>NC_133144.1:52692017-53005454 GCF_048418815.1 Hemitrygon akajei | reverse complement strand
GACAGAAACCAGCATACCTTTGCAACATTTCTTAAATGTAGAATTCCTGCTCTGATGACTTTATTTATGTGGGATTAAAAATTCAAATCTGCATCAAGGATAACACCCAGTCTAGCTTCTTCTGATTTTTCACGGGGAGCCAAGTTCCCAAGTTTATCAAGATGCTTATCTCGTTTAGCTTTTGGATCAACTAAAAGTAGTTCAGTTTTATCATAATCTAGTTTTAAGAAATTATTGCTCATTCATTTGTTTACTGCAGCCAAACAAGATGTCAGAGAAGATAGGGTGTTATTATCATCAGGCTCATCTGAGATATATGTTCATTTTGACTTCTTGCCCTTCTTTTTCAGTCCTGATGAAAGGTCTTGGCCTGAAATATCAGCTGTTTATTCCTCTCCATAGATGCTGCCTGACCTGTTTGTGTTGTTCAAGATTTCTGCATCGCCAGAAACTCTTGTGTTTGTAAGTGATATCCGTCACTTTATATCTGACAGAATATTCTGTAAGAATAAATCAGGGAGAATTCTCACGTCCATTGTGCTCTAATCCCCAATTGATGCAAAGCCATGGAAAGTTTATTTTTATTTTGGAAGCATGTTCTTCTTGGAATAATAAAGCATATAAGACTGGTTATCAATAGAACAGGACCAACTTCCATGCATGTGCCTCAGTTTGGTGGGATATATACTTGTGTAGCAATTACCTGGACCATCAGTGTTCACAATCTCTTCTCTATCACCAACACAGATCACTCATCCTGAATACAAAGTGCTATGGAAAAAAAAATCTTTGAAATTTCAGATTTCAGACTTAGATTTAATTCATACATGTACATTGAAACATTGTTTGTGTTAAGAATCAACGCACCTGAGGATGCGCTGAGTGCAGTCTGCAAGTGTTGTCACATATTCAGCCGCTAACGTAGCATGCCTACATTGTTTAGTAGAACAACACAAAAAACAACAATGGCACAGTAACAGCAAAGCAAGCCCCTTCCCCACCCACTCACACACATGGATAGGACTCCAACCCTAGGGCAGGCCTCCTCCAGGCCTCCAGTCTTGGACCAGCTGCCTGTGTCTTTAAATACAATGATGGCTGGTATTATTCATTCCTGGAACAGAGAGCTTTGTTTTGTAATGAATGTCAATACCCTCCGTCTTCATTTAGTTCCATGGTAGTCAGATCACCAGCAACACATGTTATCAGTACCACAAGTTTTATCCTACTTTTGATATTCTATTCTTACGATTCCGCAAGTTAAAATCCAGGAACCAGGTTTCCCAATAAATCTATTTTAGAGGATTGCAAGAGCTAACCCATGTCAAAAGTTAATTTTGGAAAGTTAAGAGTCAGAGAGCATGATAGCAAGTTGTTCGTCCAAATTGTCCATGCCAACAAACAGTTCCATCTAAACTAGTTCCATTTGTCTCTATTTAACCGATTCTAAACCTATTCTACCATTTTCCTGTCCAAGTGTCATTTAAATGTTGTTATTGTACCTTTCCCAACCATTTCCTCTGGCAACTCATTCCATATACTTACCACCGTCTGTGTGAAAAAAAAATTACCCTCAGGTCCAATATCCAATATTCATTCAATGTTAAATTTCTCATCTATTTCTGAAGATCAGATAAGCTTAAATTCAATTTTGTCAAATTTGTAGGCTTGAATTGACCAGAATATTTTGTTCACAATATTTAGTTCAGAAAATGCTGTATTTTTCAAAAATATGCTTGTGTTAGATAAGTACACGATGATATATTTACTGTCTGTTTGAATAAATACATTTTTGACAAGGTCTGTTTTTAAATTTTAATGCACAAGATCTACTTATAGTTGAACAGAGAACAGTGCCGCACACTACAGTCCCTTCAGCCCTATATAAATCTACTCTACAATCAATCTAACCCTTCCTTCCTACACAGCCCATAATTTTTCTTACATCCATGTACCTATCTGAAAGTCTTTTAAATGTTCCTATTGTATCTGCCTCCACCAGCGCAGTATTGTGTTAATAAAAGCAGGTACAATAGGGACAGTTAAGCGTGGCGGCAGTATGGTAGCATAATGGTTAGCACAACACCTTACAGTACATGCAATCCAGGTTCAATTCCCACGTTGCCAGTAAAGAGTTTATATGTTCTCCCTGTGACTGCATCGGTTTCCTCCCATAGTCCAAAGATGTACCAGCTGGCCGGTTAATTGGTCATTGTAACTTGTCCCATGATTAAGCTTGGATTAGTTCAAGGGATTGCTGGGCAGCATGCTCCAAAGGGCCTATTCTGCACCGTACCTCAATAAAATAAGTAAAAAGTTCCTTGGCAGTACATTCCAGGCACCTAGCTCTCCGCGTAGAAACCTACCTCTGACATCTCCCCTAAACTTCCCTTCACTCACCTTAAACAAAAGTGTTTTGAAATGAAAAACAGAAGTTATATTTCTTCGTACTTTCTGCTCAAACAGACCACATTATGCAAATCACATCTTGCTGAACCAGGTGGGAAAACTTACCCTATTTCTCAGGATCCTACTCAAGAATGGGATTAAGCGCCCATTTTACAGCCCTTTTGCCCCCATTCTTTTGTGGAAGCTAAAGTCCGTTCCACTATATTGTGGGATTCTACTTTGAACAGAACTGTATGGAAAGAGCGTGGGAAAATGTGATTACTGAGAACATGAGTTTACTTTTTTATTTGGAGATACAGTGCGGAACAGACCTTTCCAATCCAACGAGCTACGCTGCCCGGCAACCCACCTACTTAACACTATCCTGATCATATTGGAGTATAAAATATTATGGAGTATAAAACTTAATGCTAAAAACTATGTGGAATGCTCGAGACAATGGTGTGTTGGTATATGCTAGGGAGAGGTCGCCAGCTTTGAAGTTGGCTATGTGCTAAACTTGCATTATTTGCTGTGTAACCAAAACTGTGTGAAATGCTAAAAGACAATGATGTGTTAATGTATGCTAATCAGAGGTAGTCAGCTCTGAAGTTTGCTATGGGCTCTGCATGTATCCAATTGAATGTAGATGACAATATGTGTTAATAAAAGGTAGCTAAGAGATGTTTTGCTTTGAACTTGTCGGCTGTGTAACTAAAGCTATGTAGGAGACAATATGTGTTAATAAAAGGTAGCTAAGAGATATTTTGCTTTGAACTTGTCTGCTGTGTAATTAAAGCTATGTAGTCAGACTAGAACATGAATAAGTCAATAGGTAAAAACAATAGTAATGGATGTACTGTGATATGTACCTGTAGACCGCTTGGATATGTTAATGCAGCTAAACCAGAAGATTGCTTTAAAAAGCTGCTGTGTCCAAGAATCGGTAGGCAGTCAGCGACCAGCTCAATGACTGTCTCAGCTTTGATTTGCAAATTAAAGTTTAACCCTTCTTGAAGAATCTTCTGCGTCTCCTGGTCATTTGAAAAGCACGAAAAACCACGACAATCACAAGACAATTTGCAACAACCAATCAACCTAATAACTGGTACGTCGTTGGACTGTGGAAAGAAACCGGAGTACCCAAGGAAAACCATGTGCTCATGGGGAGAGCATACGAACTCCTTACAGAATTGAACTCCAAGCTCTGGAATGCCATGATCTGTGATAACGTTGCACTAACCATTGTAGAGTCCCTGAAAGTGAGTCTGCACTTTGTAGATTAAGTTCAGAGTTGTAATGAGTGCAGTTATTCACATTGGTTCAAGAGCCTGATGATTGAAGGGTAACACAATTCACTATCAATCACAAAGTAACACTGTGAGTCTAGATGTCTGTTGCCACTTTCTATTAATGCACCGTAACAACTGGTGCACTTAAAGCAGTGGTGAATTCTATCCTTGATGCCAGCCTTCAGTGTAGAGTTGGCTCCTGACACACAGGAATTAGTCCATTGCCAGGGTCTCACTATATACCTTTACCGTTGGATGGTGGGACAAGTGAGACAAGGTTGGTCGAGGACTTAAGTCTTTCTAACGCAGGAGGAACATCCTCTTGTAATGTTTCAGAGAGAAGTTGAGGCCCAGTGGTCAGAGCCCCAAGTCTGTGGATCTCTGTGATTCCTTTGGGGAAGTCAAGAACCTAATATCTGAGTCCACTGGTAGCTGGAGGCGGAAGACAAACTGTCTTGGAGTTGAAGGACAGTGTATGCTTTAGGGAAAAATGGGTTTGGATTGCTGTTGTTGCTTTGTTATATGTTGTGCTCTGTGTTGTTCTGTCGAGCATTGTGGGCATGCTATGTTGGTGCCAGAATGTGTCATGACACTTGCAGGTTGCCTCCAACACATCCTTGGGCGTGTTGGTTGTTAACACAAATGATACATTTCATTATATTTTTCAATGTGAAATAAATAAATCTGAATCTGAGAACATGACTTGGAGCTCAGCTGACAAATATGTGCAGACACAAGTATTGTCCGTGTTCTGCATTAGGTTAACCTCTAAGGTTAAGATAATCTGGCTTCACGTGAGGAAGAGCTATTGGTTGAGTTTCCTATTACAACTTAGATTTGCTTCACTCCCGTGGGAAGTTGCTGGAGGGGAGGTGTGGTATTGCATTGAAAAGAGTGCAAAATGTACCGGTGTGATGAAACAGTCTTGCTTGACATCGATCTTCAATGGTTACGGTAATGACTTGCACACCTTCACGAGACAAACATAAGCGTGATACATTTGTCAGGTAGCTGAATCTGAGGGGAGTGCTACGTAACAAAAGAAATTGATGAGGGTAGGGCAGTGGATGTGGTCTTTAGAGGACTTTAACAAAGCATTTGACAAGGTCCCTCACAAGATACTCATCCAGAAAATCATGAGGCATGGGATAAGTGGAACCTTGGCTGTTTGGATAAAAAATTGGCTTAAAGGAAGAAAGCAGAGGGTAGTTGTGGAAGGAAAGTATTCTGCTTGGAGGTCAGTGACTAGTGGAGTGCTGCAGGGATCTGTCCTGGGACCCCTGCTATTTGTGATTTTTATAAATGACCTGGATGTAGAGGCGGAAGGATGGGTGAGTAAGTTCACGGATGACATGAAGATTGGAGGAGTTGTGGATGGAGCTGTAGGTTGTCGAAGGTTACAAGAGGATACAGACAGGCTGCAGAGTTGGGCAGGAAAATGGCAGATGGAGTTCAATCCGGATAAGTGTGAGGTGATGCATTTTGGAAGGACAAACCAGAAGACCAAGTACAGGATTAATGGTCAGTTACATAAGAGTGTGGATGAACAAAGGGACCTTGGGGTTCAAATCCATAATCCCTCAAGGTCGCTGCACAGGTTGATAGGGTAGTTAAGAAGGCCTGTGGGATGCTAGGCTTCATTAACAAGGGGATTGAGTTCAGGAGTAGAGAGGTCATGTTGCAACTCTACAAATCTCTGTTGAGACCGCACTTAGAGTATTGTGTTCAATTCTGGTCACCTCATTATAGGAAGGATGTGGAAGCTATGGAGAGAGTGCAGAGGACATTTACCAAGATGTTGTCTGGATTGGAGAACAAGTCATATAAAGAAAGGTTAACAGAGCTGGGACTTTTCTCTTTGGAGCGTAGAAGAATGAGACGGGACTTGATAGAGGTCTACAAGATTATGAGAGGCATAGATAGGGTGGATAGTCAGTACCTGTTTCCCAGGGCACCAATAGCGAACACCAGAGGGCATATGTACAAAATTAAGGGAGGGAAGTTTAGGGGAGACATCAGGGGTAAGTTTTTTATACAGAGGGTTGTGAGTGCCTGGAATGACTTGCCAGGGATGGTGGTAGAGGCTAAAACATTAGGGGTATTTAAGAGCCTCTTGGACAGGCACATGGATGAAAGAAAAATGGAGGGTTATGGGGTAGTGTGGGTTTAATACTTTTTTTTAAAGGATTATATGGGTCAGCACAACATGGAGGGCTGAAGGGCCTGTACTGTGCTGTAGTGTTCTATGGTTCTATGGTTCTATACCCTTCCAGTTTACAAAGTTAAAGGGTTTAGTGAAGTCAAAAAGGGCCTTGTTTTAGTTGCTGGTGCTGCTCCTTGGGTTTCTTTTGAAGTTGTCACATGACAAAAATCATGTCCATTGTGGTGAGCAAAATCCACACTTCAATTAAGTTAATTTGCTATTTACGCCAGGGTGCAATGAAATTCCTTGCTCATGTGAAGCTCACAGAGTGAATTGTGTATAAGATAGTAACACACACAGCATTAAATACAGGAACGAGCTCAAAGCAATAGAACGGAGCAAAGTACATTCTGAAGTAATGCAAAAAGAAAAGATTGAGTGAGGGACAGTAACAGAAGAGGTAGAACGAAGGGTTTGAGAACGTGGCAGCACTACCAGCAAGAGGATTTGAAACAGCTGAGTGGTGACTTGACTCTTTTGGCCCTCGGAGAGGAAGCTGAGGAGAAATCTGAAGATGACTTCTGTTCTAGACATCAGGGATTCAGATTCATTTAGCTATCACATTTAGGTTAAAACTTACATTGAAATGTGTCACTTGCATTATCCAACAACCTCAGGATGTGCGGGGGGCAGCCCATGAGTGTTACCACACATTTCAGCACATTCCCAACATACTCACAATGTTCGGCAGAACAACACAAACAAGAAGAAGACAGAGAAGAAGAACAACAGCAGCAACAAACCAAAACAACACCAAAACAAGCCCCTGTTCTATTCTTCCTCCCACCCACCCACTCGTACATATACATTAACAGGCCTACAACCCCAGACAGACCATCTCTGATTTTTCAGCCTTCAGTGGAGACCAGTTCATAGTTGGATTCACAGTTGAATTTGTCTCTTTTCTTAAAGGAGCTCAGGAAAAAAAAATGGCCAATTAAAGAAGGGTGTATTTGAACGATCAAGAGCTGAGAACTGCTGTTACACTCATAGTGTGCTGGATAGCAATGATTGCTTCTACCTTCCTTGAGGCATTGGAAGGATATGACCAACATCATTTCCTCAACATTCTCCAAACTCACTGGAGCAGCAGAAGTGGAGAAGATGTTATGTTAGAAGTCTGTAAAACTAATTGAGGCATTGACAGAGTAGACAGTCAATATCTTCTACCCAGGGTCAAAATGTCCAATTCTAGAGGGCATGCATTTAAGGGGAGCAGGGATAAATTCAAAGGTGATGTATGGGGTTAGTTTTTCATTAACACAGAGAGAGGTGGGTGCCTGGAATGAGCTGCCAAAGGTGGTGGTGGAGGCAGATACACAAGATGACATTTAAGAGACTCATAGACATACATATGAATGAACAGACAATGAAAGGATATGGACATTGTGTAAGCAGAAGGGATTAGTTTTGTGAGGCATTTAATGCTAGTTTAATTAGTTCATCACATCATCATGGGCCCATGAGTCTGTTCCTGTCCTATACTGTTCTATGCTCTATATATCATTCATATGATTGCCACCAGAGTCTTGAAACAGGTATTCTATTCCAAGTTCAAGCACAGAAAACATTACCAGGCAGACACAGGAAAAGATTCAAGGATATCCCAAAGCTTCATTCATAAAAATACCAGATCCCCTCTCACCCGGTGAACCTCTGACCAAAAAAGTTCAAAGTGCACAAAGAACACCTGAGATAGTATTGACACAATGGAGTCCATTGGTCAGAATCCCAGAAGTCCAGAATGACACCTCATCACAATCTGTCTGCTTGCCCGCCCCATTTAGGAGCTCCTGTCCTTTCTGTGGAAGACCACAGTTACCACATTAGTCTCTTTAGTTACCAAACTGAAAATGAAGGAAGTTATCCCCAATCCCAAGGGACGACTGACAAATGAAACAATTGCAGAGTAAATACAGCATTTTTCAAAATGTAACTAGGTATTTTATAACACTGCAGTAAGTGTCCTATTTAGGATAAACTAAATGCAGATCATTAATAATACCACTCCAGGAATTAACAATTTACTGGTAAATCTTGCTAAACTCCCCAATTTGTTGGAAGAACTATGTTATATGAAGTATTGTCAGGAGAACAGAAAACTGCCCAACTATCACAAGGCACTATATTGTTGTTCAATGTTCAAAGTAAATTTACTGTCAACTTTCATATAAGTCACCATATACAGCCCTGAGATTCATTTTCTCACGGGCATACTCAATAAATCTAAACCATACCAGGATCAATGGAAGACTGCACCAACTTGAATATTCAACCATTGTGCAAGTACAAAACAGAAGAAATAATAATAATAATTAATAAGTTGGCAATAAGTATTGAGACCATGTAATGAAGAGTCTTTGAAAGTGAGTCCATTCGTTTTGGGAACATTCCAATGATGGGGCACGTGAAGTTATCCCCTTTGGATCAAGAGCCTGATGGTTGAGGGGTAATAACTGTTCCTGAACCTGGAGGAGAGAGTCCTGAGGCTCCTGTACTTTTTTCCTAATGGCAGCAATGAAAAGTGAGCATGTCCTGGGTGGTGGGGGTTCTGCAGAATAGTTGAGTTATCACTGCCAAGTAAAGCCTAACCTTGCAAAAGACACTATCGATAGGACTCCCATGAGTACTTTAAAACCTCTATTCCTTCCTTCTGATCCCACTCCTTCAATCCCATCATGAATATAATTTAAGTAATTTGGATTTTGATTTTTTTTAACCTACCCTGTCACGTTTAGTATTAGAGATGACTGCTCTCTCATCATTGCAAAATGTCTAATACTAGAGAGCATACAGTTAATGTGAGAGGGCGTATATTTGAAGATATGTGGGAGTGATGAAGTGAGATGATTATTTTACACAGGGAGTGATGGTGGAGCCAGGCACCATAGTGGTGTTTAGTGGCTTGTAGACAGGCACATGAATATGAAGGGATGGGAGGGATATGGACCATGCACAGCCAGGTGTCATTTGCTGAATTAGCTTTGCTCTACATCATGTGCTGAAGGGCAGCACAGTAGCATGGCAGTTAGCACCATTGCTGTCCAATAGTGATCACCATTAGGGGTTTAATTCCCTCCACCATCTCTGAGGAATTGACACATTTCCCCATGACCAGGTGCTCCATTTTCCTCCCACATTCTAAAAATGAATGGATAAGATTAATGAGTTGTGGCCATGTTATTTTATTTTATTGTTATACAGTGCAGAATAGGCCATGTGGCACTTTGAGTCACAGCAACCAGCAACCCTTGATTTAACCCTAGCCTAAACATGGGACAATTTACAATGACTAATTAGCCTACCAACCAGTACGTCTTTGGATTGTGGGGGGAAACCAGAGCACCTAGAGGAAACCCACGTGGTCATGGGGAGTACGTAAAAACTCCTTACAGGCAAGAATATTGGCACCAGAAGAATTGTGGGCTGCCCCCAGCACAGTCCTGTGACTGTGTTGGTCCTGGACGTAAATGATGCATTTCACTGTATGTTTCAATGTTTCGATGTACATGTGACAAATAAAGCTAATCTTTAACTATGAATTGTTCCAGCATTCTATCATTCTCCTCTGTAGTTTATAGATGGCTACATCTTTGATAAAGAATTGACTTAATCACGGAATGGTAAAAAAACAGATTAACAGCCCTTTCCAACAATCTAAATGTAGTGTATGTTACACAGTACGGTATGAACAAGTACTCATTAGTTAGTTACTGTTCTAATTTTACAGAAATATTTCCAATGATTGTCGTAATTGTTTTTGACACTGGTATGGATTTTATCCCTTTAGAATAAGAAATATGATTCCAATGGCTGGAAAGTAGCTATTTATTGATGGTGGTTTGAAGTTCTGCCATGATTATTTTCTGACATTGTAGAACACCAGGATAACAGGCATTTAGTCCTGACTCATCAAAGACATGCAATTATCACAGAAGAAATATTGTCCCAATTATTATTTTAAGAGGCAAATAGACAACACCAGTTCTCCCAGCTTTTCCACCTATCTCATCCCAGCTTCTCACTTCATACCCCGTCCCCCACCCACCTACTAGGGAGAAGGTAGGTGAATGGTGAGGGGGAGGATGATGTGACAATCTGGTAGGTGGAAAAGGTTCAGTTTCTCACTTCATCCCCTCTTCCCCATGCATCTACCATCTCCCTCATTTGTTCTCACCCATCTCCTGTCAGCTTGCACTTCTCTCTACCCACCTTCTTATTCTGGCTTCTTCCCCCTTATTTTCCAATCCTGATGAAGGGTCTCAGCCCAAAACATCAACTGTTTATTCCCCTCCATATATCTGATTATTCCCCTGCATAGATGCTGCCTGATCTGCTGAACTCCCCCAGTATGTGTTACTCAGTATTTCCAGCATCTGCAGAATCTTTTGTGTTTAATTCTCTCAGCTGACTACTTTGCAACCTCTCCTCTATCTGCCATGTCCAATAATTTTTACAGAGCCTGCAACTGTATTGCACACAGTTCTCCAACAATCCATCCCACTCATTCCATCAATAATATGAACAATCCATCTTCCCAGAACGCTGTCCAAAAAAAGTTGCACTCCACAAAGAAAACGTGCTGCCAGAAAGTTTGAATTCCCCTGAGGCTCATAAATTATGCTCCCAAGATTGATCTGAGATTTATTTTTCCAGAAATCTTTAAGTCATGATTGCAATATAGTTAAGCAGTAAAACTCCAATAATCCAACACCCTTGAGACATTGGTCATGCTGGACCAGCTGATTTTCTGTAGTCTAGCAGCTGGCACATTGCTTTGAAGCAGTAGCCAGCACTGACCTATTGGGATTCAATTCCCTCTGTTGTCCTCAAGCAGTTTGTACGTTTTCCAGTGAGCATGAGGGTTTCCTCCAGGTGCTCTGGTTCCCTTCCATATCCCAAAAAGACATACAATACAGTTTGCGTTAGTAAGTTGTAGTTGTTATATTTTGTAACTCCGAAACATAAAGATAAGTTAAAGCAAAAACACGCAGCCAGGAATAACATCTTAGATTCATTTTTACTTTAAGCAAGGGGCATGCACATGACGTAGCCGTGTAATGACATATGTCATGCATGTACTTTTACATATAAAACATAATAACTTATTAAAAAAACAAAGAATGCTTTATCAAACAATATATTATTTATCAAACAATAACTATTATTCAAATATTACTGAAATAATAAATACACAACTCTTCTCCCTGCTTAGCTATAAACTCAAACTCAATATAGAATGCATCTCAACATATACACATCTGTATACATACAATACTGTGCAGAAGTGTTAAGCATATATGTATATATAGCTAGGGTACCTACGACATGGCACAGTACTGCAGCAATTTTATATCATGGACTGTAATGCTGCCGCAAAAAGAACAAAATCTCATGACATATGTGACTGATGACAAACCTGATTCTGAACTGGGTCTCTGAAATGAGGGAGCGAGAAGCAAAATAGAGACTTTCTGCAATGATCAATAAACCAATTGTTTGGAATCAAATTATGTTGCCTAGTTTCTCAGGACTGGGTGTCTCTGCGCCTGCGCCAATCGCTCCACCCACCCTTGATACTCTGTCTTTGCTATCTGTCCCACACCCCACCCGCGGCACTTCTCTCTCACTATTCCCAGCATACTTTGCTCCCACCGGATTTACAAACTTGTTCTCCACTCCACATTGACAAATACAGTAGTGTGCAAATGTCTTAAGCATACTAGCTACTGTATATAAACGTGCTTAATATTTTAGCACAGTACTGTATACATATAATTTTTCTCACCCCTTATGCGTGGTGTGTATGTGTATTTTTGGCTCATCTCGGGTCCTCTACCAGAGCCTGGGAGCCTGAGGGTTTGGCGCAGTATCCTTGCTGTTCCTAGTGGGGCACTCTTCTGGACCGAGATCTCAGATGTTGTTTTTGGGATTGGTTGGAGCCACTCTCCCAGTCCAGCTGTCACAGCTTCAAGTGCTCCAATCACCACCGAGATTACTCTGACTTTGCCTTTCCACGTCCTTTCTGTATGCTCTTTCAAACCCTGGTATTTCTCCATTTTCTCATATTCTTTCTTCCTGATGGTACTGTCATTCTGGATTGCAACTTTCTTCCATTCCTTGTCCAGTATTGCTAAGTCTGGTTGGATGGCCAGTACCTGCTTTTTGTATTTTTTGTGCCTTCCTGTATTTGGAAGTCCCACAGGATCTTAGTCTCACCGCCTTCTCGGGTGTTTCCCATTTGGGCTTGGGATTGTCCAACCCATACTCAATGCAGATGTTCCTGTACACAATTCCTGCAACTTGGTCATGCCACTCAGTGTATGCTGTCCCTGCCTGCATCTTGCACCCTGCTGGATGGTTTCATCTGATCCCTTGCATAGTCTGCACATTGGGTCTTGTTTGGTGTGACACACCCCTGCTTCTATTGCTCTTGCACTCAGTGTCTGTTCTTGTACAGCCATTAGGAGCTCTTCTGTGCTGTCCCTCAGCCCTGCCATTTCCAGCAATTTGTAGGACTTTTTATGCCAGCCACCTCTGAAACCTGGCGATGGTACCTCCAGTGCAATGGCCTCTGGTCCTCTGGCTCTGCTTCACCCGCCCCCATTTCTACGTCCCCTGCCTGCCGGCTGAGGTATTCACTCAGCGGGCCGTCCTTAGGGGCCATCTTGCTGACATATTCATGGATGTTTCTGTGGCCTGGACACTTCCAGGCCCCTATCCTCCTGGATTCCGGCTGGTGTGCAGTCACTTGATGTTGGACTCTGGGTGGAATCCAGGCCTTGATGTCAGCAGCTTCCAGTTCACTCCTTGGCCAGCACATTAGTGCGCTTGTGTATCTGAAGACTAGTAGGGCAAACACGTTGATCCCTCTGATCTTGTTCTTCCCATTATGTGGGCTTTTTCAAAGCTTTCATAGGTACAATTAATGTCAGAGAAATGTATACAATATACATTCTGAAATGCTTTTTCTTTGCAACCATTCACGAAAACAGAGGAGTGCCCTCAAATAATGAATGACAGTTAAATGTTAGAACCCCAAGATAAATCCCAGCTCCCCTGCCTCCAGCGCATAAGCAGCAGCAAGCAACGATCCCCTCCCTCCACCAGCACTGGCACCCACCACCAAGCACTCAAGCATGTGGCAAAGCAACAGCGAAGACCCAGATATGCAGTACCCAAAAAACTACTCATTCACCCGGTATTCAACATACTACAGGAGCTTTCTTTCACTAATATGGGAGAAGGCGGTGTCTCCGCTTCACTCTTGGGACCTGTCTCACTCTTTGGAAGTACTTGGATGTTGCAACCTTCTTTGTGTCCTCATCATGTCTTCCATGTGCTGTCCTGTACTACTGGTACGTGGCCTTCAGGTAAATCGACTACTTCAATTTTGATGAGTCCACCTCTTATCTCTACCATCTAGCTGCACTTTTCCAGTCTAAATGGCATCCTGATGTACACCATTGTCAGGTGGATATATACACCATATAGACTTTATGTATATATTTAACCACTCTGAAGGATTTCTTCCTCTTGCGGGATAATGTCTTTCCTGAGTCGGGTGAGTCTCGTGGCTCTGAACACAACCTCAGATTCTGGGGTTTCCTCCATGGTGGTTGTAAGAGTTGATTCTGAGACAGTGGACGTAATTCTGACAGCTCTGGACACCATTCTCCTTCTCGTGCTTCTTATCTCATGATCTAGTTCGATCTTTGCCTCTCTCCTGGTCCTGGGTTTTCTCTCTCTTTATCCTGCTCTCAACCCCTTTCCTTATCCTTGGTTCTCTCATGATCCCTATCACAGTCGCGCTTATGGTCTTTCTCTCTAGCTCTTCTTTCCTTTTGGTTTCCTCATCCGCAACGTCATCTGACGAATCCCTAGTTTTCATATCTCCACTGACTCCTTTCTTTTTGGCCTTCCATTCATCCAGCTGGGCTTTGATCTTTGCAGCTGCTTTTACAAGCAGCTTTTTGTCTACTACTTGAATTTCATGCAATAACCTTAATGCACATAGAGTAGATTCTGGTCTTTATACTCATAAAAGCCAAATGCTTGCAATTTTCCTGATGCTCCTTGAACTCTCTTTTAACTTAAAAGCAGTCCACATTTTGCAAGTAACTGTCTGAAAAATATATCAGAAACTTTCTCAGATATGTTTCCAACAAAAACTCAGACCACGACTTTCATCACCTTCATGTTCCCTCTCAGCAACATGGTCCTTCCTCAGTCCAATATGCTTAATAACCAGAGGCACAAATGCTGGTACCAACACCGGTTCACCTTCAGATGGGCAGCAGTTCATGGTGTACAGCATGGAGACAGTTCTGGCATCATCCAGTATCTTTCTTAATTCACCTTCAGTTGATTCTGTTATAGGGGCTGTGGCATGGAAATGGTGGCTGAAACTCCAATTAAATTGTACTTGTCTCAACCACTCATGACCCCCACAATGCTGGTCCTCCTGTTTTTAACCACATACAACCACAATGTGGCTTGTTGGTTGTTGTATTTCACAGTTGCAAATGTCATTCCCAAAGGTGTAATCTTTTGCCACTGTAAGTTCTTAGCTGGATATCTCCAGGCTTCAGTTCTTTATCTTTGAAATGCTATAGAAAGTCATTTTGTGAAAAGACCAAAACAAATGAGCGAGTGTCAAATTCCATTTTAATAATTTGCTGTTCACTTCTAGAGTAAACCATACTGCTTATCTCTGGTTGGTTTTCAGATTGTACATCTTAAGGCTACACAGTCCTGTGTCACTCGCATCATTGTGAGAATTTTCATCTACCGCACAAAGGTTAATGCTCTTTTAGAAAGTTCAACTTGGCTTTTTATCTTTATCTTTTCCCTGAGCAATTCATTTATTTTTGTCTGGCCAACATGCTCTTTGTATGTATCCTGCTTTGTTGAATTTTCTGCAAGTTTCACCTTTAAACTTGCGTTGGCCTAGTGTACGTGAGCCAATGCTACAACTATTTGTTCAGCCAGACTGGTTTCTGTTTAGATGTTGTAATTTTGTTCATGTTCACTTTCATTCCTGACTGCAACTCAGTTGCGTCTCTGTCTGCGGTCTCCATTGATACAGCTAATTCACTTACTTACTGCCCATTACACCGCTGGCATTTGGGGCTGCAATGATGGTCTTCATCTATGGCAGTGTTCAGAGCTTCCTTCATCATGTCAGTAGCTTCCTCTCCGATTTCACTACTGTCAGTTATGCAAGTCCTGGGTGGAGACTCAGGAATACCATCACACACAGATGTGGAAGGATTCTTCACTGCTATTTCCCTAACAATTTTATTCTACTAGTCAGGTCTGTTAGCCCTGAGCTGAACACCTGAATTTGGATACCGGAGGATCATTCTTAATCTGGCCACTACCCTTTGACCTGTTTGGCATGGTTGACCCTACCAAGAGCCGAAGCATAAAGCCCTGACTCCAGCCAACATAGCTCTTCAAGTCATTGAGGCACGCGAGCCTCCAAACCATCAACAAGGTTGGGGTCCTCTTGGAGGGTCGCTATTTCAACTGCTCTTTTAAATGTAAGTTGTGCTTTAGTTCGGAGCCATTTTCGAATGCTTTCTTGTAAGATTCCATAAACTAAACGATCTCTGAGTGCATCATTAAGTCCATCATTGAACCAATAATGCTCAGACAACTTTTTCAATTCAGCCATGTATGCTGATATGTACTCCACTTTGTTTTGATTCTGCTTATGAAACCTAAAGCGTTTTGAAATCAACAATGGTTTCGGTTCTAAAAGTTCCAACATTACTTTCATGATATCATCAAAATTCATTTCAGCTGGTTTGGTTGGAGCAGTTAAACTTTTAAGCAAACTGTTTTCCTTTAAACCCAATGCGCTCATCAAAGCTGGTACTTGTTTCTCATTGGCTATTCCATTTGCTTCAAAATGCTGCCCAATCTAATCAGCAGACAAAATCCAGTTATCTCTTGTGCAATCAAATGTGTCTAATCTTCCAATGTAGCCATCTGTTTCTGTTCATTTTTAAATTTATGATTATTCTCACACAGCACTCATTGTTTATGAACCCCTGAATTATTTCACTTTTACTTTAAATGAGGCATGTGCATATAACATAATAGCTAAATGACGTATTACATGCACATGCTTTTACGTATAACCCATAATGCATTATTTAAGCAACAAAGAATGCTTAATCTAACAATATATTTGCAACATTACTCAAATATTAATGAAACATTAATTACTCAACAGTAGTCATACTATGTTGGCGTTAGAAGTGTTGTAGCAATCCTCGCTGATTTTATTTGACGCAATTCACTGTATGTTTTGATGTACATGTGACAAATAAAGGTAATCTTTATCTTTATCTGAATTAATACCCAGATACACTTCAATTTCACCTTCTTTTGCATAGAACATTGAACATGAAACATAGAATAGTACAGTACAGGACAGGCCCTTTGACCCACAATCTTGTGCTGACACTTTAATCTACTCCACAATTAATTTAACTCTTCCCTCTAACAGAGCCCATAACCCTCCATTTTTCTTTCATCCACCTGCCTATCAGAGTCGCTTAAATGTCCATAATGTATGAGCCTGTACCCCCCACTACCCTGGCTGTGCATTCCAGGCATGGATCTAACTACAAACCTACCCATGCTTCCGATTCCTGATGTTCCTGATCCCAATCCCAGCCACAATCCAAACCCTCAGTTCTAGCTACACAACCTGCTGATTTGACATCTGGACTGACAGCTCACATTCTGGGATAATGATGGAGCCAGATGCCAACCCAGTGGGATTCCAAACAACTGGATGCCAGATTATGGGAGTTCTACTTTATTTAATTGTGCAGTCAAAGTGTCGATTCCTTCAAAGAACAAAGATTCAAGATTGTTTAATGTCATTTCCAGTACACAAGTATAAACAAGAACAAAATAATTATTATTCTGATCTGATGCAGCACAAAAAAACCACAATAACGTAAAGAACACAATAATTAAAAAGCACAATAAATGTATATACAAAAGATAGTTATGTACATAGATTGATTGTATATCATAGAGTGATGCTCAGCACAGGAGTGTCTGTACAGAAGGTGACAGGCAGGAAATGATAAAGTAGTGGTGGTAGAGGTCTGGAGGGGTATGAGTGGAGGTGTTGATCAGCCTTACTTCTTGTGAAAAGTAATTGTTTTTGAGTCTATTGGTCCTGTGGTGGATGCTACGTAGCCTCCTCCCTGATGGGAATGGGAAAGACAGTTCATAAGCAGGTTTGGTGGGATCTATTGTCGTAAGGGGTCATTGGGAGCAGACCCAAATGCAAGGCACAGACACTGAAGTAGTATGAACAGGACTATGTTTATTAAGAATGCTAGGGAAGCCAAGGAGCGAGGACAAAATATCAACCTGGACGTGAACATAGAATAACAAACCGGAAAACCTGGACTAGGACTTGACTAAAAACTCGGGTCTTGGCAAGGACTAGGTACCTGGGTCTTGACTTGGCTCTTGACTTAGAACTCGGAGTTGACTTAACCGGGAACTTGGACTTGGCTTGACCTGGAACTCAGGTTTGACTTGACCAGGAACTCGGACTCAAGCTCAGATTTGGACTTGACTAGACTTGGACTCTTCTGGGACACAGAACTGGAACTCAACCTTGGACATGGGACACATTGCTGGGACTCTTCTTGGACACAGGACACAGAGGCACCCTAGAGTCCACAATACTCAGTAGCTCCGATAATGGTCCAGACTCACCGCACTGGCTGAGATCACATGTTTCTGGTAATGAGCTTCTTGGTGTGGGTTTCTGACAGGAATTCTGATGGGGACAGTCCAGCAAAGGAATAGCTGGACCCCTGAACTATTTATGTTACAAGCCCGAAATGAGGATCAGCTGCCTCAATCAAGGCGCCCAACGGAACAAAGGGAAAAACAAATGACCAGAATACGGAATCCACGGACTGGACCATGAACCGGAATTCAGCCATCACGGACCGGACCATGACATCTACACTTTGTTGTATATATACGTCTTTGATGACAGGTAGGCTGGTGCCGGTAATGCATTAGGGGTAATAGACTGGTAATTTTAATTAAAAAAATCACTAACTTCAGGAATGACTTGTTTTCTACAGCCACCAACTTCTTGAACCTGCCCTACCTCAGCAATGGAGCACTGCAGGCCATCTCTTGCTCTACCATGGACATGTCTTAGATTGTGTCTTTTGTCTGCACTAATCTTTTGTTTTTCTTCTTTCTTCCTTTCTCCTGATTTTCTTGTGTCCTAAGTACCCACGATGCTGCTCCAGTCAAGTTTTTCATTGTACCTGTACCTTATTTGTGCATATTTACTTATGTGTGCCATACTTGTGTACATGATAATAAACTCAAATGCAAATTTCAAGTTCAAAGTAAATTTATTATCAAAGTACAAATATCTCACCATATACAACTCTGAGATTCATTTTCCTCAAATCTACCTGCCCCTCCACCTATCTTCATATCATCTGTAAACTTTGCAACAAAGCCATCAATTCCATCATCCAAATCATTGACACATAATGGAAAAAGAATCAGTCCCAACACAGACCCCCTGTAAAACTTTAATTCCTATGACTTAATTTTGAAAACTAAAAGTTGGTTTCATATATATGTTATACTGCAAATTTCAAAATAATTTACGGATGCATAGTTCAAAGTTGCAGCTTCTATAGATGTGTAGTGGAGAACATACTGACTGATTGCCTCACAGCCTGGTATGGAAATATCAATGCCCTGGACAGAAAATCCAACAAAAAGTAGTCAGTATGTCCCAGTCCATCACGGGTAAAGCCCTCTCCACTACTAAGCACATCTACACAAAATGCTGTCACAGTAAAGCAGCATCCATTATCAGGGACCCTCATGCTCTCTTCTCACTGCTGCCATCAGGAAAAAGGTACAGGAGCCTCAAGACTCACACCACCAAGTTCTGGAACAGTTTTAACCCCTCAATTATCAGGCTCTTGAACCAAAGTGGATAACTTCACTGCACTTCACTTGCCTCATTATTGAAATGTTCCACTTGAACATTGCAATGGACTCACTTTCAATGACTCTTCATCTCATATTCTCAATATTTATTGCTTATTCTTTTATTATTATTGTTTCATCTTTATGTATTTGCAGTTTGTTGTCTTCTGCACTCTGGTTGAACGCCCTGGTTGGGCAGTCTTCCATTCATTCTGTTATAATTATTATTCTAAAGATTTGTTGAAGTATGTCCAAAATTTGCTGTATATAGTGACATCTATGTACTTCATTAATAAAATTTACTTTGAATTTAGCATAATGCATGAACAGCAGTATTTCTTACTGGCAGCTATAGAGTGAATGCTTAGGTTTAGAGATGGATGCTTTCACATGATTACAAATTATCTACTACTTGAAGATATGAACTTAAGGTGAGAGGGCAAACGTTCAAAGGAGATGTGTGGCAAAGGGAGGTGGGTGCCTGGTATGTGCTGCCAGGGTGGTTGTGGGAACAGATACAATAGGTGTGGTTAAGAGGCTCTTGGTTGGGTGCATGAATATGAAGAGAATGGAGGGATGGACCATGCACAGGTAGAAGGGAATAGGTGTCATTAGTTTAATTAGTTCTTCACAACATCATGGGCTGAAGAACCTGTTCTATCATGTACAATTCTGTTCGATTGTTTATGGATGGCAACTTCCATTTTGAAGAACTTTCACATTCATCAATGACAACGGGCTTGCTGAATGTAATATAATCGATCAGCATAACCCATACCTGTGAGGAACTCTCCTTGGTGATCAGGAACAACCACCAATGCCCAAAGTTGCTTTAACAAAATAAAAACATTTTAAATTAATAAAGCCACTCAGTGCAAGCAGGAAGGTTACTTGATTCAGTATTTCTTCATTGCCATGAAATAGCACAGCACAGAGCAAAATTATTTGGCCCACTGCACCTTTGCTATCCAATCAATTAGAATCAGAATTGAATCATGTCTATTATCATTGAAATCTGTTGTGAAATTTGTCGCAGCAGCATATTCAAATACATAAAACTATAATTTATAATAAGATAATATGAAATATATATGAAACCCCTTTTTACCAGGTGTGTCTAGAACTGTGGGTCATTAACCCCTTGTTAAAAACCATTGGACTCAGCACTGAGAAAACTGCTATTCTCAAACCCCAGGTGTCTAGAGTCGATATGACTTTGGTCCCACCAAAACCGAGAAGTTGGGATGTCTTAACCACCCGAACCCCAATCTGTGTGAATACTGTGTAAATACTATCCCCATGCAATTAGCCGTTGGTAAGAAATAACAGATTGTGCATCGCATACAATTATAAAGAAAATGTATTTACAAATTTCAGCTTTATCTGAGAGTTCGTAGGAAAAAGAAAAGAAAAAAATAAATAAATAGGGACCATTACAGTTAACCCAGCCCAAATATGCACATAAGTTGGAGCTCATCTCGAAGTTGTCTTTAACTCATACACTAGACTCACAGTCTGCGTGAAAGCAGACACCACCTTCTGAATGTTGCTCAAAATCTATATCGAGCAAATAGACTCCCCCATGGAAGTATTGGTCCTCCCTCTTCGAAGCCATTCATCTGCACGAAGCTCCTTGTGCAACAGGGACAGCATCCTCCGTCATCTTCCTTCCTGTCTTCAAAGACCTCAACCCACACCAGTGTCCACAACGAAAAACTTCTCCACCCAGAATTCTCCAGAATCTTCCCCTAATTCAGCCATCCTGACTGGCTGACACAAGATTCCTAAGTTGAACAACATAGCCCCTTATCTTTAACTCAAACCCTAACATGCTAAAAGGAGAACAGAGTGCTCTTACAGAATTGATAAAATGAAATGCTTACAGCATAGCAGTAAAAATCTTGACCAAGGCATTATATATATATGAAAACGAACAAAAAAAATTAAATCAGTAGTGCAAAAAGAGAGCAAAAGTAGTGAGGTAGTGATCATAGATCGGTTCATTGTCCATTCAGAAATCTGATGGCATGAGGGAAGAAGCTGTTCCAAAAACAATATATGTGAGGATCAAGGCCCCTGACCCTCCTCCCTGTATGGGGTGTAGGGGGTGTCTATTCAAAGCATATGAAGACTGGATTCAGTGGACTGCGCGAAGGAAGCCATCAGCTGGTTCAACGGGCAGAAAAGCATTTCCCAGCACATGTTGTGGAGCGTGAAGAGCACAGCAAGAGATGTAAATCACCCTGGTCCTCCACAGCATCCTGACCTATTTCCAATCGTCTTGCCAGTGGATCCAGACAGACTAGAACGAGAGAGGGAGGTTGACAACCTGCACAACTCTCCCTCACTTTAATCAAACTCACACGCAAGTCATGACATCCACAAACACACCCACTCAAGGATGTCAGTGGTCCTAATCATTCAGGATGGACTCCTGTGCATGTGTGTACACACACACACACACACACACACACACACACACACACACACACACACACACACACACACACACACACACACACACACACACACACACACACACACACACACACACACACACACACACACACACACACACACACCCCTCCTCCCTGACGGTATTAATGAGAAGAGGGCAAGTCCTAGGTGATGGGGTCCTTTATAATGGATGCACCTTTTTAAGGCAATCAATCCCATCCTCAAACTTTCTTCCACTTCCACATAAATTTCCTTTTCCAAAGCTACATCCAATATGCACTTTTGTAATCTGGCCAGTGGCTATTTTATCTATGTGGTAGTAAACTGTAGGACCTTCCAAAGCACAAATATCTAGGCAAGGGCAGATGTGACACACTTGGTTTCTTTGTCACTTGCATTTATGTTGAAATACTTTCAGTAGTATTTGTCGGATTACAATCCACTAAAGCAAAAGAAAAAATAAGAATCAACACAGAATGTTTTGCAGATGCTGAAAATGCAGAGAAACAGATGCAAAATACTAAAGAATATCAGCAGATTAGGTAGCATCTATCAAGAGAAATAAACAGTCAATATTTTCGGTCAAGTTTCTTTATCAGGACTAGAAAGGAAGGGGGAAGAAGACAGGAACATCTTAATGTTTAATAAATCAAGAAAAGTTTTAAACACTAAGAAAGATAAAAATAAGTTTCAATACAAACAATGTTTCAGCTCTTCAGCACTCTCTGCTGTATTTTAGTAAATGTTTGCATTTGTTCTAATTTTTATGCTTGATTAGTGCCAAGGTACCATTTTGAACATTTTAGTTCACACTAGCCACCATTTAATAGCAAATTAGTGACCATCATGAAAGTGAAGCACTCTCATAAAATATAATGAATATATATTTCCATGCTTATCATTAGGAAACAGCAATCTATAATATCTGTTTATAACTCAGAAAAAAAGGAACCAGCTCTGTAGAAGATCAATCAGGAGCTGTGAATTTTCCCTTATTTTCTTGTCTGACAGCTTCAGCTGGATGTTTCTACCTGTGGTGCTGGGTGTCCCTTATAACAACCTTCAACACAATTCTTTAAAGATTAAAGGTTAGCTTTATTTATCACATGCACATCAAAACATACAGTGAAGTGCATTGTTTGTGTCAAATCAAACCAGCAAGGATCGTGCTGGGGATTGCCTGCAAGTGCAGCCACACCTCCGGCGCCAACATAACACGCCCACAACTTACGAATCCTAACCCTAACCCTATGTCTTTGGAATGTGGGAGAAAACTGGAGCAGTCAGAAGAATCCCATGGGGAGAACGTCCAAACTCATTAAAGGCGGAGGAGGGAATTGAACCCTGTTCAGTGATCGCTGGTGCTGTAAAGCGATTGTGCTAACCGCTACACTACTGTGCCACATACGTATTCCAGTCTTTGCCGAAATACTAAGCCCCCGCCAGTGACAAGGGAAAATCTGTAGATGCTGGAAATCCAAGTATCACATACAAAATGCAGGAGGAACTCAGCGGGCCAGGCAGCATCTGTGGAAAAGAGCACAGTCGGCATTTCGGGCCGAGACCCTTTTTGCAGGACTGCAGAACTTCAGCAGGACTTCTATCAGGCAGCCCATGCCAGGGAGTGGTGGGTGGTCATCCCCATCACTGCGAGGAAAGTTGTAGGGTGGGAGAGTGTGGCCAGACACAGTGAAGATGTGTGTCTAATAACATACTGCATCCCGCCCCCACCTCATTTCAGAACTCTGTGCATCGGTTCCTTCCTGCCATAGAAGAACTTCAACAATTCTAATTCTAATCCCCATTCCCATTCTCCATGTCAGTCCTTGGCTGATTGTCTTTATGTATATTGGGTTTTATAGAATTGCTTTTATATTTATATTTCTTGTGTTTTTAATGCTTATTGTCAACAGCTTGCTCTTCATATTGTACTGCTCTGGTTTGTGTCTTGGCTAAAAACAGCAACAACACAATATTCATAGTCAACCCTGATCAACGGAGAGCCACATAAAGTTTGCTAATTGTGCTTTTTTTATGCTGCATCAGATCTGGAGTAGTAATAATTTAATTCTCCTTTACTCTTGTGTACTGAAGAATGACAATAAACAATCTTGAATCTTAATGATTTTTTAAATGGATCTTTTGCCAGTTGCCCTATTTTTTCCCCATAGGTCACCCAGTTGAACACCACTACACACAACCATCTGTTTAACTCACTAATATCAAGATCCTCTCCAGTTTCTAGATAAACATTGCTTATTGAGCTAGTGTATCTGTAGCAATCTCAGATAAGTTAAATTGTTTTATTTGTGAAGTAAAGACAGATTCTTTCAAAGGAATTTGCACTTCAAAAGTTAATTATTGAAGATTAGTTCTTTTGTCACAGGTACATTGAAACATCAAAACAGATAGTGAAATACTTCATTGGAGTTGATTGCAAACCAAGCAATAGTGATTAACATTCATTTTGGGGGTCTGGAGTGTGGGTGTGAAGAAGGACATGTGTGAAAACTGTATTTAATTGAAAGGAAGCATTATAGATACATTGTAAATATAGAATTGTCTGGCCATTACCTTTGATCTTTAGTATATAAACATGTCATGTAATACTGGGTCGGGAGGACTCCAAGACGGTTTCAATATAATGCCTGTTGCTTGTTTTTGTTGAATAAAACACTTCGATATGTATTAGCTTCAGTGTCTCTCTGGTGACTTTGTTCACGTTCCAACATCAATGCGAGGATGTGCTGGGGGCAGCCCACAAGAGTTGCCATGCTTCTGATGCCAACGTAGTATTCCCATAACATAGCATGTTGCGGTAAAGAGAAAGCGTCTTAATCCAGAATGGTAAAAGTATAAAAAAACTTACCACAGTCTACTTATATAGGCTGACTTCTTTGTTATTAATGCCATATTGGAAAAAAAAATCCATTGGAACTCATATGTACTACAAAATGACATTTTATTCGAAGTATAAAAAGCAATCTGATGAAAAGTGCAGTCACAATCTGATGATGTCATGCACATTGAGATGATTGGAAACAAGATTCTCAAATGGATTTTTTTGTATTAATCCACAATACAATTCCATCTCATAAAATCTGAATAACAGTACGTTTCTTCCCCTTGCCAAAACTTAAATAAAACTCTGCAGAGAACTCTTTAATAGTTGATTTCTTTATGAGTGATATTTGGCAAAACGTAATCAGGTCCAAGAAACAGTAACTTGCATTGTCTGAGAGCAGAGAGTGGAATGTGATGATATCATAATGTGCAAATTAAATCACATGATTTATTTCCTAACACATGAAAGCATTTGCCAAACATTTTTTAACCAGGAGGAAAATACCCCTTTTGCAATCATTTTTGGTCATTTCAAAATGTCAGCGGGCCAGTATTTGGGATTTTACATTGGGATTTGTAAGACATGCATGAAAGTTCCTGTTGTTACAAGATGTAATGGAATTAGCTTGGTGCTAAGAGGGCTCAAGTTTGTGCCAAGTTGTTACACATATAATTGAAACCACAAGACATCCTAACTTTGACTTAGTAACTAGCTGCTGAAATGAAGCTGAAAAAGAGAGTGAGTGTCAAAAATGTCACAGTTTGGAAGGCAGACAGAGAAATGGAGAGAAAACAGAAATGGTGGAAGAGCTCAGCCAGTCAAGCAGCATCTGCGGAAAGTGAAAACAGTTAACACTCTGAGTCATGGAGCTTTTTGAGTAACACTATTGTGAAATAACTGAGGAGGTAAATTGGGTAGCAGTCTCTACCAAAGGAGGTGTAAGGCACTCCTTCCCTCCACTAGCCTGAGGCCACCCTTGGGCAAGGTGTAGCATCTGCTTAGACCCCCAGATCAAGGTCACATGAAACCATGGGAGCAGGTGGTGAATGGTCGTACGAGCAGCTGGTGCATATCATGAGCCCTGGTTATGCGACCACTGACACAGACTATCCCTGAAGAGTGTCGATAATGGCTGGGATCTCCTGCCTTGTAAAGACACTGCCCAGAAGAAGGCAATGGCAAACACCTTCTGCAGAAAAATTTGCCAAGAACAATCATGGCTACAGATAGAGAAAATAATAAGAA
This sequence comes from Hemitrygon akajei, assembly GCF_048418815.1. Lineage (NCBI taxonomy): Eukaryota > Metazoa > Chordata > Chondrichthyes > Myliobatiformes > Dasyatidae > Hemitrygon > Hemitrygon akajei. Next base: position 52,980,010 of record NC_133144.1, on the reverse strand, counting down.
CAACAGAGTGGAGGGGGTATTCCCCACAGACAACAAAAGCAGATGAAAGCCCATGACCACCCAGGTCGTACGACGTGGCACATGATGATGATGATGACGATGAGCAAGTAAGTCCTCCTCTGGAAAAGTGGGCACCAAAACGTCTCCCACTAAGCTACGAAGAACAGAAGATGGATGCTGTTCATTGACGCTATATTATCAATGTCAATTTGGACAATGTTATTCTCTCAAAATTTACACAATCTCTAAATATTTCAACAGTGGCTACTCAGCTGTCTTGCAATCAAGTGCAGCAATGTGAACATTTTTAGCATATTTTGACTATTAAGATCTCTACAATTAGATGATGTTGAAAGGTTTCTTTTGCAACTTTATTAATGATTGCAACTAGATTGAACATAACTTTTTATCGTTCTTTTAATTCATCCCCTGTATTAAATTGGTGTTCAATTTAAATACAAGTGAAATATTAACTATATATTGTCTATTTATATATTTATTTTATTTATTTAGTGATGCAGGCCATTCTGTCCCTTCGAGCCATGCCGCTTCAGCAACTCCGCAATCCCCATTAATCCTAACTTAATCAGTGGACAACCTACAATGACCAATTGACCTGCCCGGTACATCTTCACATTGTGGGAGAAAACCTGAGGACCTGAGGAAAATGCATTCATTCCATGGGGAGGACATATAGAGACGGCTTCAAGAACGGGACCGGAATTGAACTCCGAGCTCTGGAATGCCTCAAGTTGTAACAGCGTCGCGCTAACTGCAATGCTACACTCAATTTTGCAACTGAATTGGAATGTAATGTCTTCTTAATACACTCTATAACTAATCATTTATTTCATAAAGAGACAACAAGGAGAGGCTAAACCTGAGTTGGGAGTGCCAGATCTCATCTCAAGATCTGCAGCGATGAAAAATTTGGAGCAAGAAGTACAAGAAATCACATTGTTTCTGTGTGAGGGGTTTCCCAAGGAATAGGATTGGTAGTAAGTCACATTTTTAAAAATTCATGTTTGGGATCTGTATGTTGATGCAAAGGTCAGCATTTATAGCTCATACTTAAATACCCTTGAGAAGGTGGTGGTGAGATCTTTTATTGAACTGTTGCAGTCCCTCTGGTAAAGGGGCTCCCAATGCACTGTGGGTAGAGAGTTAGAGGATATAGATGCCACAACAACAAAGGGCTGGTACATTTCCAAGGCAGAGTACTATGTCACATCAGGGGGATGGTGTGGAAACTGAAAATGATGAGCTTAGTAGGAGAGGCTGTAGATTTCGGACATACTGTCAGATGACTTAGAGAGTACATTTTGTAGGTTGTACACACTGATGTTCTATGTGATGGCGTACTTAGTTGCAAGACCCTGTTGGACATTGGGTATATAAATATTGCAAGTCCGGTTCATTGGTTCATTGGAAAGACCGACAGTGGGGAGGCTGCCCACTTGGCTAATGCACGGACCATGTCCTAATGCCATGGCTTTGCCCATTACAGGCTCCTAAGGGAGAAGGCACTGGAGACAGTGTGGGAGACTACAGAGGCATGGCAAGTGTGCTGGAATCCATGCTAGGTTGGAGGCAATGTTCCCTCTAATTTGTAATGACCAGTGTGTCTAAAAGGCTTGTGCTGTGTAATTTTTGTCCAATGACAAAAGTTTCCAGTGCACACTGAAAATTTTCTTCAACAAAAACAGCATAAATAAGGCTACTCTAAAATCTGCAGACAAGTCATCATATCTCCACATTGTCAAAACCAGAAAAGGAAATGTAATTGTGTACAATTGTGAAATATAATTAACATGCCAACAAGGTAGAGGATGACAATCTATTGTGCGCAGTTTAAATTCCTTTGTGCCTTAGTGGCAAAAGATGTATGCATGCACACAACCACACCTTAGGGGGAAACATTAGTTGAGGGTTGATCTCTTCCATTGGTGGTGCTCTCCAGTGTTCACACCCAGAAGACAAGCTGGATTGCCTGCTGCTGACCCAGTGCAGGACAAGCTGAGGTCCGCCTGCTGAACCAGCACAAGATGAGGAACTGCTACGTACTTGTTCTTGCAGAAACGTGGCTCCAGGACAATATCCTATGCTCCATCAATCTTCAGGCCATATTACTCAGGGGCTTGTGCAAATATTATTTCTTGTGACGGTATGTGAACTCATCACCATATGTGTTGTGTATGACAATATGTACTGTGTTTTGCACCTTGGCCCAAGAGGAATGTTGTTTCATTTAGCTGTATAAATGTATATGTTTGAGTCAAAATTAAACTTGAACTTGATTTCAAACTTGTGCTTCTGGAAAAAGGAGTGAACAAGTTACAGGACAGAGAGCTACCAAGCAAGCAGGTAAAGTAATAAGACTGTAAGGAACCCACTTTGAAGTCTATACCTAGTATTGTGGCCTATATTTGGAAAAAATATATACATATATTAATATCCTTAGGATATGTGAAATTTTCAAAGACCATGGATTTACTAAATATAGACACTGTTACTTCAGGCAAAAGTGCAGTAATTAAATATCTGACAAATATCTGTGAGTTACAATTTAATTAAATGTCTTGTGATGTTGATTGAAGGGGTAAAGTCTAGACAACATACCTATTGACCTCACCAATAAATTTATAAGGATTCAGGTTTAATGGCCCAACTGAAGCCTTGATTGGGGAAAAGAAGAGATTAAACAGAGAGAACAGCCCACTCCAGCTCTTCAATTAAAACAAATGATAATTGTTACTGGGATTTTGGCAAATGGGTTGTAGTTGGCAAACTCCCCCTGCACTTGCCCATCCCCTGCTTACATTAATGTCAAATTTATCCATCCATGAGATAACTGGTAACATAATGGTTAGTGTAATACTATTACAGCTTGGGGCATTCCAGACTCCAGAGTTTAATTCCCGTGCTGTTCTATAAGGAGTGTCTGTATGTTTCCTCCAGGATCTCCGGTTTCCTCACACAGTCCAAAGGTAGGTTAATTGGTCATTGTTTATTGTCCCCTGCTTAGGTCAAGGTTAATGGGGTTTGTCAGGGGTCGCTGGGGTGGCGTAACTTGAAGGGCCTGAAAAGCCCACTCCGTACTGTATCAATAAATAATAAATAAGTAAATAAATAATGAGGATGTCAATTAAGGTTTGCAACACCTGAAAAGATTTGTGATTTGGCAATTTTGTCATTTTCCTCTCTAAACATGTTCATGTTGAATTATTTCTCGGTTACTATGGTCACGTCCACAACTGTTTGAAGGGTGGCCATGTAATCACTCACACATCCAATCCATCTATGATATTAATGATAAACAGAAGTAGAGGTCAAATGACAATTTCTGGATTCCACTCACATCACAGCATCATTTTTGACATTTCTGTAGGTCAGTTCCAGTAAGATTTATTGTTCATTTTCCATCAGCTTTTACAAAAAGGCTTGGCATTTTGATCTGTAGATATATTGTCCAATTGATTTAACAGAAGAATATTGGGGCTAGTTTTCTTCAGCTCTGCTCTCTCTTCCACTCTCCCTTTCTTTAACCCTGACCTCCAGTGCTGTCTGTGTGGACTTTGCATATTCTCCCTGCGTCTCGCTCAGATGCTCTGCTTTTCTCCCACATCCCAAAGTTAGTGCAGATGATTGGCTGATAGACTGCTCAGTTTTGATGGACTAAAGGGCCTGTTTCTGTGCCGAATGCCCCTAAGACGCACGGAGAACTTCCTGCTGGTGGCAAAGGGCTGTCAGTTGTAAAGAAAGTTGGGCCACATTTGCATATGGGCACATGGGATCCCATTCTCAACTATAGATTCTTCCTGAACAAAAAGGATTAGAACCAATGGACCAACACCTTTCTGAACATCAGTGCTTTATCTAAGTGAGAGTCCAACCTTAGGACACCTACGGTGTCAGTGGAAGGAATGCAAAGACTTATGTTATTGAGATACAGACAGACAGACATACTTTATTGATCCCGAGGGAAATTGGGTTTTGTTACAGCCGCACCAACCAAGTATAGTGTAGAAATATAGCAATATAAAACCATAAATAATTAAATAATAATAGGTTAATCATGCCAAGTGGAAATAAGTCCAGGACCAGCCTATTGGCTCAGAGTGTCTGACACTCTGAGGGAGGAGTTGTAAAGTTTGATGGCCACAGGCAGGAATGACTTCCTATGACACTTAGTGTTACATCTCAGTGGAATGAGTCTCTGGCTGAATGTACTCCTGTGCCTAACCAGAATATTATGGAGTGGATGAGAGTCATTGTCCAAGATGGCATGCAACTTGGACAGCATCCTCTTTTCAGACACCACTATCAGAGAGTCCAGTTCCACCCCCACAACATCACTGGCCTTACGAATGAGTTTGTTGATTCTGTTGGTGTCTGCTACCCTCAGCCCCAGCACACAACAGCAAATATGATAGCACAGGCCACCACAGCCTCGTAGAACATGTTACAAAGATGGATTTGTTTTCACTTATCTGTGAAGCTATTTAACAAAGGTAATAAGAATGTTATTTTCATGCATTTTTGTTAATTAAGGAGTGTGAAAGAACAGGTGTTGGCGTGGAGAAACATCTTTACCAAAGGAGGTATAAGGTGCTCCTTCCCTCCGCTAGCCTACAGGTCGCCCTTGGACAAGGTGTAGTACCTGCTTAGCCCTCACCAATCAGGGTCACATAAAGCCATGAGAGCAGGTAGTGGATGGATATATGAGCAGCTGGTGCACACCACAAGTCCTGGCTATGCGACCACTAACACCAGGCAGAATATCTCTGAGGAGTATTGATAATGGTTGGAGGGACCCATCTTGTAGCGACACTGCCCAAAAGAAGGCAATGACAAACCACTTCTGGAGAAAAATTTGCCAAGAACAATCATGGACAAGGATAGGAAAGATCTCCTACGTCATACAACATGGCACATAATATGATGATGAAATACAATATGTATTTGAGGAAAATTTGTATGCAGCTGTTGGTGTAGGGGTGGGACAGTTGAATAGTGACTAGTATGGTGAGAGCAGGCAGCATCACCATGGGCCAAATGGTCTCCTTCTGTGCCATAAGATTTTATAGTATGTCATAACAACACAACTTTCACTCAGTCCCACAAGCCTTCCAATTTTGGATCACACTTTCTTCTGACATGGAAGTGAGTATGATCACTGTACTAAATAGGCTTAAAATGCAACATTAATTTCTACAAGTAAATGGAAAGATGATAAGAAAACTTGTCACAGATTACGCTCCCCATCCAGGACTGAAGGAAAAGCGTAGACAAGTGACCACTGAGACAAATAAAAGGTAAATATTGTAGGTAGAGTACTAAGAAATAAAGGTTATAATTTTGATTCAAGAATTTCCTCTGTAGAGGATAAACAAGAGCCACCCTAGGGTGCAAAGAGAAATCCTTTGTCATTTTTTTCAAAATAGGGTTGAAATATATTTACCAAGCCGTTTTCATTTAATCATCATTCCAGGGGTTGTGGACACAAGATAGAAAGCAGAACAGTAAAAAAAATCATTGTTTCTTTTGAAGCAGCTAGTAAGAAGGCTGTTTTGTAGCTAAACAGAGGTCCCTCATCTGTCACAGCTGGACAAGGCCCATAATTCATTCATTATTGACTATGAAAGGCAATCTTACAAGTTTGAAGTCTATCCTGAATGAGAAAACACTTTTCTTAAAATGTCGTGCGTGGAACTGACTGCATGGAGTTCACATGATTAATGACTTGCGAACTCATTGTGTGGAGCACCACTAATTAGCTGCAGACTGATTAAAGACATTGCATACAAACTTCTGCTGATAAGCTGAACTTTTTCCCTACAAGAAGTGAAGCATGTGGAAACATTTATAGTCTCATTTTTAAGTTGAAATGGTTCGAGTATGAAGCCTGTAATTTCAAACACATATACAGAAATATTTCAAAGCTATGCTCTGAGGATTATAAAAATTACCCATATCCATTTGTGCAATTAGAAAAGGTTTGAATATTTATATTCTTTGCAATGAATTATGTAGGGTATTGAATGTCTGTTACATTAATCAATTTTACATTGGGCATCTTTATAAGCTTCCATTTTGTGTCTACCCATGACAACATGATGATAACCTAATTTGCCGTTATGTGCATTCATTCAATGAAGTCCTATTGGAGCAGTGAAGATACGTACTTAAAATTTAGTTGTGGATAGGCACCCCATCCACAACCGTTCACTCACTTCCTCGAAGTATGGCTGTAGCAGTCCGTACTACCAAAAGGACACACTGCATCAACCCACCAAAACAACCCCTTCCAAAAGGTCAACCAGCTAGAGGGGCTGGGGTAGAAAAAAAGCAAAGGAACACCCCCAGCTGGATGTTGCTCTCCATGCCACCCACCATCCAGCACCGTCAACACCTCTGCCCACTAACACACCCCACTACCACTATTTTATCATTTCCTGTCAGAGTCACCTTACGTACAGACACTCCTGTACCTAGTGGCACTTTATGTACATACAATCAATGTAAGTATGTAAGTCTTTTGGTACTTATATTTATTGTATTCTTTAAAAATTATTGTGTTCTTTATCTTGGTATATGTTTTAATGCTGCATTGGATCCAGAGTAACAATTAGTTAGTTTTTCTTTACACAAATGTACTTGAAATTACGTTAAATAATCTTGAATCTGTTCCTTCACCATCAAAATCATAGAACTTTCTTCCTAATGTGATTGTGCACACACATACATATATATGTTTGTGTGTGTGTGTGTGTGTGTATATACTTGGATACAATAGGGTCTTTTAACATAGGTACATGGAGCTTAGAAAAATAGAGGGCTATGGGTAACCCTAGGTAATTTCTAAAGTACAAGGGTAAGTACATGTTGGACACAGCATTGTGGGCCAAAGGGCCTGTATTGTGCTGTAGGTTTTCTATGTTTCTATATACCCACATCTGAAGGACTGTAGCAGTTCACCACCACTTTCTCCAGGGCAATTAAACACTGGCTCAGCCTAAGAAGCTCACACCGCTTGGCTGGATATTTAACAAAAACGCATATATGATCTTAGACTCATGGGTTACAACATGGGAGAAGGCCATGTGGTCCTTGAGTGTATACTGGCTCTGTGTCAAAGCAAAACCCAGTCTCGCCCCATAGCCCTGCACATTCTTTCCTTTTAGACACTTATTCAGCTCCCTTCTGAACGTGACACTCCATGACTACCCCGGTGATGCATTCCAGACGCGATCCACATATTGCATATAAAAAAAGTATTCTTCCTATAAACCTTTCGTTCTTTTGCCAACAGCCTTCATTTGACACCCTCCGGTTCTTCACCCCACCAACAGGAATAATTTCTCTCTTTCTGTTCTCTGTATCCATTCACAATTTTAAATACCTGTGTTGGATCCTGTCACAAACACCTTAACTCTGGAGGGAACCACCCGGATTCCTCCAGACCATCCACATATCTAAAGTCCTGCATCACTGAAATCGTTTTGGTTAAGCCCTGTGCACGTTCTCCTAAAAACTTGCAACTGTCCTGATCTTTCCATATGGGGCTTAGTCAGTGCCCCATGTATTCATCATAACTTATTTATTTGCATAGTACACACCCTAAAGCCCAGAATCTCAAATGTTTTTTTAATCAAGTTTCAATTTTCCCTTTCAACCAGTTGTGTGCAGTTATTCCCCAGTCATTCTTTACTCTATTCCTTCAACATTTGGGCATTCTCACAGACATTTTTTTCCCTTGTTCTTCATACCAAAAAATAACATTTACCATTTCTCAGCAACAACTTTATCTGCTCATCATACCAGCTGCCCTACATACACTCAGTGGTCACTTTATTAGGTACACCTGTACACCTACTCATTACTGCAAATATCTAATTAGCCAATCATATGGCAGCAACCCAATGCATAAAAGCATGTTGACATGGTCAAGAGATCCAGTTTTTATTCAGACCAAACATCAGAATTGGGAAGAAAAGTGATCTAAGTGATTGCTGGTGCCAGATGGGGTGGTTTGAATACCTCAGAAAATGTTTTCTGGGATTTTTATGCACAATGGTCTCTAGAGTTTACAGAGAACAGTGCAAAAAACAAAGAAAACACCAGAGAGCGGCAGTTCTGTGAGTTAAAATGCCTTGTTAATGAGAGAGGTCAAAGGAGAATGACCAGACTGGTTCGAGCTGGCAGGAAGGCGACAGTAGCTCAAATAACTGCACGTTACAATAGTGGTGTGCAGAAAAATATCTCTGAATGTACAACATGTTGAAACATGAAGTGGACAGGATTCAATAGCAAAAGACAACACACAAGCACTCAGTGAGCACTTTATTCAATTCAGGAGATACCTGATAAAGTGGCCATTGAGTGAATAGCTGAATAAAATATGGCTAGAAACATTCAGTGATTCAAGCAGCATCTGTGGAAAGAGGAATAGTTAGCTTTTCAGGTCTGAGATCCATTGTCAATAATGTTTTCACTGAAAAAGTTAAAGTGCTGTCTCTCTCACAAATACTGCCTTTTCCAGCATTTTTCTGCTCTTATTTCATATTCCAACACCTGCAGTTTAGTTTTGATTTTCATATCTTCATGAAGTCTCTCATTCTATTCACACTTTGGTATTCTTTCAAATCTAAAAGTTGATAAAATCTATTATGTGCCAAAGTTCAAGGTATTAATATGAATTAAGAAAATCAAAGGTTCTACTGCCAGCCCTAACGAATCTCCCCTATACACTTCTCCCCAGCCTGAGAAACTACCCCCACATTTAGTTTCCTGTCCCTTAGTTAACCATCTATCCATTCATCTGCAGTTCCATTTATTTAATGGTGATTACCTTGGATGACAAGCAGATTATGTGACCCCTTATTGAAAATCTTTTGGAAACCCATATATACTACATCAACTACACCATCCTCACCAACCCTCTCTATCACATAATGGAACTTTTCTACCATTAATTAGAATCATACCAACTGGAGGACCACAATTTTGTTGTGGTTTAGTGTCTTGCATGCCTCACTGACCTGGAGAGCTATGTTGGCTGGAGTAAAGGCTTTATGCTTTGGTTCTTGGTAGGGTCACCCATGCCAAACAGGTCAAAGGGTAGAGGCCAGACTAAGAGTGGTCCACCAGTCCTCCAGGTTCAGGGGTTCAGCTCAGGGCTGACAACTCTGACTGGTAAGACAAAATTGTCATGGAAACAGCAATGAAGAATTCTTCTCCATTCCTGAATCTCGAGCAGCAACTTGCATGACTGACAGTAATGAAATCCACGAGGAAGCTACTGACACAATGAAGGAAGCTCTGAACACCACCAGGGATGAAGGTCCTTCAGTGCTACCCTAAACACCAGCGGAGCAACAGTTAGTAAGTAAGCTAGAATCATAGAATGGTTCCAGGACACATGAGGGACAAAGGGAGTGTAAACAGTCATAGAGAAAGGGCCCATCTAAAACAAGAGGGCACCAGTTTAAGGTGAAAGAGGAAAGGAGACTTGAGGGGCAAGTTTATCCACACATTGTGGAAGACAAGCTGCCAGAGGACGTGGAAGAGTAAGGTACGATTACAATATTTCGAAGGCATTTGGACAGATACATGGGTAGGAAAGGTTTAGAGGGATCTGGGTAGTTGTCGGGGAAAGAATAGGGAGTGTTAATAACTAGTAAATGTGGATATGAATTATGCTAATATGGTAACAGGGAACCACAAAGCCTAGAAGTAGAGATGTGGAATGTAGCAGTGACAATATCCAAGTTTTAGGAACTTCATTAATTATGCTATAGCGTGCACTGGTTGTTGTAATAGAGAATTGGATTTACTGTTAGACCCGTGGATAATCATTTTATTCTGTAATTATGTCCAAGTATGTTACTTAATTAAGTTTTCTTCCAGCTGGCATTCTGTTATCAAAATGTAGTTTTACCGGCACTCTCTTCAACTGAGATTGTAAGAAGCTGTACCGATTCATGTTCAGGTAGATCAGCTTTGGTCTCCTGATGTGCACAGGTTTTTAATAAATTGCCCGATATTTTGAACATCAACTCTGTGTGATCTTCAAGTTGCTCCGACACTGTGAGTCAAATGTGGGCAAACAGGATTAGCTTAGACCATATATGTCAAACTCAAGGCCCGCGGTGGAATTATCTTTGGCCCGCGAGATAATATCTAATTACTATTAAAGCTGGCCCCAGTAATCGAAGCACCTATGGCGTATGATATGGCTAATGCTGAGTTTATTCAGGTACCAGGTTTTCAGGGTTTTTAGTGTTTATTCGGCAGTCTTGCTCGGCAGTCTTCTTCATAAGAAACGGAATTTGTAAAGTGAAACACTTTATATTTATAGCAAAGACTGAGACACATGAGAGCAGGCTGAAAAAACGGAGGCAACGAAAGCTGCGTTCGCACGCGTCCGACTGATCCGGCTCGCATGAAGCTGCATTTTGCTCAATCCGGCCCGTGACCTAAAATGAGTTTGACACCCCTGGCTTAGACGGTCTTTTTGGATGAGCTGGACAGAGAGCCTCTTTCTGTGCTCTATAATCTGTGAATGTGAATGGAGACCACGCCATCCATTGGCACCATATGTTGGAGCAGTACAGTTGATCCCAGTCCACTGCTCACTTCCCACAGCCCTGCACATTCTTACTTTTTACATATTTATTCAGCTACAATTGAATCTGACTTCTTTACGACCCCACAATGTACTCTTGATCCCAAACATCTACTGTGTAAAAAATTTTTTCCTTCTGTCACTTGCGTTTTTGCCCACAACTTCATGCTATATCCTCAAGAGTCAAGTCAAGTCAAATCAAGTTTATTGTCATTTAACTATATACATGTATATTGGCAAACGAGACAACATTTCTCCGGACCAGGGTGCAAAGCACAGTAGTACACATAACACGCATATAGCACACAATAACTTAGGATAGTTTAAGAATTAAATCTACAACTGAATTAAACACAGATAAACAAAATAAAGTGCACAAATTAAACATTAGAAACATAGAAAACCTACAGCACAATACAGGCCCTTTGGCCCACAAAGTTGTGCTAAACATGTCCCCACCTTAGAAATTACTAGGCTTACCTATAGCCCTCTATTTTACTAAGCTCCATGTACCTATCTAAAAGTCTCTTAAAAGACCCTATTGTATCCGCTTCCACCACCGTTGCCGGCAGCCCATTCCACACACTCACCACTCTCTGAGTAAAAAACTTACCCTTGACATCTCTTCTGTACCTACTCCCCAGCACCTTAAACCTGTGTCCTCTTGTGGCAACCATTTCAGCCCTGGGAAAAAGCCTCTGACTATCCACACGATCAATGCCGCTCATCATCTTATACACCTCTATCAGGTCACCTCTCATCCTCCTTCGCTCCAAGGAGAAAAGGCCGAGTTCACTCAACCTATTCTCATAAGACATGCTCCCCAAACCAACATCCTTGCAAATTGTAAGGTACAGTGCAAATTATCCAGTGCACATCAAATACAGTGTGGCAGGGAGTTCAGAAGCCTAATGGCCTGAGCTGAGAAACTGGTTCCCATCCTGATCGTTCTTGTCTTTTTGCATCTGAGTCTCCTACCTAATGGTACTATGTCAAAGAGGATGCTGGATGGAAAGATGGGATCCTTGATAATACAAAAACCTCTATAGTTGTACTGTGGAGAGCATTCCGATAGGCTGCACTACTGTCTGGTACGGAGGGGCTACTGCACAGGACCGAAAGAAGCTGAAAAAGGTTATAAATCTAGTCAGCTCCATCTTGGGTACTAGCCTACAAAGTACCCAGGACATCTTCAGGGAGCGATGCCTCAGAAAGGCAACGTCCATTATTAAGGAAGCCTGAAGGCACACACTCAGCGATTCAGGAACAGCTTCTTCCCCTCTGTCATCTGATTCATAAATGGACATTGAATCTTTGGACACTACCTCACTTTTTATTAATATACAGTATTTCTGTTTTTGCACTTCTTTAAATCTATTCAATATATGGAACTTTCTTGTTTATTTATTATTATTATCATTGTATTTATTATTATTATATTTACTTAATGTTATTATTTTATTTATTATTATTATTATTGTTATTTTTTTCTCCGCTAGATTATGTATTGCATTGAACTGTTGCTGCTAAGTTAACACATTTCACATCACATGCCAATGATAATAAACCTGATTCTGATTTGGATTCTGACTAAGGCCCTGCATACACAGCTCTCCTGATAAATGTCCTTGATGAATGGTAGGGAGTCTGCTATGGTCCTCTCGGCAGTTCTCACAGTCCTTTGTAGGGACCCGTTCCAATACCCGACTGCTCCAATATCAGATGTAGATGCAGCTTGTCAGGACACTCTCAATGGCGCTCCTGTAAAATTCAGTTAAGATGGGGGGTGAGTGGGAGCCTTGCTTGCCTCAATCTCCTCAAGAAGTGGAGGCACTGCTTTACCTTCTTAGTCAGGGAGGTGATATTGAGGAACCAGATGATATTGTGTTAAATTATCGCCACAGTGAAGAGGGAAGTGATGGCGAGGCGAGTTTGGGGGAACGAGCTGAGATGGTGTGTTGCAGAATTATAGCAGATGGATTTCCGACGCCCCGGGAGTAAGGTTGGATCACTCTGGCCACGGAAAGGAGGCAGAGAAGTTCCAATGCTCATTCAACTGGCCCAGGTGTGAGGTTGGATTGCTTTGGGTGCAAGCTGATTTAAAGAGCCTGAGAGCGGTTTCGGGTTGGGCGACAGAACCTGAGCCCGGAGTGAGTCACTGGGTGGCTCAGATCCTTTCGCAGTAGCTGGGTCCTAGTATAAGGTACCTTACGCTGTGTAGACAATTTAAACACTGGCCCAGATGGGTGTCGAGAGCTGATTTCCCTCACTCTATGCAATAATCACTCTTCTCTGCAGGGCACAGAGCCTTTCTCTGTTCTGTTGTTGAGTTAGTTTAAACGCTGGCCCAGATGGACTGAAAAGACAGGGTGCCGGTCGGGATGAGAGCCGACTTTGCTTGCCCTTCGCAATGGACATATTCTTGTCTCTAAAGCTATGAAGACTGCCCCTGCTGCTGTGCTCTGTTGCCACTACTATGATGAACTGATAATCGAGGTTTTGGGCCTACTCTGGGCTGCTCCATGGTTCGGATCTGAGGACTCATTTTTGGCTCGGAATGCCGTTGTTCAAATGTTGGCATGATCTTTATTTATTTTTCTTTCTCTTGCGCATCAAGTGTTAGTTGTTTATTTTCATTCCCTTTTTTCTTTAACTGAGTTCTTTCAGGTTTCTTGCTTCGTGGCTACCAGTGAGCAAGCAAATCTCAGGGCTGTATGATTTATACATTTTTTCATAATAAATGAATCTTGAATCTTGAGGTGAGGTTATCCATGACATGAATTCCCAGGAAGATGGTGCACCCAAATCAGTTTATGGAGGAGGAGCCATTTAATTGCAGAGGGAGACCATTCATCTGCACCTTCCTAAAGTCTACAAACATTTTCTTGGTGTACTTCACATTCCGACTTTGTTTATTGCTCTCTCACCAGTCCACCAGCTACTCCACTTCCTCCCTGTACTCCAACTCATCATCGCTATTGATGAGGCCAGCCACTGTGGTGTCATCCGCAAACTTGGATATACGTTTTGAGCTGAATTCTGCGATAGTCATTCATCAGCAGTCTGAATAGCAGCGAGTTCACAGAGTCACAGAGCGTGGAAACCAGGCCATTTGGCCCAACTGGTCCATGCCAACCAAGATTCCCATCTAAGCTTGTCCCATTTACCTGCATTTGTCCTTATCCCTCTAAACCTTTCCTGTCCATGTATTAGTCCAAGTGCTTTCTGAATGCTATTAATGTACCTGTCTCAACCATCTCCTCCAGCAGCTCATCCTGTATACGGACTATCTCCTGCATGAAAAAGTTGCACCTTAGGTTTCTATTAAATCTCTCCTCTCCCTCCTTAAACCTATACCTTCTAACTCTTTATACCTCAACCTGGAAAAAAAAGACTGCACACTCATCCTGTCTATTACACTCATGATTTTATACACCTCAGTGAGTTTAGCCCTAGTTATTGACCCCTCCACCAATGGAACCAATTTATTTCACACTTCTCTGTGCCACCTCATGATTTGAAATACTCTATTAGATCCCTTTGCAGTCTCTTCTTTTCCAAGAAGAGCATCTCCAGCCTCTCTGGTCTTTCCTGAAAACCAAAGTCTATTATGTATTCTGGATTTAATTAGCAAATTTCTTTTAAATCCTCCAAAGCCACTTCTCAAGAAATAGAATCAATACTCCTCCTTTCCCTTCCACTGGCTCTTGTTCCTACCTCCCGCCCTTTCTCCCATGCTCCATCACCGTATCCAATCAAATTCCAACATCTTCAGCCCTTAGTCACTTCTGCCAATCATCTCCCAGATTCTGACTGCATTCTCACTCTCCCTGCTCCCTCACCACCAACCTTTCAGACCCTCACTTGGACACATCGATCATCCACCAGCTCCTGCTTCACCCTTACTCTCGACCTGTTTCGACTAGACATTTACCCTCTTACTTTCCAATCAAGATGAAGGGTCTTGACCGGAAACGTCGATTGTCTATTTCCCTCCATAGATGCTGCTCGACACCCGGAGTTCCTCCAGCTCCTTTGTGCGTTGTTTAGAGCTACGGCTCAGAATAGGTCCTACAAACCCAATGAGCTGCACCGACCAGAAACAAAACTATTTAACTCTCACCTAATCAAAGGACAATTTACAATGTCCAATTAACCTACTAACAAGTACATCTTTGGATTGCAGGAGGACACTGGGACACCTGGAGGAAATCCTCATCTTTCATGTGGCAAATGTAGAAACTAGTTACAAATGGCGCTGGAATTGAACTCTGAATTCCAGAAGCCTCGAGCTGTATTAATGTCACGCCAACCATTACGCTACTGTGGCACTTTATAACCACCTGCTACTCTCTCTCTCTCCTGCTGCTTTGTTCTGCTGTGTCTCATGTGCACTAGCCTCCTCACCATCGAGGACAACTTCCAATGGCAGTGTCTGAAGAA
The DNA here is from genome assembly GCF_048418815.1 of Hemitrygon akajei. Lineage (NCBI taxonomy): Eukaryota > Metazoa > Chordata > Chondrichthyes > Myliobatiformes > Dasyatidae > Hemitrygon > Hemitrygon akajei. The sequence goes on along the minus strand of NC_133144.1, from coordinate 52,964,940 downwards.
GGTAGCATCCACCATTAAGGACCGTGACCATCCGCTTTATGCTTTGTTCTCATTACTTCTGTCAGGGAGGACATACAGGAGATCGATGACTCATACTCAACATCTTAGGAACAGCTTCTTCCCCTCTGTCGTAAGATTTACGAATGGTCCATGAATCCATTAACATTATATAGTGATTCCTCTTTTGTGCTATTTATTTATTTGTTTATTTTATTGTACTTTTGAGCCATAGAACACTACAACACAGAAGCAGGCCCTTCAGCCCATCTAGTCCATGCTGAACTATGAATCTTCCAGACCCATCAAACTGCACCTGGAGTATAGCCTTCCATACCCCTCCCCACCATGTACTTACTCAACATTTGCTTAAATGTTGCAATTGACCTTGCAACCACCACTCCTGCTGGCTGCTCATTCCACACTGTCACCACCTTGTGTAATTTGTTATGCACTGCCGTCTCAAAACAGCAAGATTCATGACTTATGTCAGTGAAAGTAAACCTGATTCTGATTCCGATTTTGATTTTGTGTGACCCTTTTAGAATTCTGCCCTCTGGTTTTCATTTGATTATTTGTCTTTAGCAATCCATTCTAACTTTCTCTGATCAATATAATACAAATTTTATACTTCAAATTGGCCATAGTTTTCTGAGTTTCACATCCTTGTTCGTGTGCACTGACACTTAATGGAACACACCAGGTTACTTGTGTCTATTTAATTCTTACATCTGTGGCACAGTTTGCAGATGTCAGAAAATAAACCGAAAGGGGTGGACAACAATATCCATTATCTCTTAAAGCAACGTGATTTGTTTAATTGATAAACAACGTAACCTCATGCATTTATAGTGTTAGGAACTGTACTAGTTAGTTAGAGGCAATCACCACAATGCAGCACATTTCCAGGTATTGTATTGGCTTATTATTGTCACATGTACCAAGATACAGTGAGACGTTTGCCTTGGATGTTGTCATACAAATTAAATCATTGCACAGAGCACTGAAGGAGAACAATTAAGACACTTTTTAAGTGTAAAAACCACCAAGAAAGTGCAGTGTAGGTAAACAATTAGGTGCAAGATCATAGGTAGATATTGAGGCTGAGCTGATCTTATTGTACCAAAGGTCTGCCAAAGAGTCTGAAAACAGTGGGACAGAAACTGTTTTTGCAGATGTCTTTAGTTTGATTTTATGGTATGAGTCAACCTATGACCAGGAAAGTGATTACCCTACCCCCCCTCCTGTTAGACCATTTGAGGTAACTTACTTTTTACTCTTTCTTACTTCTCTTCTAATATTTGTATATCAGTGCACTTATAATGCTACTGTGACACTGTAATTTCCTTTGGGATCAGTAAAATATCTATCTATATTCCACAGTATTATAATAAATGGCATCACAAACACATAAGTCTGGTAAAAACAATAGCAGCACGAAAGAGATGTTTACATAGACATATGAACAGGTAGGGATTGAAGGGATATAGACCATTGCAGGCAGGTATGCATTTTAAAAAGGCGTAATGCTCAGCTCAGACTTTGTGGGTCAAAGGACTATTCCTGTGCTGTACCATAAAGGCTTATCGTATGAGGGGCGTTTGATGGCCCTGGGCCACTACTCACTAGGATTAAGAAATATGAGGAGTAAAATGTGACATCTATGATAGGCTTGTGTGGGCAGAAGAGCCTGTTTCTGGGCTTTATTACTCATAACTGGTAATTGATTTAGTATTGTCAAAGTGAAATGAAAAGCTTTGCTTTTCAAGCCATCCATACAGATCATTTTATCAAATCAGTACATCAAAGCAGTATGAGGGAAAGCAGTAGAATATAACCATATGGTGGCAGAAAACATACAGGTGCAAGGGTCATGACAAGATAGACTGTGAGGTCAAAAGTCCTTCTTAATGTGCAAGTGGTCTTTTCTATGGACTTACAGCCATGCGATAAAGGGTTAAAAGTTGTCCTTTAGCATAGCGGCACATGCTTTCAAGCTTTTGCATCTTCTGTTCATTGGGGGAGAAGGGAGAATGTCCTGGGTGGTTGGGGTCTTTGATAACGCTGGCTGTTTTATTGAGGCACTGAGAAGTGCAGAGTCTATGGAGGGGGTGGGATGTGCCCTGTTTCCATAATGTGCTGAGCTGTGTCCACAACCCTCTGCAGTTCAATCAAGAGGTTTTTAATCTGAGACCAAAGCAAAGCAGGGAAATTCCAACGTTTTAGAAGTAATGTTATTTGACAGGATAAAAAATAACATTTAAAAAGAATGTATTGATTTGATAGTAAATGATGAACTCCAACCAGGAGCTCATAAGCAGTGGAAGCACTCAGAAGTATTGAGACACAGATGTAGCTATGGACAAAGGACAGACAGACAGGATGAACTGTTCGCTTTGATGATCTGCTGTCTGGAACATGTCCAAGAGCTGACCCACAAAGTGCCCCTTTAATGTACTCCAGTCTCAGCCCTCTGGAGAAGTTTCCAACTGAAGCATCCAGAATTTATGAAGGACTCCTTTCAAATAAGATATCATATCCACATGCAACTTCTCAACCTGCATATAGACCTGAATCCGAGTCTCAGAAGCGCACAAGAGGCCACGAATCACCACTACTCTGTAAACTGTGTGTTTGTGCCCGGTCCAGCTACGGTAATTACCCCTCTAGCATCAGGCTCTTGAACTTGGGGAACAGCTTCACTCAACTTCACTTGATCCAACACTGAACAGTTCCCATAGAACTGGACTTACTTTCAAAGACTCTTCATCTCATGTTCTTGATTTTTATTGCTTATTTATTTATTATTTTTTTCTCATTCTTTTTGTTTTGCTCAGTTTGTCATGTTTTTTTTGCACATTGGTTGTTGTCCATTGTGTTAGGTGCAGTCTTTCATTGACTCTATTGTGTTTCTTGTATTTACTGTGATTACCTGCAAGAAAATGAATCTCAGGGGTTGTATATGGTGAGATATATATATACTCTTTGATAATAAATTTACTTTTAACTTGAAAACTTTGAACTTTGGTGGAAACCTTCTTCCGGCAGAGAGCCTGCAACTCCTACATTAGCCTCATCAACCACCTCAGAACCCACAACAAAGCAGAACAGATTCAATTCGACCTCAGCTCTGAAAGAATGCCTAAGGAGACATATGATCTCATCCAAATCACTTACCCATACAGTATACTGGCAATTTCTGAAGTTGTATGCTGGTGAGAAAAATATTGTACAGTGGATTCTGGTTAATTGGGCCATTGGCTAATTAGGGTAACTGCTAAGTTGGGACAATTCTTAAAGAGAAGTCGGGATAGAGGAGTTCCAGTGCCCAACCAACTGGCCCAGGTGCAAGTTTGTATTGCGATGGGTGCTGAGCCAATTCAAAGAAATTGAGAGCAATTTCGGGCTTGGAGGCAAAAACTGGTCCCATCGCTGGGTGACGTGTTCTAAGCCCGGAGCCTTTCATTGCAGCAGAGCCCGGGTCCGAGTGCAAGGTACGATATGTTGTTTGGACAATTCAAACGATATGTTGGAATGACAGGGCATCGGGATCGGAGGTGAGAGCCGATGTCACTCGCTCTCCCGTGGTGTTCATCCCCCTCTCATGGTGCTGAGGTAATAAGGTCTGCCCCTGGCTGCTGTACTCCATGCCCGCTAATATGATGGACCGATGGTCCTTCTCCGGGCTGCTCATTTTGGTTCAGAATGTTGTTGCTCGCTTCTACTGTTTACACGATTTGTGTTTTTATCCCCTTTCTTTGCGAATCGGGTGTTGGTTTTTATTTTTTTTATTTGGGTTCTTTCTGGTTTCTTGCTTTGTGGCTGCTTGTAAGCAAATCTCAAGGTTGTATAATTTATACATTCTTTGATAATAAATGTACTTTGAACTTTGAGCAAAAACTAATTGAGAAAATTGCCAGGATTCCCCTTGTTTACTTAGGACACTATACTGCTTAATAGGGGCAAGAGGCTATTGCCGAACTGGTTCTAAATGGAGTCAGTATCGCACATATGTGGTCATTACACGATACACCGTGCATAGAGCAAACAGTTTTTAATAGCATCAGTTCCATGTGCCTTATCTTATATTGCAAACACGAGAAAATCTGCAGATGCTGGAAATTCAAGCAACACACACAAAATGCTGGTGGAACGCAGCAGGCCAGGCAGCATCTATAGGAAGAAACACTGTTGACGTTTCGGGCCGAGACCCTTCGTCAGGATATTATCCGTTTTGGCCAATGGACGCTGATGAATCTGTGGAATTCATTGTCACAAATGGCTGTGAAGGCCAAGTCAGTGGGTATACATAAAGTAGAGGTTGACAGGTTCTTGATTAATAAGGGTGTTCAAGATTACAGGAAGAAAGCAGGAGAATGGGTTGAGAGGGATAATAAATCAGCTATGCTGAAATGGTGGAGCAGACTCAATGGGCCAAATGGCCTAATTTTTGCTCCTATGTCTTCTAATCTTGTGGTCTAAAACTGTTCCTTATTTGATCACTCTTCCAATTGGGCATTAGCTCTATAATCAGCTATTAAATGATGAAATCTAAATTATTGGCTTTTGACACATCACAAAATAATTAAGAAATAAATTAATTATCTTTTAAGATTAAATTTCAAAGAAATCTGAACACCTGTAACATCTGGGATGGGAAATTCTGCAGTTGTGAAGGAATTTATGTTTAACAACAAGATTTTAAGAAATCCTTTGATGTCAAGCTCAGACATCAGTTGAGTGAACATCTGTTCAAAACGTCCATCACTGCAGTCTCAAATGTAAGAGGAATTATCCTGTCATTTTGGGCTGCAAGCAAGATAAGTAGTTTCCCTGAGAAGTAGCTCCTTGAGTATGTTGATTTGTCAATTTAAGTAAGCGAATGAGAAAAAAAAAGAACTTGTATATGTGTGTTGTCCATGACTTCTCAATCACTTTTCGGAGAGTGAGAGTGAAGAGCTTTCAGTTTCTATTGGAAAAGTAGGAAAAACAGAGGTAGAATACTTTTATATGCACATAAATAACCAGGGAAGAGGAGGACAGCTTAAAGAGAAATAAGGAAAGTAAATTTAAATGCTTGAAACATAAGCAAGTACTTCAGCCCACAGTAGGAGCAAATCGACGGAAAAAAATTAACAACCAAGAAAAGGAGATTTTGGGCAATGGTTAAAAAAAAAGGCCTTTTAAATTACTTAATTAGAAATAATAGTATCCAAATGCTTAAAATGTTGGCCTGAAACCCCTCTCGCTATTTTTGCTGGGGATTTCACCCACTTTCAATAATTTGATAACCCAGTACAATTTTGGTTCTGGGGTTCCTTTGTATTTTAAACAAGTCTTTAAAGAAACAAATCAAAATTATGAATACCATGAAGTCCTGTAGTTTTCTTTGCAGTAAAACATGTAAATTACATACTCTATCTTTGTCAATGAACATGAGCGGCAGAAAGACTACCACACCTACATAAACCAGCATCAAACAAAACATTCAATACAAATAAAACATCAGTACGAAAGGAATGGATACAGCACATTCCATCATGGATAAAGCCCTCCCCAGCACTGAGCAGATCTACATTTAGTGCTCTTGCAGGAAAGCACCATCCATCATCAAGGACCCCACCACCCAGGCCATGCTCTCTTCTAATTGCTGTCATCAGGAAGAGGGTAAAGGAGCCTTAGGACCCACACTATGAGGTTCAGAAATAGTTATTACCCCTCAAGCAACAGGCTCTTGAACCAGAGGTGATAACTTCACTCACCCCAACACTGAACTGATTCCACAACCTTTGGACTGGCTTTCAATGACTCTTCGTCTCATGTTCTTGATATTTATTGTTTGTTTATTTATTTATTTTTTAATCTCTTTTTGTATTTGCTCATTAGTTGCTTGTCGGCCTATGTTTCTTTGTAATTACTGTGAACGCACACAAGAAAATGAATCTCAGAATTGTATATGGTGATATATAGGTACTTTGATGATAAATTTACTTTGAATTTTGAACTTTGATTTCTCAAGCACCAACAAACTTGAGATCCCTTAATGGCATGAGAAATATTGAAAAGGGGACTTTAACCAAAACAGTGAGAGTTACACTTCTTTGCTTTTTTATATATTGGGCAATAATTTACTTGTCATTTTTATTATCCACTTGTCATTTCAATTTTGTATATTTTACATTAAAAGCTGAGCATAACATGAAATAATTTTTTGTGGTCATGTTATGAAATGAAAAATCAGCAGTTGGATTACATAGAGTGTATGCCTGCCACAATGTAAAAATCGCACTCCATCTATCTTCATTTCTCATACTTTATTAAAACTTCAACCGTTCCATATCTAGCTTTCCTTCAACATGTTTTTTTTTCTACACCACAGGCTCAAATAGGACCCAGACATCCTGAAGAAAAACATTACTAGTTCCTTCTAATTGTCAGTAATGTTACTCTGTATTTTTCCAACCACACAATGTGTGAAAATATGGAGAGTGCCTGGCAGGTCAGGCAGCATCTGATGAGAAGGAACAGAATTAATCGTTCATGTCAAGGACCATCCTTCCAAATGCTTCAGGGTATATAGTGATGGGATCAAAGTTGATATAGGGATTTGTTTGTTCAAATGCACTGACTTTATGGAACACAGACAAAATGCTGGAGGAACTCAGCAGGCCAGGCAGCATCTAAGGAAAAACAGACATTTTGGGCCGGAACCCTTCGGCAGGGCTGAAGAAAACAAGCTGAGGAGTAGATTTAAAAGGTGGGGTGGGTGGGAGGGAGAACCACCAGGTGACAGGTGAAATCTGGAGGGGGAGAGATGAAGTAAAGAGCTGGGAATTTGATTGGTGAAAGAGACAGAAGGCCATGGAAGGATGAAAAAGGGGGAAGGAGCACCAGAGAGAGGTGATGAGCGAGCAAGGAAATGAGGTGAGACAGGGAAAAGGGGATGGGAAATGGAGAGGATGGGGTGTTGGGATTTCTCCCATATTGAAGGTTAGTTGCTATGCACAGTAAGGTGCAAGTTAAATTCATGATTCTATGAGTGGATGGCTTATATAGAGTGGTGTCTCTCACAGAAACATTTTTCAGATGGCCAAAAGGCCAAGGGAGCTGTATTCTGGTTGTAGGGTCTACTGGAGGTGTGGGTTTGAATCCTATTCCTGACAGTTAAGTATTTAGGGTGGCATGCTTGCGTAGTAATTAATTAAAATGCTTTACAGTTCCAGAGATCATCGATCAGGGTTTGATTCCCTCCATTGTCTGTAAGGTGTTTGCATGTTTTCCCTACAGCCACATGGGTTTCCCCCTGCTGTTCTGGTTTGCTCCCAAAGACATATGGTTAGGTTAGTGAGTTGTGGGCATGCTATGTTGGTGTTGGAAGTATGACAACACTTGAGGGCTGGCACCACCACAATCCATGGACTGAATTGGTCGTTGTTGTAAAATGCTGCGTTTTACTCTATGTCTCAACATTTCAATGTATATGTGACAACTAGCGCAAAACTTTGTCTTTTAGAACAATCAGTAATCCTAATGGAAATCGGTGAGGTACATATAAAATCAATTATACGTAGACTGTCACATAGACTGTCAGGATAAGAGAATCCACAGTGTTTTTGAACCTGGAGAACAGGAATCTTCTCCAGGGCCCACCAAGAAATCTGGGAGTCTACTCCTTTGAATATCTTTCTACTCACATGCAAAAAACTCCCCGAGCAAATAACCACCATCTTTCAAGTAACTGAGGTATTCATTGTGGGCCCTAGGCAGCTCGAGTTCCCAGTAAACCTGCTTAAGAGCTGATGGGATTCTTCAGAAACCAACCTCCCCTTGTGCTGAATGGACTGACAAGAATCAAATTTACTCTGATATCTGACAAGTCTTATTCTGCTCTCAACATTGGTTTCTTTGACAGCGCTAAATTCAAAAATCGGTCTTACCAATTTGTCAGGTATATTGCTCCTGTAGTTCTTTTCGCACCCCCCCCCCACCAAAAAAAATAAGCATGTCTTGAAAATTAACCTTGACTGTGGCAACAATTTGTTCATCATAAAATTGTGAATTTAAACTACCTGCAGCTATAATTTGGTTCCAACCGACTGTGTTGGAACCGAAACATACTGTACATCCATAACTGTCAAGATAAGAAAAACCTCAATTGACTATAATCTACATAAATTAGAACCATTTTGCCGCAGTTGTACTTTCCCCTTCCAAATATCCTCAATCAATTGACTGTCAGGTTAAAATAAAGCCTATCACATTGCTCTTAAAGAGCTATACATTTGATGTACTAAGGGATGGATTGCATTAATTTAAAATTAGTTACATACTCAGATGGACTTCTGATTGCCAACATTATATTACTTTGTCACAGAAACCCCTATATCTAACACACAACAGCATGGTTTGTAACCAGTTCTCTTGAAGAAACTAGTGTACGTACAGCTATAAGCAGATTTGAATGTGTTATCGATGTGTGTTGTAGATTAGCTTGCTTTTAAATTGGCCAGATTTTATTTGCATGCGTGCACATCAAAGCAAATAAAGATCAGGCATCTCCTTAAAGAGGCAATTGGCCTGCAATGCCTATTTCACATGAATAGTATCATCTGCCAGTTTTATGTTTTGTATGTTGAGATCAGACAAATATTTCACATCAGATGCAGATAGTTATGTACTAACGTCAATTTCCATTGGACAACAAATGGTCAGATACATTTAAATTAGATAATGCTAATAAATCAACATTAAATCCCAGATTACCAACACATTCATACTTTATTAATGTATAGAACAAGCCTATCATTAAACAGACACAGCATTGGTAGGCGATGTGCATCTAATACGCAGTGGGCACTTTATTAGGTTCACATGAACACCTGCTCGTTAATGCAAATATCTAATCAGCCAATCATGTGGCAGCAACTCAATGCATAAAAGCATGCTGACATGGTCAAGAGGTTTAGTTGTTATTCAGACTAAACATCAGAATGGGGAAGAAATGTGGTCTAAGTGACTTTGACCGTGGAATGATTCTTGGTGTTAATGAGGTGGTTTGAGTTTCTCAGAAACTGCTGGTCTCCTAGAATTTTCACAAACAACAGTCACAGGGAGAATGTTGTGAAGACCAAAAGAACATGCAGTGAGTGGCAGTTCCATGGGTAAAAATGCCTTGTTAATGAGAGAGGTCAGGGGAGAATGGCCTTAGTGGTTCAAACTGACAGGAAGGCAACAGTAACTCAAATAACCACACATTACAAAAGTGGTGTGCAGAAGTGCATCTCTGAATGCACAACATGTCGGACCTTGAAGTGGATGGGCTACAGCAGCAGAAGGCCACAAACACACACTCAGTGGCCACTTTATTAGATATGGGAGGTACCTAATATAGTTGCCACCGAGAGCACGTAATAGGCAATACAATAAAGACAATGTAAGATTAGACAATGGGTTGGAGTTCCACCTTGGTAGAATTTCACATTCATAGTAAATTCATTTGTGAACTTGAAGTGTGTTTGTCCCCTCTGACTGTAGCGGATATTCAAAGAATCAAAGTACATTTATTATTACAGTATGGATACAGTATACACCCTTGAGATTTGTCTTCCTACAGGCACCCACTAAACAAAGGAACAACATGGAACCTGCTCAAAGAAAACATCAAACATCCAACACACAAAAAAAGTACAATCATGCAAATAGCAAAAAAAAATTGAGCGAATAACACACAGAATCGTCCAAGATGACCACAAACTTGTCATGGCTTGGAGGCTTGCGTGCCTCAGTGACCTAGGTGCTATTTTGGCTGGAGTCAGGGCTTCATGCTTTGGCTCTTGGTCAGGTCTCTCATACCAACCAGGTCAAAGGGTAGAGGCCAGACTAAGAGTGGTCCACCGGTCCTCCAGATTCAGGGATTCAGCTAACAATCCTGGCTGGTCAAAAAAATTCCAGAGTTCAGAGTCCCCACCTAGGAAACTGAGATGAGGTTACTGATATCTTGAAGGAAGCCGTGAACACTGCCACTAGTGGTGTAATAGGAAAAAGTAGAACATACAGAATATTACAGAGTCCTTGAAACAGTTTAGGAATGCTCAGTGTAGTTCAGTTCATTTCAATTTAGTGCTGTGTTATTTGTTGGGCCAATCCGCAAATCAAAATCGGGCAAAATAGCAATAAAAAAAGTAATTAGAAACCAGAAACACATATAACATGAACTGTAGAGTCCTCTGATCTATCATTCCTCACCTCCCTCTACTACCCCATCAGTAAACTGCACTGCAAACATTTTAAACCACTTTTTATTATGCTGCTTATGTTGTAAACAAATGATAGTATTTATGTATTTATGCACATTTTATTCCACATCCATAGTTTAATCTCTAACTTTTTAAATATAATTTCTTCATTCTTATAATTGTTGAATGTTGTTTTCTCCCCTTTGCATGTTTCGCACTGACCAGCATGCCACAGCAAATTCCTAATACATGTAAATGTATATGGCGAATATCTTTGCTCCTTGATCCTCGTTTCTCCAATGCAGTCAGGAATGCTGCTTGCTCCAGACAATTACAACAGTCTGCTCGTGGGATGCTCACCAAGACTTGCTCATCAAAGTGCCAAACTCTATACCAGCAAACCTGCCAAGAAGGACACATAGTGTTAGAAAATATCAGGTGCCAGTTTATGCATCAAAATGGTCTGAGCTGCGCTGAAGCAGATGTACCCTTCGCCCCCCATCCCTCACCCTCAGAAAGGAGCAGACCATTCCTGCTCAATGAAATAGTGTGATTCCTCAGGGGAAAAAAGAGGAAAAGGGAGCAAGAAAATGGAGAACATAGGTGCAACAGGATATTGACACTCTATTCTGACTGATGTGCACTCGCAATGTTGCTGGGATTAAGGAGTCCGTTCAGAAATGACTTGGAAGGAATTTTTTTTAATAAGTTATGTGTTGAATACTAATTGTTCCTGCTTGGGTTGTTTTTGCAATTCTAGCAGCCCTGGTTCTATTCTTCCACTGCCTGTAAGGAGTTTGTACGTTCTCCTTGTGACCACATGGGTTTTCTCCAGGTGCTCGGCTTCTACCCACAGTGCAAAGACAAATGGGTTAATAGGTTAATTAGACACACAGAAGTGCAATTGGACAACATGGGCTCATTGGGCCAGAAGGATCTGTTATCTCTAAATAAAAATAAGTAAATAAATAAAAATACATGTTTCCTTCAAATATGTTAAGGTGGTTTATAAAGTTTCTGCTCAAATTAACATTTTTACACCTGTAATAGAGCATTTTTGTTGCTTCAGTGCACTGCTTTAAGGAACAGGATTGAGTTCACATCACAATTGTACCTTCAGGAAGAGCTGAAGAACATAGGCTAATTGTTCCTCTCAGTGAGAAGGGGAAAAAATCAGCTGATAGGTAGTGTGGGTTGTTCCTACATGCCTTTTAGGAGTCAGATCAACAAGGTTAGCTGAGTGGAATAGCCATGTAAAGTATCATAGCGTTACACTGCACAAGCTTATAACAGAGATAGTCATATAAAGAACTAAAGCAGCTTCTTCCCCACTGCTGTCAGGTTCCTGAACTAACCTGAAAAGCGTCAACACTACCTCAGATTATATCTGTTTATTTTCTCTCAACCTGCACAGATGTTATGTTTATCTTGCTTATTTTTGTTGTGAAATGTCGTATAATTTATTGTACTTTTAGGACAGCAATGAAGGTCTTATTTCTCTGGCGATCCTTGGCCATCTATACCATTGCACACAGTTATAGAAGGATTCTTCATTGATGTTAAATGTAGTTAATTGCTTGAATTTTAAAGCATCGGGAACCAGGATGGAATTGAAACCCATTATCTGCATGGTCTTTATTGCAGGGGCTCCTGAATAATGATCAAGTAACATAATGAATATGTCAGAAAATTAACTGTAAGTTAGAAAAAAATGCAGATGAAGGCCTTGTGAAAGAACACACACATAAAATCCTGAAAATACTCAGCATGTCAGGCAGCATCTATGGAGAACAGGACAGAGATAACGATAAAGATGACCAGAATTCCTAAAGTTCAGATAAACATCATTGGTCTGTTGTCTCTATTTCTCTTTCCACAGATGTTTCTCATCCTGCTGAGTGTTTCTAGTATTTTAGACTGTAAGACCATAAGACATAGGAACAGAATTGGGCCATTCAGCCCATCAGTCTGCTCCACTATTCAGTCATGGCTGATTTATTATCCTACTCAACCCCATACTCCTGACTTCTCCCCATAACTTTTGATGCCCTTACTAACCAAGAACTTATCAACCTTTGTTTTAAATATACCCAGTGATTTGGCCTTCACAGCTGTGTGTAGCAGTGAATTGCACAGATTCACTACCCTCTGGTTAAATAAATTCCTACTCATTACAGTTCTAAAAGGACATCCTATTCTGCGGGCATGCCCTCTGATCCTAGACTCCCTCACTACAGGAAACATCCTTTCCACTTTTTCTAGGACCTTCAGTAGTTGATAGGTTTCAATGAGATCCCTCTCTCATTCTTCTAAACTCCAGTGAGTACAGGCTCAAAGTCATCTTGGTTCTGATGTAAATGTTATATCTTGATAGAAAATTAACAGGGATTCCCTCTCAGAAGGTCAAGGTTTGGCCGCTGATAAAGAGGACACATTGCATGTCAGATCACAAGTTGATAGGGTTATAAAGAACACTTTCGGAACATTGGCCTTCATAAATCAAATTTTTGAAAACAGGAGATCAGATGTTATGTTGAAGTTGTATAAGATGTTGGTGAGGCCTAATTTGGAGTATTGTGTTCAGTTTTGGTCACCTACCTACAGGAAGAATGTAAATAAGGCTGAAAGAATACAGAGAAGATTTACAAGGATGTTGCTGGGATGGGAGGACCTGAGTTATATGGAAAGATTGACCAGGTTAGGGCTTTATTTCTTGGAATATAGAAGATTGAAAGGAGATTTGAGAGAGGTATATAAAATTATGAGGGGTATAGATAGGGTAAATGCAAGCAGGCTTTTCCCACTGAGCTTGTGTGGGACTACAGGTAGAGGTCATGGGTTAAGGGTGAAAGGGGAAAAGCTTAAGGGGAACAAGAGAAGAAACTTCTTCACTCAGAGGGTCATCAGAGCATTTGGAAGGTACTGCCAGCACAAGTGGCTCATGCGAGCTCGATTACAACATTTAGGAGAGGTTTGGATAGGTGGGGTATGGAGAGCTATGGTCCCAGTGTAGGTCAACGGAAGTAGGTAGTTTAGATGGTACATCATGGACTAGATGGGCTGAAGGGCCTGCTTATATGCAGTACTTTTCTATAACTCTATAACATTGCAGAGGAAGAGTATTGACCATGTCGGCTGAGACTATACAGTTAGGCTCACAAATAAGGAGAGGCTCAGATGTGGCACTGTATTGTGGAAATACCCATTAGTTAAGAGACAATGCCTTCAACATATGTTGCAAATTTGCGGATAAAAACATCTCAGTGTAAAAACTTATACAAGTGACAACATAAAATCAATATAATTAGTGGACCAGTCCACCCAATTGCATTTTCTGCAGGAGACATGTTATTCCAAGCAGTTGTGAGTGCTGTTTTCTCTCACAGGGCATCATTAGTCACAGTTAGTCCAAAGACATGTCACATTTTCAGTGTCAGGGGCTCTCTGGTTCTGATTGTTCTGATAAGATTTCAAAGCATGTCAGCAAAGTAACGGGAGGCTATGTACTGATAAAGAAAGACCTGTATTTAAATAAAACCTTTCATGATCTCAGGAGATGCCAAAGTGTCTTTCAACCAATCGAATACATAGCTGTTGGTTTCATGTGGTGAATGCAGCAACCAATTTACCCACAATAAGCTCTCACTAAAGACAAACTGACAATGATCGGATAACTAGTTTCAGTCATACTTATTAAGGGACAGGGTGCTGAGCTCCCTGAGGATAACTGAGGATGTCAGGGGCAAGTTTTTTACGCAGAGTGGTGAGTGCGTGGAATAGGCTGCCAGTGACGATGGTGGAGGCAGACACGATAGGGTGTTTTAAGAGACTCCTGGATAGGTACATGGAGCTTAGAAAAATACAGGGTTATGGGTAACCCTAGGTAATTTCTAAAGTAAGTACATGATCGGCACAGCATTGTGGGCCGAAGGGCCTGTATTGTGCTGTAGGTTTTTAATGTTTCGATTATTTCTTCTTGGCAATCATGGCTTGAAATCCACAGAATGCTCGGTTTAACAGGTCATCCAAAGGACACGTTGCATTCTCTCTACACGGTGCGGGATTTAGATCTTCCCCTCTCCTAAGCAGAGTTTAACCCCCAAACATTCAAGAAAGTTATCAAACTAACAATTAGAATAGTGAGAACATCTTAGACAAAAGATTCAATCATATTTAAATACAGTCGACTGGAAAATCATTGCCTTTCAATCATGGCAGAGAAGTAGGAGTTTAAAAGAATGAGGAGAATCTCATGGAATCCTATCGAACACTGAAAGTTCTAACCAGAGTGGGTGTGGAGAGGATGCTTCTTCTAGTGCTGGAGTCTCGGGCCAGAGGGCATAGCCTCAAAATTGAAGGATGCCCCTTTAGAACAGGATTGAGGAGGAATTTCTTTTTAGCCAGAGGTGAATCTATGAAATTCATTGCTACAGATGGCAGTGAAGGTCAAGTCATTGTATTTATTTAAAGCGTACATTGATTAGTTCTTGATTAGTAAGGGTGTCATAGGTTGCGGGGAGAAGATAGGAGAATAAGACTGAGAGGGATCATAAATCAGTCATGATAGAATGGCTGAGCAGACTCGATGGGATGAATGGCCTAATTCTGCTTCTATAGCATATTGTCATATGGTTATATAGGAGCACAACGTATTCTACCTCCTTCATTCAGTCTTTGGAAGTCAAAGGATTTGACAATAGCTCACCAGAGTCCTCTGCAGTGGGTCAGTCCTTCAACCTTTCCTCAGGTATAGCCCATCTTCTTGGTATATCCCTCCTCTCCCAAGGGTGAGGTCTTCGGGGCTTCTGTTGGCATTTTCGTAGCACTGGGATTTTATGGGATTCGTCAGCTAGCCACATGCCCAACCCTCCTTCTCTTGCGTAGCCAGGCTTGAGATGGTCCATGGCAGAATTTATGGATTTATCGGGGTGTTTTTTTGTCTTTCAGATAAGATATCAGAAAACACACCTCTCCTGTGTTGGATAAGATAGTCATGAACATCCACTGCCTTTGGTCGGGCTGCATCTCAGCTGGAAATGTTTGTCACAGATGCAAGGATATAGCTAGATTTGTTCTCAATCTGGCCACCTTCCATCATCATCCAGACAATGAAAAATTAATACTGTCTACAAACAAAATGAACAACAAAAATCACAAAGAAGATGTAGAAAGAAGACCAAATGTATATTTTATATCCTTCATGCCAAAGGTAGGCTTTAATTCTTTGAGGCTTTAAGTTAAATTCAATGTTGTTGCAGTATAAAACCAGTGTAAGACTTGCATTTCTCCTTTCTAACATTATCTATCTAACTTAAGAGAAAATGCTCTACCATGTCAATACAATTCATTTCTATTTAACACATAAGAAATCTTGGCTGAGGGAGCAGCCATTTGAGTGTCAATAGCCATTTCCCTCCAAAGATCAACTAAACTCTAAGTATGGGTCCATGTTGTCCAGACTCATTCACATAAAAATCCTTCCAGTTGGCCAAGGAAGCAAACATAATCCCTTTATTATAATCTTTTCGAAAGTAGGTCCAAGATGCAGAAGGATGCTGTTGGAAAAGAAATTACACTATTCAGTGCTCCAGGGTACTTTTTCTTAAATGTCCATAAACTTAAATAGCTGCCTTTCTTTTATCTTGAGCAGAATCAAATCTTCTACAATCAATCTCAACCACTGCAATGCACATTTATTAAAAAGTACAAGGAGGATATGATTTTATTGTTCTTATCTTAGTAGTTTCCACTGAAGTTGCTTAACCACATCACCATTTAAAAATACTCAATAAAGAGCACATCATGAAAATCCTGTGTATTTGGTAACTAAAACTATGAGCAATCAAAATTTACTGCGATCCACTTTACCATCATCGTGAAAGCTGTTCCCTCTGCAAAACCCACTGCACTGGGGAAAGAACTAAGAGACTAATAAAGTGACTTAAGCTTGCTGAGTTCCCACAATGCTTCAAAGGGAGGCTGGGGTGTGCATGTTTATAACTGAGCCATAAGTGGTCACAGCTGCACCAACGAGAGGACCTAGGGGAATGACATTAGATGAGGACCCGCAAGTTTTACAACACTTTTAACAAGAGTGGGACTCTCTTAAGACAGGCAGCTTTCAAAGCATTCGTTGAAGGGAATAATGAGTGGCAGGAAAGCGCTCATAAAATAAGGTAGCATTATCCTTTACATAAACACAGGAGACTCTGCGGATGCTGGAAATCCAGAGCAACACACACAAAATGTGGAGGAACTCAGCGCATCAGGCAGCATCTATGAAAATGAATAAACGTTTTGGGCCGAGACCCCATAGTCCTGATGAAGGGTCTCATCTTGCACCCTGCGGTCCTGATGAAGCCTCGGCCTGAAACGACAACTGCTTATTCATTTCCACAGATGCTGCCTGACCTGCTGAGTTCCTCCGGCATTTTGTGTGTGTAGCTTTGTCCTTTTTGCACTTCTCTGCACCAAAATATCAGGGTCCACGGAAATCAATTGAATTAACATTTGTTACAGAGCTGGCTTATACCCAGTCATGTTGACTGCGAAGTTAATCAAGTTACTACCGTGTTCTTGTTCTGATGGCCCGGGGTGACTGTTTTAGTTGCAGAGTTATAGCCATGACCTACGTGGGAAAATTGAAGCTATATGCAAGTTTTACTTTTCCTCTGTGTGAAGAAAAGATTTAGGAAACATTGACAATGATGGAAAACAGTGGGAAATAAAAAGGTCTACATTAGTATAATACATGAAAAATGCATCAAAGATGTGAATGGTACAACATGTGTTATGCTAGCTGGCAGTCCATTAGGCTTGATAGACATTTCACTTACCTAAGTCAAATGTAACAGTATAATATTCATTAATATAAGAAGGGGCTGTGGAATCAAGCCTACCATCTGGTTACAGCGACATTATAATCTACAACCCATGATTAGGTCTGAGGAGTGGAATTTCACTTTAATCTTTTCAGTACTCGAAATTTCCATCTGCGCGTACAACACATCATTCCTCTTCAAGATAAATGTGGTGTTTTTTATGTTCCAAAATTAGATCTGAAGAAAACGATTAATCATGTCAGTGGTTGGGAAAGGAAACAAAGCCCTTATATTTTGTCACAACTGCTCACACAGTCTTGCTTCTCTCTCGCTCTCTCTCTCTCTCTCTCTCTCTCTCTCTCTCTCTCACACACACACACACACAAACACTCGTCTCACTCTTTTAAACATTACTTCAAAAATGAGATTTAACCAGGGGTGTTAAATATGAAACGAATATGTGACTCCAATTAGCATATCCATTTTTCTTGTGTACTGTGCCTATGGCAGCAAATAACAGATGGTGACCTGGCACCGTAACTGAAACTAAACTCAAGGAAACAGTCACTGGGCTGAAAATTAGTGAGACCACACAACTGTCAGGTGGCGGTCTCCTCTGGCAGTTGTAGGCCATTATGGGAACATTGATGTTTTCACAGTGTGACAAAAAGGAATTCTTTTTACAGAAGACCTGTCTGTCAGATGGGTCTCAAGTCATAACAAATCACTCACACTCAGCTGAGGTTGAACATTCAGAGAGTCAGGAGGATGATAAATGACCTGCAGGACTTTGAAGTGCTTTCCAGTTCAGATGGGTCTGCTATGCTGACAGGGAAATATACACAACAGCGTAACCAATAATGAGAACATTAAACATTCCTGCCTAGTGACAGGCTGACAGGAAAACCAGTCGAACATCAATCATTTTCTGAGATGTAACCTTGACAATTAGCCCCTTTCTGATACTTAAAGTAGCCTCTTTCCGCTTTTTTTCAACCAGCATGATTTTGTTTTTAGTGCATCCCGCAGAAATGAACACCGACAAATTATTTTGGGGGGTTTTCTTGAAACCTTTGTAGCCTTGCTGTAAACCTGAAAAAACAACAGGTGGACCACTTTAAGGTAGTCCCATGCCAGTGAATTCAGTGAATTGCCAACACAACCTTTTCTGTTTGTGGGCAAGGCCTTAAAATTGCTAAAGTTAATCAGCAGAGACAAAATGACCCCCAAAATGTTCGAGCTCTCAGGTTTCAAGCTTTTGCTCTCTACCAGCTGAATGTTTAGTTATAGAATGAAAAATGAGTTCTATGGAATGAAGACATTTCCCCCTTGACTAACACATTTGCAAAAGGTATGTCAAGGATGTATTGCAGGGGTATGGGCAACCTTTCAAGAAAGTATTTTTGCTTGCTTATTGGAAGAGCAATAAATATCTTGCAGACAGGCCTTCTCAGAGTTACAAAGCCTACCTGTAACTGAGCTGGATAATTAGCAGCTTTGAAGATGATATATGACTTTCATTACCCCTTGGGACTAAAGACTAAATGAGGACAGAGCTAATTGCCGTGCAAAGCAGTTTGGCATGAATCAGAAAAATGCAGGCACTGTCTCCAGCCAAAAAAGGCCCTGTTGCCGCTGTGATCTCATTGCTGGCTTGCCGCAGGAGTTCACTTGGTGTCCATAAATCACAGACTGCTTACAGCTGAAACTGCACTGAGTCATCAACTTGCAATAAGCTGAGTGACAGATTCCATCCTGTCTGCGTTAGAACTTCAAGCATAAGGTTTTTTTTTAAACACAGCATGTATTAACAGAAAATTAAACACAGACCATCCAGAATTCACTACGACGAAACACAAGTCTCGTTCACATGACAGTCAGTTCTGGGATTAACTTAGCGGATGGGTCCCACAAGAATTGGTTTGAGGCCTGTTAACCTCCACACAACATTGCTTAACAAAAATCAGTTGGAAATCATTTAAAATCAAATTGGTTTTGGCTTTCACGTTCAGTCACATCTGAGCTTTCCATTTACCAATACTTATGGGTAATATCCTCAGTCTACAACAGTTTGAAATTGGTTCAAAATCAGTTCACTTGTTCACATGGTTAGTGGAATTTTCTCATTTCCATTTCATTCAGGGGCAATAAAACTCAGATTAGCTTTCTCAGGAATGTTTCCCAGGCAAATTTCCTGTGCACGTTAACAAAGAAATTGTTTTTTTTTAATCATGTTGCAGGCAGTTTCAAAATACATGGTTGTTTTTTATGAAGTCTGTGAAGCTTAATGACCATTCCCACCTACATCAAAGGGACTGTAACCCAGTCACATCCGCCTATTCAAGGGTTTGCAGCGTTTCACAGTTTTGTCTAATACAGGGCTTGACAATGTTTCTGGAAAGAAAACAGAAGTCAGACATGCTGCCACGCAATGGAGTTGTTCAGATGAAATTGGAGCCTAAAATACAAAAACTTTAGAACAAAACGCCATGGAACTTCAATATAAAAATACTCTAGTTATCCAACTCTAGAGTATAAATTCTAAGAAGGAAGATTTACAAGCTGAAGCAAAGCAGAAGTATTTCCTAAACCCTGTAGCTCGTGCCATCGCAGTGCAGGGGAGGGAGTGCAGTCTGGGGTGGACTTCCGACTATATCGTATATTGGACTGAAAAGCTTCGAATGGCACCAATTCATGTTGGCTGCTGTAACAGCACAACTGGGAATACAGAGCTTTTTTTTTCTTTATAAGGGAGCTGCTACCTTTGTGAAGAAGAATACAGTGTTCTCATTCAAGGAAAGACTACTGAAACAAGTCAATTTAAAATACATACTTTCGTATCCATTCAAAGAGGAATTATCATCGCCAACTCTTAGATATGGCTTCCTTCTTCTGGACGGGTTGCCCAGTGTCATCCCTGTAAAAACAAAATGTCTTTTTGATATTAACTTGACGTAGTTCTAAAAGCCATTGATCACTTCTTTAACCATGTGCTAAAAGTGGGCCTAAGGAAATGGTAAATACCATCTCCTTCACCTGGTAGATAAATAAACAAGAAATGAAGGAGAGGAGGAAGATTATCTTTATTTATCACATGTACATCAAAACATACAGTAACATGCATGGCTTTCCGGTGCCAACATAGCACAACCTCAAAACACTAACCCTAACTGGACGTCTTTAGAATGTGGGAGGAAACCAGAGAACAGAAGGAAATCCAAGTGGTCATGGGGAGAACCTATAGACTCCTTACAGACAGCAGCAGGAATTGAATGTGAATCTTACAGCAGAGGCTCTAAAGCAATTGCATTAATGCTCTGTTACCATGCTGCCCTTAATGCCATAAACTGACAAGTCTACAGCTTAACTTTGATGGTGCAAACTAGTGTTATATTATTTTCTTTATACAATATGAGTTAACACTTTATCCACGTTTTCTTTGCCTGCTGTACCTTCTCTTTACAAACATTGCTGTGATCTGTAAGAAAAATTACAGTTCTATTATTATATACACAGGAGATTCTGCAGATGCTGGAAATCCAGAGCAACACACAAGATGCTGGAGGAACTCAGTCAGTCAGGCAGCATCAATGGAAATGAATGAACAGTTGATGCTTCAGGGGAAGGCGCCAGCGTGAAAAGCGGGGGGAAGGGGAAGGAGGGGAAACTAGAAGGTGATAGGTGAAGCCAGGCAGACAGGGGTGGGCTACAAAGTGAGAAGCTGGGAGGTAAAAAGGCCTTCCCAGTCCCGATGAAGAATCTCGGCTTGAAACGTCGACTGTTTAGTCATTTCCATCACTGCTGCCTGACCTGCTGAGTTCCTCCAGCATTTTGTGTCTATTATTATATGTCCAGTTTCTTATTGAATGGTGATTTGATTAAATAGAGAAACTGCTTATAAGTCATGCAGTTCAGATCAGTATGAACAGTGGCATAATGGCACTGACTACCGGAAGAATAATAGTGCCCAAGAACGAATGAAGCTTTGATTCCTTTTCTATTCATAACATGTCTGAGCTGTGGTGAAGACGGGAGGGTGGAGCTCACTTAATAACTTCGGGACTTCTTTGTAGTGGAAAAGTCAGGCAGAAGAATCATTACTGGGCAGTGGGTAGCACCCTACAGAGGGGAAAGCATAATATATGGGAGGCAACAGCGGTGTTCTGGACCAGACCAGGAACCTCACCACATAAAGATGACATCCAAACCAGATGAATTTTAAGCATCAGCAAAGGCTTAAACTAACATTGGCAGAATGGAAGGGGAAAATTTAGTTTGAAGATGAGAATAGAAAACAGCATTAATAAAGTACTAAATTCACTGTTAGAAAATAACTTCATAGAGCTATACAGCCTTCCTTTAGCCCGACTTGTCTGATCATGTTGTTTGCCTGTGGTTAGCCCTTATCCCCCTAAAACTTGCCTATCCACGTACCTGTTTAAATATTGTGTTTGAACTATCTTCTCTGGTGGCTCTTTAACATGCCCATCATACTCTGTATGAAACAACTGCCCCTTGGGTCATCTGCCCCTCTCACTTCTCACCTGATTTTTAGTTTTAGACTCCCCTGCTCTGCTGGGAAGACTGGGACCATCCACCTCATGATATTATAGATCTCTATAAGGGTCACCTCTCAGCCTCCTGCATCCCAGGGAGAACAGCCCCAGCCTATACAGTCTTTCCTTCAAAATCAAGCCATCCAGTCCTGGTAAAATCCTTATGAATCTTTTTCCATCAGAGGGAGAGGACCAGAGAAATACCAGAACTTACGATGTTACACTTACCCCATGAAACAGCAACTTCACATGGTTGTACAAAGCAACTCCACTTTGGAAGAAGTCATGCAGTCAACATTCAATATGAAACAAATACAACCTGGTGGATTCACCGTCCCAGAGACATGATAGGTTTCCCCCATGTTCTCACCATCCAGCCTTCTAGCCTCTGCATTCAAGAGGATATCCAACACCATGCTTCACACCTTCAGAGTAATACCATCACCAAATGCACCACTGAATCTTCAATGCTCTTTTCCATCTCCCATCGAATTCCTAACAAAACATGCGATGGATCTGGCTTGACCTCCATTCAAGGAATAAGCAGAACCCCCCCAGACCATCTTAGTGAGGGATGAGCATCCAGAGGGGCTGGACATCCACAATGAGAAATAGGACAGTTAAGATCAGGAAAATGAAGACCAGTGATGCAGTGGAGTCAATAGAAGATCACAGATGTAGGTGGGATGAAACAGATCAAGGAGAAGGCAAGTAGTCATTAGGAAACAATGAGGTCTGTGGGATATGAATAAGCTGAAGAATGGTCCACCTGGGAAGTGGTTAGGAGCTGAACCCACATGGTGGGAGACTGAGATTGGAAACCACAGAGTGGAAGTCTCCTGAGGAGAAGAAAGCGGTAGAAGCCCAGGTTTCCAATTTTCCCTCTGCATGTGCATACTCCAATTTACTTCATCATCGACTGGAGTACAGAAAGCTTGTGCTGTGTGTGGTTCCTCAGTATGTGGGAGCAGTGAATACTGTTAGCTCCACAAAGTGTGTTCCCTACTCAATCATGATGTGAACAAAAGTGGGGAGAGGAAGACAGAATTCCCCCATTGAGGAAAGAAACAATTCAAGAATCAATCTCCTCGTCTTTGTTTGCTTCAAAGCAATCAGTACCATTAATTAAATTCTTAGAATAATGGAGTCATTGAGAGATAAAGAAATGTAGTTCAGAAACAGACCCTTTAGTCCACTAAGTATTAAGTTGAGTTTGAGTTGAGTCCATAGCAATGGAAGAGGTGGTCCAGACTGTTCCATTGCCGAGGTAGGGTTAGGGTTGTGTAGGTTGGTTCAAGAATCTGATAGCTGAATCTGGTGGTGTAGAATTTCAGGCTTCCATATCTACTGACTGATGGTGGGGATCTTTGATGATAGACGCTGCCTTCTTGAGGCAGAATCTCCTGTAGGAATGAACAATAGTGGAATGGGCTATGCCTGGAATAGACAGCCCAGCCATCTAAGAACAATGAATCCTACAAACCAGTGATTTCCCAACAGGGCAGTTAGGAGAGATAGAAGTCGTCGGGGTGGGGAGGGAGCGAGCAGTAAGTGGCACTCTAACTTAAGGCACGAGACCTAACCAACTATGTCAACTCGCTGCCATCATCAACATTCAGTAGGCATCCCCAGTTTGTGTTAATCTTTTGCATTTTAATTTAGCCCTGTTAATGATGGATAAATACATATAGTGCCACCTTTATGAATCTGAGGGTGGTGAAGCCTTCAATTCTAATCATGTTCCGAAACAGAAACTACAAAAAATGTGACAATACAATGCTACATACCTGCAGAATGGTTTTATTCCATTCCCATCAGATCAGTGACAGCCCATGTGTCTTATTTGTAACACCGTACTGTCTAATGCAGCCATGAAACTATCAAGATTGCAGGAACACTTCTGAAAAAGAGACCCTGAAAAGGCTACTCATGGTATTACTCAGTTCCAGAAGATGAAAGAAGCATTTGAAAAGCGCTGCAGACTCGAGTCATTTGCCAAGAAAACTAAAAATGACCTTGATAGTGGTCTCATTGCTTCCTGTAACATTTCCAAAATGATAGTAAAATATGGAAAATCTCATGGAATTGATGAAAGATTAATAATGCCTGCTGTATCATTAATGCTCACCACTGTTCACAAAATGGATACCAGGATTTGAAAATCAATTCCTCTGAGCAATAACTCTATAGCTTGTTGTATTGACGAAATGAGTGAAGACATTGAGTATCAATGAAGCACAGAGCTACAAAAAGTAGAATTTGAGATACAACTGGATGAGTCAACTGTGCGAGACAATGAGGCATTGCTAATGGCATATGTAGTTTATCAAAAATGGAAAAGTTTATGACGAGATTCTCTCTTGTAAAAAGTTAAAAACAAGTATCAATGGAGAATCAATCTATGATGAGCTCAAAGTGTATATTGAGGATAAAAGTATTCCGATTAGAAAAGTGATTTTTCTGCAACAGATGGAGCACAGGTCGCCATGCTGGTTTAGTGGCATTTATGAAAAAGAAATTCCAAGTCTGTTTGCAATCCATTGTGTAATTCATCGTCAACAGCTCACAGCCAAAAACCTCAGCCAATAACTATTTTCAAGCATATCAACTATCAACAAAATTAAAACTCGTCCATTAAATAGCAAAATATTTTGCCAGTTATGCTAATATAACGATGAAGAGTTGAATGCTTGCTTCTTCCCACTGAAGTGTGTTGGCTGTCAAAAGGCTGCTGCTTAAAATGTTTCTTTGATCTTTTTGACACTGTGGTTTATTTTTGCCCAAAATCGGCAAGACCTTGGGAAACAATGTGGAGATGTGGCATACATAGCTGAACTGTATGACAAAATGACCATTCTAAATATGAAACTGCAGGTTAAGAATTTCAACTTAATCCAGGCAAAAAGTGCAGTGTCCACTTTTAAAGGAAAATTGGAATTATATAATCAAATCAATGGGAGAAGAATGTTTTCACACTTTCCCTGCATGGAAAGTATGGCACTCTCTTTCATAGATGTTGATTTGCAAGAGTACTGCTTACACCTACAGTCACTGAAGAAGGATTTTCAGAATCAATTCATTGATTTGAATGATCTGGAAATTCCAGTCTGGGTTATCAACATATTTCTTTGCAAGATGGAAGAACAGAAAGAGAGCTTGCAAGAAGAAATTATCAAATTTCAGAATGATGAAGAAACAAAAATGCTTTTCACAAATGTCAGCCTTTGTGGTATGTGTCATATGAAGTTTTGTGCTCTTTGGAGAAGAGCCAAACTGCTCTTCTTTGCACTTCCATGCCCCTACCTTGTTGAAAAAGGCTTCAGTGCAGTACTCACAAAAAACAGAAACTGTTTCGACATTGTTACGCATTGGAACTTAACTTTGCCAGGATTAAAGGCAAAGTTAGCAGGCATAGGGAACCTTGGTTTTCAAGGGATATTGGTGATCTGGTTAAGAAAAAGAGAGAGGTGTATAGCAGGTATAGGCAACAAGGAACAAATGAGGTAGTTGAAGAGTATAAAAAATGTAAGATAATACTAAGGAAGGAAGTCAGGAAAGCAAAAAGAAGACATGAGGTTGCTTTGGCAAATAATGTGAAGGTAAACCCGAAGGGTTTCTACAAGTACATTATGAGTAAAAGAATAGTAAGGGACAAAATTGGTCCCCTAGAAAATCAGAGTGGTCGTCTATGTGTGGAGCCTCAAGAGATGGGGGAGATCTTAAACAGTTTTTTTGAATCAGTATTTACTCAGGAAACTGGCATAGCATATATGGAAGGAAAGCAAACAAGCAGCAGTGTCATGGAACATGTAGAGATTAAAGAGGAGGAGGTGCTTACTGCCTTACAGCAAATAAAGGTAGATAAATTCCTCGGGCCTGACATGATATTTCCTTGGACCTTGAGAGAGACTAGTGTAGAAATTGTAGGGGCCCTGGCAGAAATACTTAAAGTGTCCTTAGCCATGGGTGTGGTGCCGGAGGATTGGAGGGTAGCTCATGTTGTTCCCTTGTTTGAAAAAGGCTCCAAAAGTGAACCAGGTAATTACAGGCCAGTGAGCCTGACATCAGTAGTAGGTAAATTATTGGAAGGTGTTCTGAGAGATCCGATATACTAGTATTTGGACAGCCAAGGGCTGGTTAAGGATAGTCAGCATGGCTTTGTGCATGGTAAATTGTGTTTAACAAATCTCATAGAGTTTTTTGAGGAGGTTACCAAGAAATTAAATGAAGGAAAGGCTGTGGATGTTGTCTACATGGACTTTAGTAAGGCCTTTGACAAGGTCCCACATGGGAGGTTAGTTCAGAAGGTTCAGACACTAGGTATCCATGGAGAGGTTGTAAACTGGATTTGAAATTGGCTGTGTGGGAGAAGACAGAGAGTGGTAGTGGATGATTGCTTCTCAGACTGGAAGCCTGTGACTAGTGGTGTGCCTCAGGGATCTGTGCTGAAACCATTGTTGTTTGTTGTCTATATCAATGATCTAGATGATAATGTGGTAAATTGGATCAGCAAGTTTGCTGATGACACTAAGATTGGAGGCGTTGTGGACAGCAAGAAAGGCTTTCAAAGCTTGCAGAGGGATCTGGACCAACTGGAAAAATGGGCCAGAAAATGGTAGATGGAATTTAATGTAGACAAGTGTGAGGTGTTACATTTTGGAAGGACTAATCAAGGTAGGACATACACAGTAAATGGTAGGGCTCTGAGGAGTGTGGAAGAACAAAAGGATCTGGGAGTTCAGATATATAATTTCCTGAAAGTGGCGTCACAGGTAGACAGAGTTGTAACGAAGGCTTTTGGCATCCTGGCATTCATAAATCAAAGTATTCAGTATAGGAGTTGGGATGTTATGATGAGGTTGTATAAGACATTGGTGCGGCCAAATTTGGAGTATTGTGTGCAGTTCTGGTCACCTAACTATAGGAGGGATATCAGTAAGATTGAAAAAGTGCAGAAAAGATTTACTAGGATGTTGCCGGGTCTTCAGGAGTTGAGTTACAGGGAAAGATTGAACAAGTTAGGACTTTATTCCTTGGAGCATAGAAGAATGAGGGGGGGTTTGATAGAGGTTTACAAAATTATGAGGGGTATAGACAGGGTAAATGCGAGTAGGCTCTTTACACTTAGACTAGGAGAGATAAAAATGAGAGGACATGGCTTTAGGGTGAAAGGGGAAAGGTTTAGGGGAAACATTAGGGGGAACTTCTTCACTCAGAGAGTGGTGGGAGTATGGAACGAGCTGCCATCTGACATAGTAAATGTGGGTTCACTCTTAAGTTTTAAGAGTAAATTGGATAGATACATGGATGGGAGAGGTCTGGAGGGTTATGGACTGGGTGCAGGTGAATGGGACTAGCAGAATAAAGTTTTGGCACAGACTGGAAGGGCTGAATGGCCTGTTTTCTGTGCTGTAGTGTTCTATGGTTCTTTTGCTGTCACAACTTGAACCTGATATTTCAAATCTTGCTAAAAACAATCAAGCTCAAGGATCATATTGATATCAAAATTGGTTTACAGCTCACAGGTACTGTGTAAGCTATGTTTAAAAACAAATAAAAATTCAGAGCAGAATCATTTTTCTCATATTAGCATATGGTAGACATGGTTTTTACACTATAGGTCACTAGAAAATATATTGTGCATAAAAGGGCCGTTGGCAAATATGAAAGTGCTTTAGGGTGGCATTGAGCTAAAAAGGGTTGGGAAACAACTTTTGTGTTGATGAATGATGGTTGTGGGATGCTCTTCAAAATGTGTGGGAAGATATGATAAGGACTACCTCTCGAACAAGTTGTATTCCCTTTCAAATTTGATCAAAACATTAACCTACACAGGTACTCTGATCGTTCACAAATGGCTGCCTTGGTTCCACTTGACCCTACAATTCCTTCAAATTGCTCTCAACTCATCAAATTTCCTCCACTTCCCAATTTTCTTGTAGAATGTGATTTGATGTCCTGTGAATTCCTGAAGAAAATTAGCCCATGCAATGAAGGTTGTTTTATTGCTGTGCTGATATGGTTTGCAGTTTATGAATCTGGCATGGAAATAATTCCTGTTTTGATTACTCACTTTCTTCAAGGGTGTTCCTTACCGTTTAGTAGACATTCTAAAGTTAAACAACAAATCCACTTGATTGCAACATCTAATTTTAAACAGTGGTGCTGTGAATGTTCAACAAAAAAAATGTTGCTTCACAGAATCATCATTACCAGGATCCCACATCTCCTGCCAGTGTCCATCTGCCATCAGTTTCAGGAACATTTACTACCCTTCAACCATTACGTTCCTGAACCAGTCTGGATAACTTCACACACCACAGATCAGTGAACACAACCTGTGGACTCACTTTCAAGGACTGTACAGCTCACGTTCTTGGTATTATTTATTTATTATTATTAAGTGTTTTGATATTGCACAGTTTGTCTTATTTTGCACATTAGTTGTTTGTCAGTCTTTGTGTAGTCTTTCACTGATTTGTATCCCTCGTTCCATTGTGAATGCCTGCAAGAAAATAAATCTCAGGGTAGTATATATACTTTGATAATAATTTTACTTTGAACCTTGAACTTTAATCTATAGAAGGTAAATCCAGTGAGAGTTTGACTGAAAGTATTGCTTTGGTAGTTGTTCGGTTAGTTCTTCTGAGCTGGTGGGAAAGAGTTTGAAATGGGCTGCTGGGTGCAGTAGATGAAGATGGATGGAAACTGCCAAAAATAATGTTGGCAACAAAACATTTCAAATTTATGTGGGAAAACCCATGAGGATGCTTGCTCTCTGATTTTCCGTCCCTTGTGAGGTGTAGACTTACATCCTGTCATTTACTCTTAAATACTTGACCAGCATGCAAACCATATATCATTGGTGTGTGTGTGTGTGTGTGTGTGTGTGTGTGTGTGTGTGTGTGTGTGTGTGTGTGTGTGTGTGTGTGTGTGTGTGTGTGTGTGTGTGTGTGTGTGTGTGTGTGTGTGTACATGCTTCCGTGCTTTTGGCAGGTCAATGTGGTACCCTTCTCATATCAAGAAATCTAGAAGACCAAATTTCATAAAAGCCCTGCAGAAAAGTTTCACTGAGAAGTGTTCTCGTCTGCAAGAAGATTAGTAGCCTGAAGACCCCTTTTGAGTGGAAAGCTGTTTCTGAATAAAGGGGGACATTGAGGATAGGGTCTGGTTCACTCTAATGGAAATGGATTGTGAATATAGATGAGTTTCCAGATGATGGAATGAAGATTCTAATCATGGGGCAGTCCTGCTGGCAATCAGGGATGGAAGGCCAGAGAGAGAGAGAATGGGTCCTGAACCCATGGTCCCAGCAGAACTATCCCAGTGCTCCCAGCACGGATCTCCCTCTGGGTCCAGCAAAAGTGCAGAAGGATTTCCAGATGAGGATTGGAGACCCTAAACAGGGGGCAGCCCTGTTGGCTTTATGAATGGAAGGGCAAAGAGGCGGGATGGGTCCAGATTATAGATAGAATGGAATAGAAAGTGAGGTGATGATGTTGCCTACAGTAAAGGCATTGGGTTGTCAAGAATATTTTATGATGGTCAGGAACCCAGTGCAGTTGAGTATAGCAGAGAGATTGAGGTGAGTGATGGGTTTGACTAATTACTCACTTGGACCTGAAAGGAACTCTTTTGGCTCCCAAGCAACATCTCATGGCCCTTTCCTCAGGAATTTAGCCCTTCTCATCTCCTTCTGGACATCTGTGATGAAAAATAGTTTGGCTATTACAATGTAGCTTCAATACCTCATTGGAAATATTTAAATAGCCCAGCATTTCCTACAAATAGATTTGATCCTTCTCCTGATCCATTAAAACCAAAAGTGGGCAACCATGGAGTCATAGGGAACTACAGCACAGAAACAGGCCCTTCAGCCCATCGAGTCCATGCCAAACTGGATTGTGTTTAGTTCCTGTTCCAAAATTATAACAAATTTGGGTATGATCCCAACCCTCATGTTTTGGGAGTTAAAATTCAGCACTTTCTTTCTAATCAAATGTGTAACTTTGATTAAAAATGACAAACAAATCAAATTCTATTATTATTACATTCCTGTTCCTTTACCTATTCCCAATGGAGCCAACTTTACAGATGTCTTACCTTGATAATGTAATGCACTGATGGGCCATCTCATTATTGCTTTTGTGAACAATAGTTTTAAAGACAGAAATCAATAGTCTCAAAAATCATCCAATTCAGAAGATGAGCAATTAGGCCATGATGTTGCTATATAGTGGAGAACACTAAGGACGGAATGTTAATTACTACCCAGATGTAAAAAACTGACATGTTGCCAGTATTAATTTCTGAGAGTACATTCTAAAAAGTAATCTGCACAGCAATTGGAAGAATTTTAAATCCCATTTAATTACCGAAGGCCAAAATTTCTCAAAAGAACCATAACTATTTTATTTGTTACTTCAGATCTTTAAGTGAGATGTTGAGTCCTGCCTTCCCTCTCAAGGAAACATAAAACTTCTGAAAGTAGAACAGAAGAGTTACTGGTAATTGGTTTATGATTGCCACATGTACCGTGATACCGTGATAATCTTGTGTTTGTGTGTAATCCAGACAAATGTTCCCATACACAAGAGCATTGATGTAGTACAAAAGAAGAAACAAAAACAGAATGCAGACTATAGAACAACACACACTAAACGCTGGAGGGCTTCTCCAGGTTAGCCTGCATCTATGGAAATGAATAGATAGTTAACGTTTCGGACCAAGACCATTCTTCAGCACTGAGAAATTACAATTACAATTCAGAGGAAGTGTAGTACAGGCAGATAGGTAAAGTGCAAGGGCCTTGATGGGGTAGATTGAGAAGTCAAGAGTTCATCTTTTTCGGATGAGGTCCTTTCAAGACTCTTGTAACAGTGAGTTAGATCTTGTCCTTGAGCCAAGTGGTTTGTTTTATTAAGCTTTTGAATGTCCTGCTTGATAGAAGTGCAGGATAGAGCAAATGAGAGGGAAGGGTCTTGAATTATTTTGACCACTTTCCCAAGGCAATGGAAAGTGTGAACAGAGAAAAATGGAGGGGAGACTAATTACTAATGATAGACTGGGCTATGTTCACTTCTCTCTGAGGTTTCTTGTGATCTTGGGCAGAGCATTTGTCACACCACGTTGGGATCCATTATCCATGGTCTCATGACCAACTTACTCTCAATAGCCAGTTTATTAGGTACTCCTGTACCTAATAAGGTGGTCACTAAATGTATATTCATGGTGTTTTGCTGCTGTATCCCATGCACTTCAAGGTTCAACGAGTTGTGCATTCAAAGATGCTCTTCTGCACAGCATTGTTGTAACATGTGCTTATCTGAGTTACTGTCACCTACTGTCAACTTGAATCAGTCTGGCCATTCTCCTCTAACTTCTCATTAACAAGGTGCTTTTTCCCCCATAGAACTGCTGCTCACTGGACGTTTTTTTGCTTTTTTTTGGTACCATTCTCTGTAAATTCTATAGACCGTTGTGCATGAAAATCCCAGGAGATCAGCAGTTTCTGTGATCCTCAAACCACCCTGTCTAGCACCAGCAATCATTCCATGGTCCAAGTCACTCAGATTACAGTTCTTCCCCATTCTGATGTTTTGTCTGAACAACAACTGGACCTCTTGACCATGTCTGCATGCTTTTAAGCATTGAGTTCTACCACATGACTGGTTGATAAGATATTTGCAGGTGTAGAGGTGTACCTAATAAAGCGGTCACCAAATGTATATCAGTCTATCAAAAATTTACAGAAAAAACTAACCATATTGATTGCTATTTTGGAATCTTGCTGGATGGAATTTAGCTATCATGCTTCCTACAGTACAATCATCATCACACTTTAAAACTGTTCAATTGACAGCAAATCAATCTGGGATCTAGAGGGACTATATGAATTTACTATGTCCCATCAAACCATATTTTAGCAATAGTATTGGACAATAACAGAATTTAAAAATATATGGCAAATATTTGGTCCATCTGCTCTCCCTCCTCGGTCACAAACCCAGTCTTTTGATGGTTCCATTTCATTGACTTCCAAGATGTACTTTGTCTGTTTATGTCATGATGACCCAATATATCATACAAAACTCTCTCATTATGGCCAGAGAATGGCTAGATTTAGCACAATGTTAGTTAACTCTCCCAGTCAATCATCCCTGTGAACTTTAGACTTGACTGAAAAATCGCCATGCCAGCAACATTCAAAGCATGTTGTCTTCTAACAGCAGGTAAACTGTAAAAATGCAGTGCTTTTCATCACCTGTTGGCCCCTTAATTGGTAAACATCTGCTTTGCTGTGTAATTCCATCACAGTACCTGCCCAAATTAAATTTTCAGATCTTAAACTACAAGCAGAGAATTATTAATTACAATCAGAAGCCAATAATGTCTGAGTGACTCAAGTCAATCTTATTTTTAAAGGAAGGCAAACAGAAATCCCATGACTGTACACCTGATAAATGATTATTTGCTTTTGAACTAAACTATTATCAGCTACCTTGAACTGACCTGTGAGTGTACAAAACCATATAACCGATTAATTCTGAACTGATTTCACCATGACACAAATAGCACAATTTCAAGGCAGTTTCAACGTCCAGCAAGGACTTAATAAATAACAGTAAAACTTTTCTTTCCCCCGTTCATCTAACACCGTGTAGGCGAGAACAGGTTTGAAAGAGAAGATGGCATAGTTCAGTGAAACATTTTCTCTTGAAAGCAATGCTTTATTTACTGCCATTGATATAACTGATGAAAACTGCTAATAATATAAATATTACCAGACAGATGACTTGGAGACTGATTTAAAAACAGCAACATATTTCCCATATATGCCAGGCAGCTCACCAATGCAATTCGGCATGAAGACATATTAGATTCAGCATCTTAACTTTTTTGCAGGGAAAAGAATTCTGCTTATACATTCTTGAACCAGGCAACACTTTTGCAATTCAGTCTTTAATTCTTCCCAAAATACTTAGATGACACATCTTGCTCTTCCAAAACATAAACTAAACTAATGACGTTTGAAGATGAAATAGCATAGTGAGGTTTCAGAGCTGAAGCTGAAGTCTCCAATTAAATATAAAGGTACCCGTCAATCAAGATGGTATCAAACCCCACAGTTTATGTCCCCTGAAGCATGTTTTCTTATGAACTAGTAAACACTGCAAGAACCAAGGCTCTGATATAACAATAATTGACAGTTCTGTCTCTGTGTGAGCACTCTGGAAAACACTGTAGCAGCATTTTTTTGGGGATTTAATTTACAATTTTTTTAACTTTGGGTTTCAGATCACATTGGAATCAAAGTTCTTCCCATGTTAGGCTCCAGCCAGGGCTAAGCAAAACCAAAGTGCCACCCATATAGAAGAAAAGAGGATGGCAAAGTTAGAACTTCACTCAGATCTCTAACAATTGGTTATATTTTTTAAGTTAATTGAGTAACAAAGACCTCAAAGGTCCATTTCAGTTTGGCTGGAACTTTCATTCAATTCCTGGCAGAGTGCTCAGAGGATGTGCATGCCAGCTGGCAGATGTTCTAACTTACATCTTCAACATCTCCCTGAGCAGCGCCATCATTCCAATGTGCTTCAAGGCCAATACCATCATCCCCGTGCCAAAGAAGTCTTCAGTGTCCTGTCTCAATGACTACCAGTGTCCTGTCTCAACAGACAATGCCATCGTC
This sequence comes from Hemitrygon akajei, assembly GCF_048418815.1. Lineage (NCBI taxonomy): Eukaryota > Metazoa > Chordata > Chondrichthyes > Myliobatiformes > Dasyatidae > Hemitrygon > Hemitrygon akajei. The sequence continues at coordinate 52,931,639 of NC_133144.1, read as the reverse complement.
ATGACCCTCCACCTGGCCCTCACCCACCTGGACAAAAAAGACACATACATTCGAATGCTGCTCATAGACTTCAGTTCAGCATTCAACACAATCATTCCTCAGCACCTGATTGGAAAGCTGAAACTGCTGGACCTGAACACTTCCCTCTGCAACTGGATTCTAGACTTCCTGACTGGGAGACCTCAGTCAGTCCAGATTGGGAGCAGCATCTCCAACACCATCACACTGAGCACAGGGGCCTCCCAGGGCTGTGTGCTCATTCCACTGCTGTTCACTCTGCTGACCCACGACTGTGCAGCAATACACAGCTCAAATCACATCATCAAGCTCGCTGATGACACAACCGTGTTGAGTCTCATCAGCAAGAATGACAAGTCAGCATACAGAGAGGAGGTGCAGCGGCTAACGGATTGGTGCAGAACCAACAACCTGTCTCTGAATGTGAGCAAAACAAAAGAGATGGTTGTTGACTTCAGGAGAGCATGGAGCAACCACTCTCCGCTAAATATTGATGGCTTCCCCATTAAGATCGTTAAGATCACATAATTTCTTGCTGTTCACCTGGCAGATAATCTCACCTGGTCCCTCAATACCAGCTCCATAGCCAAGAAAGCCCAGCAGCATCTCTACTTTCTGCGAAGGCTGAGAAAAGTCTATCTCCCAACCCCCCATCCTCACCACATTCTACAGGGGATGTGTCGAGAGCATCCTGGGCAGCTACATCACTGCCTGGTTTGGGAACTGCACCGTCTCGGATCGCAAGACCCTACAGTGGATAATGAGGTCAGCTGAGAAGATCATCGGGGTCTCTCTTCCTGCTATTACAGACATTGCCACCACACGCTGCACCGAAGCATTCGGGCTCTCACGACCAGACTGTGCAACAGTTTCTTCCCCCAAGCCATCAGACTCCTCAATACTCAGAGTCTAGACTGACATCTACATAATTTATTATTATATATATATATATATATTATTATATTGGAAAAAAAAGTTGAATTTCCCCATGGGGATGAATAAAGTATCTATCTATCTATCTATCTATCTATCTATCTATCTATCTAATTTGTTCTCTACTGTGCCTATTGTCTTGTTTATTAATTATTGTACTGTCCTGCACTGTTTTGTGTACTTTATGTAGTCCTGTGCAGGTCTGTAGTCTAGTGCAGTTCAAATGTTTTACGCAGTCCAGTGTAGCCTCGTGCTGTCTCACATAGTCTAGTGTAGTTTAGTGTTTCATGTAGCACCAGGGTCCTGGAGGAATGTTGTTTCATTTTTACTGCATACTGTACCAGCAGTTTATGGTTGAAATGACAATAAATTTGACTTGACTTGAATACGTCTATTTCCAATGTCAAAAGAAGTTTAAGGAAACATTGTTATTTCTGAGAGCAGATCGGATGTAACAATTCCTGAGATTACGTTATTGGATGACTGAAGTTCATGGTTACCTTAAGATGCCAAAGTTACTTTCCGATCTAACATTACAAAATGAGAATCGCAGGAAGGAGGTAACGATATCCTTGCGCCTTTTGGAAGGCAAAGCAATTGTATTGTTTGTATTTCATTGATCTCACCAGGTCTGCTAAAATAAGAGACTTTGTAATCTTATAACAATGCTTCATATTTGGAAGTTCTTGCTCTATAGAGCAATTTTCATGACTTCTATAAAGCAACTGATATAAGTTACAGCACTTCCCTTACCTTGCCTATTAATTTTCACATTCTATCCATAGCTGTTTTGTTGTAGAATTAATCCTCCCATTTAAGATCGAGTACTTTTCTGTCAAACATATTTTTACCCCATAATGCCACAGCAATTTAGATTCAGAGACACCAGCTCAGTAAGCAGAAGTCCTGATAAGGCTGAATATCTTGGATATATGTTATACTTGTCTGTTGCCTGCAGGCTCCTGTGAAAATCACTACTTCAAGAGCACCATTTTATATTCTCCCTTTTCTCAATTTTCTATGAAAAGCTCTGGATGGTTGATTTTCCAGTAATCTAGTGACATTTGACCAGTTTGGATTCCACATCATTGGAATTTTTGGGAGGAAAATAAAAAAAGCCTAATATCTTTGAAGAAAAAGAGCTGAACAAAATTTAGTGGAAGCTAAAACTGAATGAAAAACACTACGAGTAGCATTTTTCCTATCTTCTGCTGTCTTTTTGGATGCTATTGCTCTCCAGGGGAAGTCTTGATTTGCCCAAAGAAAAAACCAAGAATTAAGAATTCAATCAAGAGAAACAAGCATTAGTGCCTCCTTCTGGAGATTATTCATATGTAACTGTTGGTGCTTTACTCTGTCAGAAATATATCTATGACATGTTACAAGGATTAAATTTAAATAATAAGTAAATATTTAATTTTCAGAATTTAGACATCACTGACAAAGCCAAAATTTATTTCCCATGCTTAATTGCTCTTGGGAAAGTAGTGTTGAACCACCTTAGACCAGAAGACTGCGAAACATAGGAGCAAAATTAGGTCAATTGGCCCTCTCCACATTCAATCATGGCTTTTTTTTTGGTTTTCTTGTTCAGTCCCGTTCTACTACCTGCTCTCCATAAGCCTGACCTTTACCAATTGATAATGCATCAATCTCTGGCTTAAATACACCTCATGACTTGGCTCTACAGCACTCCATGGCAATACATTCCACAGATTCACTGCCTTTTCTACCCTTTGTCCTTATCATCTCAGTTTTAAAGGGGCATCCCTCTGTTCTGAGGCTGTGCGCTCAGATTCTAGACTCTTCTAGCTATCCAGGTCTTTCAGTATCCAAAATATTTCAATGAGCTCACCCCTTATCCTTCTGAACTTGTCCAAGTAGCAGAGATCAAATGTTAATCCTTTCTTTCCCGGGATCATACGGGTGAACCTCCTCTGGACTTTATCCAGGGCCAGCACATCTTTTCTTTGATAACAGGGCCAAAATTGCTCACAATATTCCAGATGTTGTCTGACCAACGCCTTGTAAAGCCTCAGCAATATGCCCTTCCTTTTATGTTCCAGTTCTTTCAAAATGAATGCTGAAATAGCATTACCTCCTTCAATCATTGCATTTTTTGTGATAGAGATGTACACTCAGTGGCAATAAGGTAATGCCAGTATATTTTTGAAGTGGAGATGGAGTGTGATGGGAGTGAATCTTGGTCGTGTTTTCTTGTATGTGCTGTATTTGTGTTTCTTAGTAACAAAGACTATAAATTGGGAGGTGCTATCAGAGGAGCTTAGTAGAGTTACTGCATTGCATCTTGCAGGTAAGACATTCTGCAGGTACTGGGCAGTGGACAAAGAAATGTTTATGTCACTAGATGGGGAAGTAATCAAGCAGATTCTCTTAGCTTACACAGTATCAAGCTTTTTCAGTATGGTTGGCAAGTGGTGAGTATTTCATAACGCCACTGGGGTGTCTTGAAGATGGTAGGATGAGTTTGAGTTCATTCCCTTGCCAAAGAATCTCATGTTGCTGATGGTGGGATATTGAACAATTAAAATGCTAATTCAAGATGAAGAGGGAACAGTTTAATGGCTCTGCTATTATTTGATATTTTCCATTCTCATCTTAAATTATGCCTCTTACTTTTGATTCACTTTTCCTGAGCAAAAAAAATTATACAGTTTTACTATTGATGCACCTCTCAATATTATATAGCTCGAGTTCTGGCGGGGACGTCTGAAGATGGTTGAGCTGAGGCCTCTGCTTTGAAGAACTCTGTCAGTGCTATCCTGGCTCTGAGGAGAATGGGCTTCAGTAAGTATGTTTTTGAGTGCAAGGTATCCCTCCAACCACTGGAGTGATTTCACCCTAATCTCCACTGACTTGAATCCATTGTCAATCAAACACTGCCATTATGCCAAGGCTAATCACTGTCCTTTCATCTCTAGAATGTATCATTTTGTCAAATGCATCTTTTGACCATTTTCTTGTCATCTCTAGAATGTATCATTTTGTCCATGTTTTGCCCATTTTCTTGTTCTGAATGTTGCTAATGGCAGCCAATATGGGCACCATTTAACAAACTGTTGATAAGAAAATAGGACTGTCAACAACAATTTCTGTCAGTTTTTTAATTCATTGATAATGGACTGAATTGACGGTATTAGCTGGGTTGGATTAGGTTATTATTCTCTGTTAATTATGCTGTGAATGCAATTTGTCTACAAAATTCAGAGTCTGGGTAATATCCAACATTGCTGGGTAGATGCCAGGATTGTAACTACTCTGGGACAGTTTGGCAAGAGGTACAGCTCTTCCTGGAGAACATCTCCAGCACCCAAGTATGAATTTGACAAGACACGCTAACTTTCCTCCACCTAGTGCACCATGTTAATGCTTTGGAGGGATTTCCTGTTGACTCTCTCAACATCTGACAAGCCCAGTCTGGGTCATCAATAGTTCAGTCAGTTGGGGTGTGGATTTGTTGATGGACATTGATGACTACACCTTGATTATGTTCTGAGTCTTTGCTCTACACAACTGGCTTTTATCGGTCTGTTGCTTGCAAGTCAATGGATCTTCTATGAACTTGGTTTGAACCTCGAGAGTAAAATAACACTTATCCAAACCAAAGCAAACTTGAGACCCATTTTCAATTTGATTGGACATGCCACCCAAAACAGCCACTTTTGGTTGTCATGTTTAACTCAATTGTTTGTCAATACTTACTCGCATCCTTGAAAATGTCTCTACTTGCTGAATACACAGGATTTACCTTTGTACAATAACCAGTGTGTTTTTCTCAGAGCATTCACGGACTGTGTAATTTTAATGGATCAGAGCACATGGCACCAATACGGCAGCATAATCTTTTGTTAAACATGAACTTGCAACGTGTCGCTTTAGACATCTGTCACTGTCAAAAAAAGTCAAACTAGTGTTATCCATCCTTCTAATTTTTTTATACGAGGCCACAACTTCCCGGAAAATCCCACCTGCTGACACAGCTGTGGGCAAATCATGTTCCAATTTCCTCGTGGTATTTCCTTGTTTCCTTCCATTCTCAATTCATGATTTCTTTTTCTGGTCTGCTGCTATATTTTGTTGATTTTTCACCAGCTACCAACTACTTACTAGTTGGTTTCTTGTACTTCAATCAAAGATTTTCTTTTATCTGTTTGGCATTCAATTATTTCAATTTCTGCATCAAGTAACAGTTTAGGAATGATTGAGAGACCCAATAATTCACTGTCTCAAATGCCAGTTCTGTATTCGGGATTGTACACACAATAATTAGATGGCTAAAAACCATTATTACAGTCAGACTTTTATACAAAATGAATTGGGATGGTGTGAGGTAAAAGCAGCCAAAGAATTAACAATTCATAAAATCAAGATAGAATGATTTGGGTGGTGGAAAGTGAAAGATATTACCTCAAAGGGTACACTATTTCTTCCAAATGTCATTTCAAAATGGTATTATTTTCAGCTTTGTAAATCTTTGCTTGGCCCCACTGTGATAACAATGTGCTCGCTTTATGGACAACAGATTTTTAACGAGAATAAATGGCTCTTAAAAAAGGAAAATGTCAGATTGGCAAAAGTGAAGATTTAGTCAGTGAGTTATACAGCAGAGAAAATAGGCCCTTCGGCCCAAATTGCCCATTCTGACCAAGTTGCCTAACACAGCTACTTCCATTGGCCTGTGCTTGCCCCATTTTCTTATTAACCCTCCTATCCATGTACCTGCTTGTAAGCGCATCTACCCCTATCACTTTTTCAGGAAGCTTATTTCACATAAGCACCACTCTCTGTGTGAAGAAGTTGCCCCACAGGTTCCTTTAAATCTTTCCCTTTCCTCTTAAACCTATGCCCTCAAGTTTTGGGCTTTCAAACCCTGGTGAAAAGATTGCTGCTATTCACTTTATCTATGCCATTCCAGATGTAATATACCTCCCTAGGTCACCTTTCAGCCTCCTAATTACTTAAGTTCATCACCCCAACTGGGGTATAGATAGCTGACCAAAACTCACTAGAGTCCTTGGTCCTGGGCCAGTCTTTCAAGTTCTCCCAGGTGCAGCCTATCCTTGAAGACGCTTCCTCTCCCAGGAAGGAGGTCTCCGGAACTTCTGTTGGCATTTCTGTAGCTCTGGTTCTTACATGGTAGGGTTTTTAACCACCTGCCCAACCCTCCTCCTTTCACAGCCAGACTTGGGAACATCCACGGCAGAGTTCAGCATCCTATCCTGCAGAGAAATTCCTTCACAAGTGTTAAGGGGTTTCTTATTTTGGTAAATTGGCTCATGAGTGTCTGATGAACTGAGATACAATGGAAAACTTTGTTTTGCATGCCAGCTATACAGGTCATTTCATCACATTGAGATTGTACAAGGGAAAATACAATAACAAAAAGAAAACCAAAGTATTACAGTTAAAGAGAAAAGTGCAGTGCAGGTAGACAATAAGGGGCAAGGCCATGTGGAAGATTATGAGGTCAAGTATCCATCTTAACTTATATGGTGACCCTTAATCTCTTTGCTATGCTCAATGGCATTGGGCCCTGAGCCATCATCAAATATTTGACAACCCTGTATCAGTAGCAAATTCTTGAATCCTATTACATTGGCCATAAAGAATTAAAACAGATTAAGATTCAAAAATGAAAAAAGCTCTTGCTTTCCTCAATATTTTTCCTTTCCAATTTCACTTCTTTTCTCCGGAATGAAGATTCTTATTAGGTGATAGCTCTAAGGATATTGATGCTTTAGACACCCTATCAAGCAATTGATAGGTTTGGAGCCTGGATAATTCAACAGAATGATCAAAATCAAACCAGAAAGCTTGATATCTGACATCTACACACTTGCAATGGGCAGGAAACGGATACTGGAAGTCTGAAATAAAAACAAAAAATGCTCAGCCAATCAGGAAAAAAGAAAAGAGGATCTTTTAACATTTCAGGTTCTGGAGTTTTCATCAGAACTAGGAAAGCAAGAAAAGCAAGTCTATTCCAGCAGTAGACAAGATGGAGAAAGGATGGGTGGACATAGGGAATATCAATGATATGGCAAAACCAAATGGTCTACTGAGTACGGTTACAAGTACATTAAGCTTCTTTGTCTGTGCAGTTGTGAAGCTCTGGGACATGCTTCATAGGTCTGACTACATGAATAAAAAAGAAAGGGCCAGATCAAAATAATACCAGGTGGAAATGGCCAGTTCTGATTCAGACAGAAAGAAATAGGAAGTAACTAAATTTGGAGAATTTGATATGAAGTCTAGATATAGGCTTCAGCATTTTTGGAGGAATTCCAAGATCAACACTTTCACTGAAACTCACTGGAATTCTAGGACCCAGTTATGCCCAGATAGAGTGGATGTGGAGAAAATGTATCCAATAACGAGGGAGTCTAGTACCAAAGCAAAGAGCCTCAGAGTACAAGTACATCACGTTAGAACAGAGATGAGGAAGAATTTCTTTAGCCAGAGGAATCTGTAGAATTCATCTCTACAGACTGCTGTGGAGGCCAAATCATTGGGTATATTTAAAGTAAAAGTTGATAGGTTTGTGATTAGGAAGGGCATCAAAGGTTACGGGGAGAAGGCAGGGGAATGGGATTGAGAGGGAAAATAAATCAGCCAGAGCTGACAAGGTGAGAGAGATGGCCTAATTCTGCTGCTATATCTTATGTTCTAAGATTGCTGGTATTGTGAATAGTGTAGAATACTAGCAAAAGATACAGCAGGATATAGATCAGTTGAAGATATGAGCAAGGAAACAGCAAATGGAATTTAACCCACCCATATATAGAGGGATAGAGTTTAAGAGTCGCGAGGTAATGATGCAGCTCTATAAAACTCTGGTTAGGCCACTCTTGGAGCACTGTGTCCAGTTCTTGTCGCCTCACTATAGGAAGGCTGTGGAAGCATTGGAAAGGGTACAGAGGAGATTTACCAGGATGTTGCCTGGTTTAGAGAGTATGCATTATGATCAGAGATTAAGGGAGCTAGGGCTTTACTCACTGGAGAGAAGGAGGATGAGAGGAGACATGATAAAGGTATACAAGATATTATGTGGAATATATAGAGTGGACAGCCAGTGCCTCTTCCCCAGGGCACCACTGCTCAATATAAGAGGACATGGCTTTAAGGTAAGGGGTGAGAAGTTCAAGGGGGATATTAGAAGTAGGTTTTTCACTCAGAGGGTGGTTGGTGCGTGGAATGCACTGCCTGAGTCAGTGGTGGAGGCAGATACACTAGTGAAATTTAAGAGACTACTAGACAGGTATATGGAGGGATTTAAGGTGGAGGGTTATATGGAAGGCAGGGTTTAAGGGTCGGCACAACATTGTGGGCTGAGGGCCTGTTACTGTGCTGTACTGTTCTATATATGAAGTGTTGAACTTAGCGAGCTCAAATGTAAAGGGACTATTAATAACAAGACCCTAAACAGTGCTGATGTACAGAAAGATCTTGGAGATTAAGTCCATAGCTCCTTGAAATTGGCTACACGAGTAAATAAGCTGGTAAAGAAGGCATGTGGCATGCTTGCATTTATTAGTCAAGAAACTGAGTTCAAGAGTCCAGAAGTTAAGCCATGTCTGGAATATTGAATTCAATTCTGGTTGACCCATTATAGGAAGGATGTGGAGGCTATGGAGAGGGTGCGGAAGGGATTTTCCAGGATGATGCCTGGATTAGAGAGCTTGTGCTTTCGGGAGAGTTTGGACAAACTTTTGTTGTTTTATGTTGAATGGCAGAGGATGAGGAGAGATCTGATGGAGGGTTTTTAAGATTATGAGAGGCACAGATAGAGAGCTGGTATCCTTTTCCCTGGGTGGAATATCTAATATCAGAGGGAATGATTAAAGATGAGATGGAGTGATTTCAAAGGAGATGTGTGGGACAACTTGTTTTACACAGGGAATGCTGGGATCCTGGAATGAGCTACTTGGGGTGGTAGCAGAGGCAAAAATGACAGTGTTTTAGAAAGGAACATGAAAATTCAGGAAATGGGAGGATTACACAAGAACATTAAATAAACAGAAGGGATTAGTTTAATTGGGCATTTGATTACTAGTTTAATTAGTTTGACACAACATTATCGGCTGAGGAACCTGTTACTATGCTATACTGTTCTATGTATTTTTAACCTGCGCTGTATAACTCTATAAATCTATAACTCTAACATCCACACTAGACAGGATAAATCCCTAACTGAAGCTTTTTCTCTTCGTTTTGACCCTCCGTCTACACTGAAACGGCGTTTTACTCCCCCGAAAATGGAGCTTTTCTAAAATGCCTTCCAGGGTGTGTAAATTTGAAAACGCTGATTGGCCAGAGCAGTGTGGACAGGGTAACTGGAGATTTCTAGAAACGTCATGACGTGCCGGAACAACCTAACAACTTCAGAACAGACGGCAAAGAGACTAAAGCCAGAAGAGTTACAAATGTTCTCACCGAATACTTTGACATATAACTTACTGAATAAATAAGTATAGAAACATAGAAACATAAAAAATAGGTGCAGGAGTAGGCCATTTGGCCCTTTGAGCCTGCACAACCATTCAGTATGATCATGGCTGATCATCCAATTCAAAACCCTGTACCTGCTTTCTCTCCATACCCCCTGATCCCTTTAGTCACAAGGGCCATATCTAACTTCCTCTTAAATATAGCCAATGAATTGGCCTCAACTGTTTCCTGTGGCGGAGAATTCAACAGATTCACCACTCTCTGTGTGAAGAAGTTTTTCCTCAACTCGGTCCTAAAAGGCTTCCCCTTTATCCTTAAACTGTGACCCCTCATTCTGGACTTCCCCAACATCGGAAACAATCTTCCTGCATCTAGCCTGTCCAATCCCTTTAAAATTTTATACCTTTCAATAAGATCCCCCCTCAATCTTCTAAATTCCAGTGAGTATAAGCCTAGTCGATCCAGTCTTTCTTCATATGAAAGTCCTGCCATCCCAGGAATCAATCTGGTGAACCTTCTTTGTACTCTCTCTATGGCAAGAATATCTTTCCTCAGATTAGGGGACCAAAACTGCACGCAATACTCTAGGTGCAGTCTCACCAAGGCCGTGTACAACTGCAGTAAAACCTCCCTGCTCCTGTACTCAAATCTTTTGCTATGAATGCCAACATACCATTTGCCTTTTTCACAGCCTGCTGTACCTGCATGCCCACCTTCAATGACTGGTGTACAATGACACCCAGGTCTCGTTGCACCTCCCCTTTTCCTAATCGGCCACCATTCAGATAATAATCTGTTTTCCTGTTCTTGCAACCAAAGTGGATAACCTCACATTTATCCACATTAAATTGCATCTGCCATGAATTTGCCCACTCACCTAACCTATCCAAGTCACCCTGCATCCTCTTAGCATCCTCCTCACAGCTAACACCGCCGCCCAGCTTCGTGTCATCCGCAAACTTGGAGATGCTGCATTTAATTCCCTCATCTAAATCATTAATATATATTGTAAACAACTGGGGTCCCAGCACTGAGCCTTGCGGTACCCCACTAGTCACTGCCTGCCATTCTGAAAAGGTCCCGCTTACTCCCACTCTTTGATTCCTGTCTGCCAACCAATTCTCTATCCACATCAATACCATACCCCCAATACCGTGTGCTTTAAGTTTGCACACTAATCTCCTGTGTGGGACCTTGTCAAAAACCTTTTGAAAATCTAAATATACCACATCCACTGGCTCTCCCCTATCCACTCTACTAGTTACATCTTCAAAAAATTCTATAAGATTCATCAGACATGATTTTCCTTTCACAAATCCATGCTGACTTTGTCCGATGATTTCACCTCTTTCTAAATGTGCTGTTATCACATCTTTGATAACCGACTTTAGCATTTTCCCCACCATCGATGTCAGAATAATCGGTCTATAATTCCCCGGTTTCTCTCTCCCTCCTTTTTTAAAAAGTGGGGTTACATTAGCCACCCTCCAATCCTCAGGAACTAATCTAGAATCTAAGGAGTCTTGAAAAATTATCACTAATGCATCCACTATTTCTTGGGCTACTTCCTTAAGCACTCTGGGATGCAGAGCATCTGGCCCTGGGGATTTATCTGCCTTTAATCCCTTCAATTTACCTAACACCACTTCCCTACTAACATGTATTTCCCTCAGTTCCTCCATCTCACTAGACCCTCGGTCCCTTACTATTTCCGGAAGATTATTTATGTCCTCCTTAGTGAAGACAGAACCAAAGTAGTTATTCAATTGGTCTGCCATGTCTTTGTTCCCTATGATCAATTCACCTGTTTCTGACTGTAAAGGACCTACATTTGTCTTGACCAGTCTTTTTTTTTTCACGTATCTATAAAAGCTTTTACAGTCAGTTTTTATGTTCCCTGCCAGCCTTCTCTCATAATCTTTTTCCCCTTTCCTAATTAAGCCCTTTGTCCTCCTCTGCTCATCTCTGAATTTCTCACAGTCCTCAGGTGTGCCGCTTTTTTTTTTGCTAATTTATATGTTTCTTCTTTGGACTTGATACTATCCCTAATTTCCCTTGTCAGCCACGGGTGCACTACCTTCCCTGGTTTATTCTTTTGCCAAACTGGGATGAACAATTGTTGTAGTTCATCCATGCGATCTTTAAATGCTTGCCATTGCATATCCACCGTCAACCCTTTAAGTATCATTTGCCAGTCTATCTTAGCTAATTCACGTCTCATACCTTCAACGTTACCCTTCTTTAAGTTCAGAACCTTTGTTTCTGAATTAACTATGTCACTCTCCATCTTAATGAAGAATTCCACCATATTATGGTCACTCTTACCCAAGGGGCCTCGCACGACAAGATTGCTAACTAACCCTTCCTCATTGCTCAATACCCAATCTAGAATGGCCTGCTCTCTAGTTGGTTCCTCGACATGTTGGTTCAGAAAATCATCCCGCATACATTCCAAGAAATCCTCTTCCTCAGCACCCTTACCAATTTGGTTTACCCAATCTATATGTAGATTGAAGTCACCCATTATAACTACTGTTCCTTTTTTGCATGCATTTCTAATTTCCTGTTTAATGCCATCCCCAACCTCACTACTTACTGTTAGGTGGCCTGTACACAACTCCCACCAGCGTTTTCTGCCCCTTAGTGTTATGCAGTTCTACCCATATCGATTCCACATCCTCCAGGCTAATGTCCTTCCTTTCTATTGCGTTAATCTCCTCTCTAACCAGCAATGCTACCCTACCTCCTTTTCTTTCCTGTCTATCTCTCCTGAATATTGAATATCCCTGGATGTTGAGCTCCCATCCTTGGTCACCCTGGAGCCATGTCTCTGTGATCCCAACTATATCATATTCATTAATAACTATCTGCACATTCAATTCATCCACCTTGTTACGAATGCTCCTCGCATTGACACACAAAGCCTTCAGGCTTGTTTTTACAACACTCTTAGCCCTTATACAATTACGTTGAAAAGTGGCCCTTTTTGCTTTTTGCCCTGGATTTGCCTGCCTGCCACTTTTACTTTTCACCTTACTACTTTTTGCTTCTACCCTCATTTTACACCCCTCTGTCTCTCTGCACTTGTTCCCATCCCCCTGCCACATTAGTTTAAAGCCTCCTGAACAGCAGTAGCAAACGCTCCCCCTAGGACAGTGGTTCCAGTCCAGCCCAGATGCAGACCGTCCTGTTCATATCGGTCCCACCTCCCCCAGATCTGGTTCCAATGCCCCAAAAATTTGAATCCCTCCCCCTTGCACCATTTTTCAAGCCACGTATTCATCTGAAATATCCTTCTATTTCTACTCTGACTAGCACGTGGCATTGGTAGTAGTCCAGAGATTATTACCTTTGTGGTCCTACCTTTTTGTTTATCTCCTGACTCCCTAAGTTCACCTTGTAGGACCTCATCCCGTTTTTTACCTATATCGTTGGTACCTACGTGCACCACAACCACTGGCTATTCACCCTCCCATTCCAGAATGTCCTGCAGCTGCTCAGAGACATCCTTGACCCTTGCACCATGGAGGCAACATACCATCCTGGAGTCTCGTTTGCGGCCGCAGAAACGCCTATCTATTCCCCTTACAATCGAATCCCCTATCACTATAGCTCTCCCACTCCTTTTCCTTCCCTCCTGTGCCACAGAGCCACCCATGGTGCAATGAACTCGGCTGCTGCTGCCTTCCTCTGATGAGACTTCTCCCCCAACAGTATCCAAAACAGTATATCTGTTTAGGAGGGAGATGACTTCAGGGAACTCCTGCAGTACCTGCCTACTGCTACGCTGTCTAGTGGCCACCCCTTCCCTTTCTGCCTGTGTAGCCTTTACCTGCGGTGTGGCCAACTCACTGAACGTGCTATTCACGACTTTCTCAGCATTGCGGATGCTCCAGTATGAATCCAATCACAGCTCCAGATGCTCAATGCGGTCTGCCAGAAGCTGCAGTTGGACACACTTCCTGCATACATAGTCGTCAGGGACACTGGAAGTATCCCTGATTTCCCACATGCTGCAGGATGAACAAACCACGGGGCCGATCTCAGCTGCCATGACCTACCCAATACTTGCCATAACTTTTGAAACTTTCTCCTTTGAAAGGAACTTACCCGGCCTTACCTCACTTGTAGCGAAGCTCGTCCTCAGCCTCTTTTCGTCGAAGCCTTTCGAGTCAGAGCCTCAAATGTCCACTCCTTCACTGGCCCACTTACTCACTGGCCACTTTCCACAGTAACTCACTTTACCCTGTTTTCTGTCTTTGCTTGTATGAAGGTGGTTTACCTGTTTATGCAAGTATTTCTACGACAATAGATGTGGTACAACCTAATGTAACATTGTATGGAAATACAAGATAACACTGATGCAGACATGTTTTATACATTTAACAAAGTGCTTTGTTAATATAACAGAGTTGGTCAGTTCTTCAATGTTCGTTGTCAGCCGGGTCATACTGTCTGTGAACTCCCTGTCAGTTGCCTCCAAACGCTCCAGTATTTGTGTTTTTTTAGTTTTAAGTCCTCCTGCATGACAGCCTACAGCTGTCTGTCATTTGGCAATCCCTTTTAAGTTTTTCCAGTCTGTAACTGCACAAATGCGCACTTTCACAGCGAGATTCGACACCAAACACCTCGCTTGTTTTCTGTAGATGCGTCCTGCGCATGCCCAGTAGGAGGAGATTTGCCCAAATACCCATTTTAATGTGGATGGAGGTATTTTCAAAAACACTTGGTGTGGATGCCTATCGTTTTTACGTGAAACCAGCGTTTTCAAAATTATCCGGACTAGTGTGGACGTAGCCTAAGAATAAAAGGAGGTCTGACAAGCTGGAGTGAGATTTTACATTAACTCCATTGTTTTCTGAGAGGGAAAGTTCAAAGGAGATGTGGAGGGCTAGTTTTTAATTAATACAGAGTGGAGAGCACCTAGAAAGCACTGCCGGGCTGGTATTGGATGCAAATTGAAGGCATTTAAGAGGATCTTAGATAGGCACATGAATGTGCAGAGAATGAAGGGACAATGTAAGCAAAAGGAATTAGTTAAGTTAGGCTTTTAATGACTAGATTAATTAGTTTGGCGTTATGTGGTGGACCGAAGGTCCTGTTCCTGTGCTGTACTCATCTACATTCTACATTTCTGGCCTTGGGACATGGCCAGGTGATTCAAATATAAACAGGATTTCTTTTCGGAATCAAAAATTCCAACTTTGATGGAAAAGGGAAAAAAAACACGATTACAGGTGCTGGTAACAGCAGAGAATTTTAGAAATGCTCAGCAGTTCACAAACATATTCCTCCACAGATGCTGCCTGACTCGCTGACGATTTCCACACCCTCTGTTCCAACAATAGCAGCAGTACCAGAGATTTGGCACATGGTTCCCTGATCAACAAAATGGAAAATGAGAGGATGCTAAACTCTGACTGCCTCCAGAAGCTGCTACTAATTTCAGTAAACATCCTTCAACTGTATTTAAATTAATAACGCCTCCTGGAATCAACATGGAACTGAATGCTATACTTGCATCCAAAATAATATTGCATTAATGTTGAAAGTTATGCTGCAAAGTTTAATGTACTTATGTGCAAATTGATATATTTATGGACGATGCATAAAACTCCATGGGAACTTCATAGAACATAGAACAACACAGAACAGTACAGGCCCCTTGGCCCATGATATTGTGCCAACCCATTAAACTACTCCAAGATCAATCTAACTCTTTCCTCCCACATAGCCCTCCATTTTTCTTTCATCCATATGCCTACCTAAGAGCCTCTTAAATGCCCCTAATGTACCATCACCCCTGGTAGAGCTTTCCTAGCAAGTACCACTATCTGTGTAAAAAAAACTGCCTAGGACCACCCCTCCCATACTTTCCTCCCTCTAATTTAAAGATATGCCTACTTGTATTAGTCATTTTCACCCTGGGAAGAAGTCTTTAACTGTGCACTCTGTCTATGCCTCAAATCATTTCTTTAGATGAAACATGAAGCTGCATTTTATTTTTTAATATTCATAAATTGAGAATAGTTGAACAGGAAAGCAAACCATGATCCATGCAAAACAACTAAAATATTTTCCTGAGACACTTCCTTAAAGAGCAAGTTAATCTGTATTGTTCCTGCAAATCTTCCACAAAGTAGTGATGATTTCTTCAGTGAGGTGTAAAAAGAAAATGCAGTGAATTCCAGTTAATTGGGGCATCAGTTAATCGGGCCAGCCCTTATTTGGCACAGCTCATAAAGAAGAAAATAAATCTGGGAGTTCATTCATTTATTTAGGATTCTCTGCTGCTTAACTGAAGCAGGAGACTGTTGCTGAACATTTTCTAACTACCCTCAGTCGTGTGCACTTCGTGTGGCCGTTAGACACTACACCGTGCTTAGAGCAAACAGTTCTTCAATAGCGTCACTTGCATGTATGTGCTCAAAAAGCAGTGATTTTTGTCACTGATAGTTGGCAAGTAATAAAAAGAAAAACAATTCAGAACTCCACATTACAAGTAACACAGGCTCATCCACATCCAATTGTGAGTAACTCAGGCTCATCCATATCCAATTGTGAGTAACTCAGGCTGATCCATATCCAATTGTGAGTAACTCAGGCTGATCCACATCCAATTGTGAGTAACACAGGCTCATCCACATCCAATTGTGAGTAACACAGGCTCATCCACATCCAATTGTGAGTAACACAGGCTCATCCATATCCAATTGTGAATAACACAGGCTCATCCACATCCAATTGTGAGTAACACAGGCTCATCCACATCCAATTGCAATATACACAGGCTCATCCACATCCAATTGTGAGTAACATAGGCTCATCCACATCCAATTTCCTGCTGCTGAATTGTGAACTGTTAAGACCAACTTTGATGAATAACAACCAGGTTTTTATTTTGTGTTCATTAATTTAATAAGGCAGTGTTACTGTTGTATGATTGTGCAGAGGTTACTTGCACAGTTTTTCTCACCGCAATTTCAAGCTATCACGCTTAGAGATGCCTGAAACAGCCAGGAGAGAAAAGGAAATAATTTCACACTTCAACAAGTTAGGAACTGCAGAGAATTTGAAGGTATTGATGATCATCTTGAAAGTTACAATGAAAATGAAGATTTGGAGGATGCAATCGTCAATTGCTTAGCATGAAGGCAGTTAACTATTTGCACTGGGTGGCTGTGCTAATTTTGTTCATTTACAGTCAATCAAAAGATTGCACCAGCGTACACTGGATGAATTCCTTCGTTGATAACTATTAGGACTAACACATCATTTTATAGAACAGTAATAGTATTAGTAGTGTTCTAATCTGCTCTGTACTTCATTTAAATACATAATTTGTTACTCAGTCAGATAGTAGTTTGTTTTTTTTATATATTTTTAAGCATTTCCATGAAACTTTGGCTAATTGGGGCAGCCACTTATTAGGCTAAAAAGTACTGGTCCCAAAGTGTCCCAATTAACTGGAATCTGCTGTATGTTGTTTTTTCCAGTTGATAGTTACACATTAAAAGAATTTGCTGTCAGAAGTATTTCAAAGAAATGATTCACTATCAAAGGAACAGCTGAAAATATATTAGCATGTTATATGTGAATTGAGCAATTCAGCCTTTGCAACCCAATACACAGAGGACTGACTTTATACTGGATACAGCTGATGAGGAAATGAGCAATTTATTTCCAGTAGATGGATTCTCATCATTTGAAGGGTTTGAGTGCCAAGCATTTTTTGTGAAAATGTACAATAGTATTTGTCAATTCACCTTTCCTCCACCTTGAATCTGGAGCTGTGCCATCGTGCAAGATTTGACATCCTGAACATTAGGATGTTGGTCCTAGTCCTAGTCTCAGTCCTGGCAGAAACTCAATGGGCCAAATGGCCTTTTATGCCATAAGAAAATACTGGAAACCTATAAAAATCTGGAGAAGGCAGATTAAATATATGAAGGATATTTCAGATGGCCAAAGAGCCTGAATCCGTAGTTCACTACATCAGGATATGGGGCATTTCATTTGGAACTGAGGTCAGGAGAGATTTCTTTATTTAGAGCATGGTTAACCTGTGAAATATTCTACTACAAAAAAAAAAAGAATGGAGGCTAAGTCAGTAAATATATTAAGGGAGTTTATGTTTAATGTCAGGGCACTGAAGTGGATGATTGACCCTAATCATGTTGAATAATGGAGCAGACCTGAAGCTTGAGTGACTTATTCCTTTTCTGCCTTTTCTGTGTTTTCCTGAATGACCTCCTCTGCATCTTTCTGTGATTGGGTATATTTAAAATGGAGGTTTTTAGCTTCTCAGTTAGTAAGGGCATCAAATGTTACGGGGAGACATCAGGACAACGGGATTGAGTGGGGAAATAAATCAGCCAAGATCGAATGGCAGAGCAGACTCGATGGACCAAATGGCCTAATTCTGCTCCTATGTCTTAAGGTCTTATGGTCTCACGTTACCAAGCTGTCCCATGCCAGGAATTCCTCATCAATCCCTACTCGGACCACCTTCAACAGAAAATCTCTCAAAGGCCCAGTTAATTTGCATGCTGTTTTGTTTTACATACTTAGTGAACAGAGCAAGTTAATATATCATTATAATATCTAAAAAAGGGAAGGGGAGGAAAAGCAATATCCAAAACTCCAGTCATCCATTATGATTTAATATCACATCTACGTTACAAGTTGGAATAGGTCATTGTCCATTCGAATTATACCAGTTGATATGTTACGATGTTTATCATTGTGTCACAGCAGATAATTTAATATTTGAAGTATGATAGTTAAACTATGACAAAGCCCAATTCTGTTGCTTAAAGGAAGTGCATATTATATCTAACCCTGCATCTTTATACTTCCTCAAGAGAGCTTTTATTAAGGTTCACAGGTTAATTATTGCCAACAAGAAGGGTTAATTTTAACTAAGAGAAATAAATCAAAACTACAATGAATTTTGTATATTATTATCAAATATCACATGAGACAATTAATGATTTAGTGATCATAAAATATCACAAGTACAGATCAGTAGATCATTAATTTGATGGCCATGTAAAATAAACAGATACAATTTTCATGTAGCTAATAAATTATAAAATCTCAAAGAAACGTCCGTCTGCTTTGAATAATTTTTAATTTCCTATTCTGTCTCGTTTCCATTACTGTATTCCACTGAGATATTTGGTAAATTCTTTAATTCACATCCTCCCATCTGTATTTCATTATGTCTTTCTATATAAATTAAGCTTGTATTCTTGCTCAGTAAGGCACAGAATGTGCCAAACTTTGACCACCTGTAATTATGAGTAACTGCGGCTTGGGTTTTATTATCTGTTAGCTTTCCAAAAGTCTTTGTTGCAACTTGCTCACTGGTACTTGAAAGATCAGAGCAAAATCCACTTTAGACATATTTTGGCTCCACTCAAAGAAACACCTGCTTGACTTACAGCTAATCTACCAACTTTGTAAATACCTCAACAGATGTTTTACAATCAGCCAAGGATCAAGCTCTGGGCTGTCTGCATGTATAAAATACAGAGGCATGGAGATCAGAACAGCATACAGACACTAGTGAGGCCAACCACGTCCTCTCAGTGACCCCTCTCGATTTCTTCATGTTTGCTTTCAGATGAAGACATCCACTTTACATTCAAGTATAAACTTTCACATTTTTCGTTCCAAGACTGAAAATGTTTCAACAGTATAAATACTTATCAGTAACTGAAACGGTTAATACTTCAGGGAGATTTGCATTTCATTTCCATATGGATAACTCGGAGGTCAGGCAATGAATGACACAACCATTGTCTGAATTTCGGAGAATAACCATCTTTTGCTTTTTTATCATTCAATTACACTCAGTGGCTTCTTTACTATCTACATCCTGTACTTAATAACGTGGTCACTGAATGCATGTTCACGCTCTTCTGCTGTTGTAACCCGTCCACTTCACAGTTCGATGTGTTGTGTGTTCAGAGATGCTCTTCTGCACCACTGTAGTTATTTGCAGGCGGTTATTTGATTTACTGTCATCTTCCTCTCACCGTGAACCAGCCTGGCCATTCCCCTCTGACCTCTGCCATGAACAAGGTATTTCCACCCATAGAACTGCTGCTCACTGGGTGTTTCTCATTCTCTGTAACTGCTGGAGACTCTTGTGTGTGAAAATCTCAGGAATGAGGAGCTGTTGCTACATGACTGGCTGATTAGATAGTTGCATTGACAAGCAAACATACCAAAAAAATTGGCTACTGAGTGTACTTTCCATGCAGACTCTCAGTATTATTTCTTCTGCTCAGGACAACGCCATTTGTAATCCAAAGCTATGAGGAAAGACCAAGACTATCAAAGGTATGATAGGGCAAATAACCTTGTTCTTTGAATCAGAAATGACTTAATTACCAGTAAATGGTAACAGTAATCTAAGGAGCAAACACGAGGAAATCTGCAGATGATGGAAATTCAAACAACAACACACACAAAATGCTGGTGGAACACAGCAGGCCAGGCAGCATCTATAGGGAGAAGCGCTGTCGACGTTTTGGGCCGAGACCCTTTCCCTTCTCCAGCTCTGTATCACTTTCGCCAATCACCTTTCCAGCTCTTAGCTTCATCCCACCCCCTCCGGTCTTCTCCTATCATTTCACATTTCCCCCTCCCTCCACTACTTTCCTTTCGGTTAGTCCTGACGAAGGGTCTCGGCCCGAAACGTCCACAGTAATCTAAGTTTCAGTTTAGTCGAAACTGGTCCAGCTTCACTAAGCCAAGTCCTACTGGCTGGAGACAGTAGCTCTGATTGAAAATACCATCTTTGAACTGGTGGACATACATCATGTCTTGAGTTTCCATGATGGTGGTGGGCGGAGACCCGCGGTCAAGTCCGGAGTGGCTGAGGTTCCTCAGACCTGCACTCAACATCTTTCGTTCTGTAAGATCCAAAGAATTAAATTCGGAGACTAAAGGAAACGTTTGTAAGTTTTGTTTTTATTCCTTCGGTTGAGTTTAATTTCTAACATTGTTATTTGCTTATGTGTTCCTAATTTTAAAAAGTTGAAGTAATATAAAAAAATTACTTCATTTTTTGACTGGTTCTTAAATTTCTCTGTAGTCAGACAGATTTGGCAGGCATCGAAGATCTGACGTTACCCCAGCGCCACATCTACCACCTGCCCCACCCAATGGCAATGTCTGAGGCATTCTAGAACTCTTCCCACTCTATCACCTGAGCCCTGCCATCCAAAGTATTTATTTATTTATTTAGATACGGTGTAGAATATGCCCTTCCAGCCCTTCGAGACGCGCCACCCAGCCTGATCTAATCCCAGCCTAATCACGGGACAATCTGCAATGACTAATTAACTTACCAGCCGGTATGCAATGGACCTTGGGAGAAAACCAGAGCACCCAAAGGAAACCATTGCAGTCACGGGGAGGACATACAAATACCTTACAGACAGCAGCGAGAATTGGACCCAGGTCTCCTGTACTGTAAAGCGTTGTGCTAACCACTACACCACCGTGCTGCCCCAGTTTGATAACGTAAAGTGTTAACAAAAGCAGTCCTCCGTACCCAACGCTGATGAATGTGTGTGGGAGTAGTAGGGTAGAAATTCCAATGGAGTTGGATCTGAAACATTTTATCAGTGAATTGGTGGATTTAATACGATTGTCATTCTGCTATCATTAATACAGATTGAAAGGTTCTGCACTGCAGTAATTGCAAACTGGATGATAATTTGTAGTGCTCTCAATTGTCACTCATTTTGCTTCTGAAATTATATGCCATTGAGTAATGGAGATTAAGACTGCCCAGTGCCAGAATATTCCAGAATGGTTGTTGGTCTACAGTTTAATATCTAATTCTGCTCTGATGTCTTATGGTCTTATATTTAAAGCAGATGTTGATAGGTTCTTGGTTAGTCAGGGCGTCAAACGTTACAGGCAAAAGGCAGGTGAACAGCATTGAGAGGGCTATAAATCAGGCACGATGGTGGATTAGACTCGATGGGCCGAGTGGTCTAACTCTGCTCCTATGTTTTATTTTCCTTCGACTTGTCCATGCTTAGTTTACCACAGTGGTATTCAACACCATTTTAGTGACCCAGATTACTAAATGGTTCCATCATCCAAATCTTCAGTTGCTCTACATCTGGAAAGAAGGACTAGTTGACAAAAGGCACCTGGATTCAACTATTCAGGAACTGCACGCATCAGGTCCACACGCATTGTGATTAGTCAGGCAGGAATAAATTCCGGCCACAAAGTTACTGAGAAGTCCCTGGACAAACAATTGGGTCCCACTACCAGATTTGTTCTTTGTCAGAACAATCAACTTTTTTCTTCTGATGCTTTGGAATGCCCTTAAAAATTAAATCTTATTTCAAATGAAATAATTAATGTCGACAAATAAAATCAACTGAAAACATTTAAATCATTGCAAGCACCGCTGCAAACACAAAAAATGGAGAAAAATGTATTGCTTCTGCCTCCATGCATTTTGATGATCTTAGTAATAAAGTAGACTAGTATTTTAATGAATACTAAATTATGCAGTAAAGCATTAAATTATACAAATTTCAAAGCATATGGGAAAAATAATTATGAGCACATGTGCAGAAAGGCTCTGTTCAGGTTCACAGGTCTGCTTTGCCTCTAACCTGGAACGCAGTCGAGCAGTCAGTTTCCAGGAAAGTGCCGATAGCTTCCAGCTGGACATGCTTTGCAGTGAACAAGCCATGCAAACTGGCACAAGAGTGCGAGACAATCCAGCAGATTGGGAGACCAGCAGTAGATTGTCAACCAAGGCCCAGAATTAGAGACAAAGAGCAATAGAATAATACAGCAGGGAAAGAGGCCCCTTGTCACCCAAGATTTGCTAATGGGGTAATAATGAAGCAGGCTCCTTTATCCTACATAATATCAAATTTCTATAGTATGGTTGGCCTCATCTTGGCAAATAGGGAGTATTCCATCATGTTTCTGAGGTGTCTTGTAGATGTCAAACAATTTTAAGCTGAATCTCTTGCCAAAGAAATTCCAGATTCTAACACGCAATGGTGTTGTTAATGATAGGATGGAAAAGGAATGGTTCATCAGACCAATCATCAACTAAAATATATGATGTGAATGCATTTTGACTGTTGAAAGAAGTCAGAATTTACTCGTTTTGCTGAAAATGGGCAAAAAGAACACAGACCACAGCGCAGTACTGAATAGGTCCTTCAGCCCACAATGTTGTGCCAAACTTTTAACCTCCCCTATGATCAATCTAACCCTTTCCTCCTGCACAGCCCTCCATTTTTCTATCATCCTTGTACCTATCTAAAAATTTCTTAAATGTCCCTAACGTACCTGTTTCTACCACCACACCTGGCAGGGTGTTCCACCTACACACAAATCTCTGCATAAAAAACATATCTCGGATGTCCCTCCTATGGAATAGAACACCATTGCTGAATACCTAGATGTCTGACCTTAAAAGAGACATAAAGGATTTGAACATGGAAACAGGCCATTCAGCCCAAGTCAACCATGCTGACCAAGTTGCCCATCTACGATTGTCCCATTTGCCAACATTTGGCTTATACAGTCGGCCCACCTTATCCACGGAGGACTGGTTCCGGGACCCCCCGCGGATACCAAAAGATGCAGGTGTTCAAGTCCCTTATTTAACCTGCCCAGAGCGCTGGTCTTTAGGACCCAGCGGTACCCCGAACTTTATTTAACATGTCTCAGTGTGCTGGACATTAGGACCTGGCGGCGCGGCTCTGAATGCGCTGCGTTTCTGTTCATGAAGATAATCACGATCACGATTGAAAATCAGGTGGAAGTAATAAAGCGATCGGAAAGAGGTGAAACGCCATCGGTCATTGGAAAAGCGTTAGGCTATGTCGGTCAACGATAGGAAAAATTTTAATGGAGCATGTGAAAGGCCCTGTCCCGATGAAAGCTACGATTATTACTAAGCGACACAGTGGTTTAATTATTGAAATACTTATGTTTCTTGTGTTTTATATGTATAGAAAAGTAAAATATCTACTATACACTAAGAAAAATGTTTGACTAACTAAATAATACCGGATGTACCTGTTCTGACATCAAATCCAACTCAAAGACGGACTCAGGAATGGAACTCATTCATAACGTGGGGACTGCCTGTACTTTTAAGTCATTTCTAGATTACTTTTAATACCTAATACAATGTAAATGCTATGTAAATAGTTGTTATACTGTATTGTTTAGGGAATAATGACATGAAAAAATAGTCTGTACATGCTCAAACAATGAGTGCTGGAGAGAGAACTTCCGGGTTTTCCTGATCCGCGGTTGGTTGAATCCGCGCCTGCAGAATCCGCGGATAAGGAGGGCCAATTGTATCCTCTAAAACCTTCCTATCCATGTGTGTGTCTGGTGGGCCCTGGTCACTGACATCAGCCTTTATTGGGCTGATTGGGTTTTCCAACACTTTGAAATAGAAATCTCATTTTTTGAAACTGCCCTGTTACCATTCAAGTGCTTAAGGGTGGGAATAGAGGAGGTAGTGGGAACAAACTCTCACTACTTACTAACTGCTCCCAATGTCACATGTCTCAAGTAGCCTCTGACAACCCAGTCCAGCTCCTGGCCTTCACGTGTGGCTTGGCTACTACACCCAGCAAATCAGTTTCTACTGACAGGAGAAAGGGAAAAGGCGGGTTACTGGCACCTTAAAACCAGTCGCTTCAGGCAGATGGGGCTCGTCAGCTGTGGTTGGCAGCCCATCTAGGAGAAGGAAATCTCTGATCTCATACCTCTGTTGCCTTGTGGCTATACAAACTCATGGGGAAGGCTTTGGGAGTAAATCCTGAAGCTGGAGACCCTAAGGCAGTCCTACGTTGAGTTCAATGCTGACGGACAACTTCTGCAATGCCGCTGGTCCCGAATTGTATTGGTCTCTGCTGTTCCTTTAGATTCATCAGCTGCGTGGCGAGAGAGAGCCTACTGCATTGGCAACAACTTGCTCTCCATATCGTACTGCACTGGCTTGCTTATTATGCAGAGAGCTGGCGTGCAACGTCCATGGGCGACGCCGACCAACAGACAGTCTGTTATCAACTGCCAAGCTCTGCAAAGGCATCATAATACCCTGACTACAAATACAGATTTCCTTCCAGCAGGAGTTTTATTTACTCATTTAACAAACACAGGGAGGATGCTCTGCCCAGTTGAATTGGTTAAACCTGAGGGACAAATGGGGCAAATTACATTCACACCAGAATTAAGGCTGGACTCAGCTCAGCCATACTGAAGGGTCCTGCAGAAGGGTCTTGGCCCAAAATGTCGACTGTTTACTTTTTCAATAGATGCTACCTGACCTGCTGAGTTTCCCCCACCATTTTGAATGTGTTGCTTTGGACTTGCAGCATCTACAGATTTTCTCATGTCAGCCATAATGGGTCTGATGCTGAAAATCAATAAATAAATTGCAGATGGTAGAACTCTAAAATAACTTGAAAATACTAAAAATACTCAAAATCAGATGTCATCCATGGAAAGAAGAACTACTAAGGTTTCAGGTCAAAGACTCTTGTTCAGGGAGATCTCCAACCTGAAACATCAACTCTGTTTCTCTTCCCACAGATGCAGACTGACCTACCGAGTATTTCTGGCATTTTCTGTTTCTCAATCTGTTGCTTCTGTAAATTGTGTCCTTCGGATCTGATTTAATAATCCATTGTAACGAACAACCCATTGTAATGCAGCAAAGAATAATGCAGTGCAAAGTTAGCAGTTCAAAGCTTCTTCATATTTGCTTTTGTCAACTGTATTTGATTTCTTTTTACTTCTAGGCGGCTCAATTTCTTCCTGCTGCTAAATACTATTGACATCAAAAGTATCTACAAAGGAGCTATGAAATTTTATTTTCCCTCCAACCACTTAGTACTTTGCTGTAAATGAAATCTTGAGCTTAGGTTAATGCCGCAGGGATCCACTAGCAGCATTGCCAAAGACTAATAATCTTTTCCCATTCTAGCCTTGACTACAAAATATTGTGCTAACGTTCTCAATGAAACTCCATCATTGAGAATAACGGCCAAAAGATACTACCCCAACGGCAGTACTCAACAGTTTTACCCCAAGACATTCTCTATTGAGCAAATCAGGAAGATACATAACATTTTCACTTTAATTTACAATGACTAGAGTTTCTGTTGGAGCAGAATACAGCACAGTCCCCCGGTGATACATAAATCCCTCTTCTGATTCCAGCAGCCTCTTCAATGACACCTGAATAGCCATTTTAAAAATGATAGTGTCAGATGCACCTTAATTGTCACCTCTCTCTATCGATGATCGCATTACCTGTAATTGATGTTAGAAGACGCATGTTAACAAAAGCTAATTAGCTGGAGTTAATTTACAGTACCTCAATAAATCAATGCGACTTGAAGTTTTATGTATATGTTTAGATGAGAATTATATAGTATGTAATAAATAGAAATGCTATTGCCAGCACTAATATCACTAAGTCATTCAATGTTACATCTGTAGTATAGTGCTTATTAAATGAAACATGGGGAACAGGCAAAATAAAATCTATTGAGTGCTTGAGGTATGTAACAGGAATCTGGCTGGGTTCTAGAAATTAACTCTCAACACAAAAGCAGACCAGGCCACAATGGGAGGGGATTGGGAGAAAGAACAAATGACTATCTGTCAATCAAGTGCAACAGTTCCTATTATACTCATTACGTGGGAAATAGCAGGTTGTTGGTGAAGATCCAAGGGTCCAATAGAAATATAATAATGATGAGAACAAAGTCTCCAAAAAAAAAAAGATTCGGTCTGTCACCAAATACTCTTGCAAAATTCTACAGAAGTACTGTGGGGAGCTTCCTAATTGAGCTGCATCATTGTCTTGTATGGGAGGAGGGGGCTACAGCACAAGACTGAAGTAAGCTGCAGAGGGTTGTAAAATTAGTCAACCCTATCGTGGGTACTAGCATCCATAGTAACTAGGCTTCAAGGAGTGGTGCCTCAGAAAGTTAGTGTCCATCTTTAAGGACCCCCCACCCCCCACCATCACCCAGGACATGCCCTCTTCTCATTGCTACCATCAGGAAAGAGGTACAGGAACCTGAAGGCACACACTCAATGATTCAGGAACAGCATTTGATATCTGAATGGACATATGGACATTGAACCCATGAACAGCACCGTACTATTTTTTTATTTCCTAAGATTTTGCATTTCTTATTTTATATATATATACACACACACACTTACTGTAATTCAGTTTTCCTTTTTCTCTCTATTATCACGTATTGCATTGTACTGCTACACAAAGTTAACACATTTCACAACATATGCCAGTAACATTAAACCTGCTTCTGATTCTTATTCTGATTACAAAGAGCATCAGATGCAACGTATTTACATCATAAATACAAACTTAAAAATTTGCAACAGTCTCAAGAGTCTACTTCCTTCTCAAATAAAAAATAATCCTTTAAACATAAATGGGATGGTACAGGATTCTGTTATTCCCTATGTAAAATGTCCCTGCAATTATATAAACTGAGTTTCTTCTTCATGGTCTGTGGATCATAAAATTTAGAGGCCAGATTTTTCTCTCAAAGTAAATGAGGCCTATAATGCAGAGGCAACAATTGGAGACAAATTGAAACTCTCCAGGTTAGAATTGCTCAAATGGTACCTCATTGACCAACTCACTGCTCTGAGGTAGGAGAGAGCCAGCAACTTTAAATTCCTCGAAGTTATCATTTCTGAGGACCTGTCCTGGGTCCAGCGTGTAAGTGGCATTACAGAAAAAGTATGGCAGTACTTCTACTTCCTTAGAAGTTTGTGATGATTCAGCATGAAGCCTAAAACTTTAACAAACTTCTATAGATGTGTGATGAAGAGTATTTTGACTGATTGCATCATGGCCAGGTATAGAAACATCAATACTCCTGAACAGAAACCCTGCAAAAAGTAGTCGATACAGCCCATTCCTTCACAGGTAAAGCCCTCTCCACCACTGAGAACATCTACAAAGTGCTGTCATAGGAAAGCAGCATACATCATCAAGGACCCCCACCATCCAGTCCATCAGGAAGAACATACAGGAGCCTAAAACCCACACCACCAAGTTCAGGAACAATTATTAACCCTCAACCATCAGGATCTTGAAGCAGAGAAGATAACTTCACTCGCCCCATCACTCAACTGTTCCCACAATTATTATCATTATTATTATTTCCTTTTGTATTTTCATAGTTGGCTGACTTTTGCATACTTGTTGTTTGTCCATCCTATTGGGCACAGTGTTTCATTGATTCAGTTGTGTCTCTTGGATTTACTGAGCATGCTCTAAAAAAATTAATCTCAGGATAGTATATGGTGACATATATGACCTTTCATAACAAACTTACTTTGAACTTTGAACTATCCAATTCACCAGTGAACCTCACAAACGTTCAGCCTGTTGTATTTTCTTTTCACGCCGCAGAAAGCCAATCAGCCATCATAGTTATGCCATCTCCCAGCGAAGTTGTCTCGTGAATCAATTCTCCTCACTTCTCCTCTGCAGCTCTGCAACTTATTCTCTTTCACGTGATCAACAAATCTTTGATTCCTTTTTCTCTTAGTTCCCTTTGGCCACTCACTAGCACTAAAGGATAACTGACAGTAACCAATTAACTTGGAATGAGGAAGGACACAATTTCATTTGGATGTTAGATTCCTGTCTTCCTCACTCCAATGTTATCAGTACATGATAAATCTCCTTTGCAATGTAAACATGTATGGGGAACGACAGGCACTATTTGATGCCTTGCTCTGCCAAAGAGGCGGCATGTTTCTTGAAGCTATGTTCCCCATGGAATTCTTTAAGAATATGAATCACATATTTCCCCTGTTAACAGGGTAGTTCTTACCTCATGATACACTGCTAGAGTATTGATGTGTCCTCAGAAAGCATTTTAGGGTGATATACCATACTCAGGAAACTTTGTTATATCTTGAGCCTTTGAGGAGTGGAATCGGCCACCAAAGTTGTAAGGGCTGCTCTTCCACTCTTTGTTGTGCACTTGTTGATTCTAAGCAAAGAACTGGAAAGCTCATGCAAGCTTTTGTCTTCCTGTTGGAATCCATAAGAAGCCTGGAAGAGGGGCAGTTGCAGTGCTGAGTAGGAGATGCGGCGGAAACCAATAATTCCATTGGGGTTTTCAGGTAAGCCCCAGCACTGGCTTCGGCTTCAGGGCAGAAGGCCTACCCCAAAAGGTATTATACACTGATTGAAACTGTGTAAGTTTCCAAATCCTCACTGTAATCTTCAGTGAGTAAAATCTGAAAACTGATTTTGATGAAGATTGCTTAAATTTTATTGATAGAACACTAAACACTGATTATATATTGAAAGGACTAATTTAAATTTGATATTGAAATAACATTACTCATTTAAAATGGATCATAATCTTAATGCACAAGTAAAATTGATCTCTACCCTCATTGCCAACCATCCACAATTCCTAATAAAATAGAACTCATCTGTGACAAAAGAGCTTCCACAGTGAACATTTTCTTCCTTATTAATGGGCTAGAAATTATGATAACATTACAATATGGTTATTGATCACTGACATTAGACAATGATTTTTCTATCATTTGATGACTGTTATTGATCTTGATGCAGACATTGGACAAAATTTGATCTTCTCTAGAGTTGAAGGTCAACACAATGTGTACCGCGCTCCAGAATTTTAGCTGGTATGGAGATTGAGTGGGTCAGCTATTTCTCTCGTTGGAAGGATATGTGGTGAGTGAGTCACCACATCAGTCTCTTTGAGTAATAATGAGAGCAATTAGTTCCCATCTGCCAATGATAGTCTTAACTCAACCAGGCATCTGTAGCACTATTGGCTCTTCAGCAGTATAATCTAAAGGTTGCCTCAATAGCAAGTCCCCTTAACTCTTCCGCTCAGCTCACAACTTCATCTCCACATCCACCGGATGATACCCTGACTCCCAGATCCCATAGAGTCATACAGTTCTGAAGGAGGCCCTTAGGCCCAATTTGGCCATGCTGACCAAGATGCCACCTAAGCTTGTCCATGTTTGGCCCACATCCTTTTAAACCTTTTCTATCCGTGGAAATATAACTAAATAATTATTAGCTTTATTTGTCACATGTACATCGAAGTGAAATGCAGCATTTGCGTCAAGGATGTGCTGGGCAGTCCGTAATTGTAACATAGCATGATGACAACTTTTTACTAACCCGAACTCATATGCCTTTGGAATTTGGGAGGAAACCCATGTGGTCACAGGGGAAAAGGTACAAACTCCTTACATACGATGACAGGAATTGAACTGTGATCTTAGAGCTGGTGCTGAAAAGCATTGTGCTGACTGCTACACTACCATATTGCCCCATTCGCTTGCCTCAATTGCTTCCTCTGGCAGCTTGTTCTATGTACCTAACACCGTCTGTATTAAAATGCTGCCTCTCAGTTTTCTATTATTTTTTTCCCTATCACCTTAAACCTATACCCTTTAATTTTTGATTCCACGTGCTATTTAAGCACCATTCTCTATAAGATCACCCTAAGCACGCAATGCCCCAAGGAATAAAGTCCTTGCCTGCCCATCCCCTGCCCATGAGCCGATTTCTTGAGTACTGGCAACCTCCTCATAAATCTTTTTAGCAACCTTTCTAGTTTTAATGGCATCCTTTCTATCGTAATATGACAAAAACTCAACATGATACTCCAAATGCAATCACTCCAAAATCTTCTACAACTGTAACATATCATCCCAACTCTACACTCACTGTTCTGACTGGTGAATAAAGCCTCTGACTACCTTGTCTAGCTATGATGCCAATTACATTCAGTGGTAATCTTATTAGGTACATCCATGCACTTGCATGTTAATGGAAATATTTAATCAATCACTTAGCAGCAACTCAATGCATAAAAGCATGAAAGCATGGGAGAATGGTCATACTGGTTCAAGCTAACAGGAAGGTGAAAGTAACTCGCATAACCACGCATAAACAACAGTGTGTGCAGAAGAGCATCTCTGAACACACAGCAAGTCAAACCTTGAAGTGGGTGGGCTACGGCAGCAGAAGTGGGCAAACGTACACAGCGTCCACTTTATTAGGTACAGGAGGCTTATGTGCCCTATGACAAGTAACCCACTCAATGGCTAATCACAATCTCCCAACTCAGTCCTTAACACCAATCCTTGCCAACTAACACCACAACAAATAATTGATGCTGTAGACTCACTGCTCACTTCCAGTTGATCTTGAGTCCAATCCTTCCAATCCATGTTTCTGAGCTCCCCACCAATACACTGGACTTCGATCCAGCTTTGGATGTGCTCATTTTCCATTGTGAGCTCTGCACTGCCACAGCAATTGAAGGAAAGACCTCACCCTTTGGCTCTGCATTTTCAAACAACCTGAACTCCGGCTAGCTTTAACTGATTATCATGTCCCTCTGTCCCCAACCGCAGAAGCACGGTTCCAGCATGTAGCTTCCTGCTTTCCAGCCAAACGCCAGACGTCCCTGCTTGACTGAGTTGTTGCTCTGGTGTCCGCTATACTCAGTGTAATATGTGCTCCAGAGGGCGAACCCACCTCAATTGCCCTGGCTTTGATTGTTTCAATAGGAAGCAGCTGGCATCTGTGGCTGAGCTGCGTTGCACATTCATGCAACATATTTGTTGCATAACTTATTTTCCCACCACCTGCTGATGTGTTTATTCCATCGATTTCTGCCTAATAGGTTGCACCATAGACATGAGCACAAAGCAGGAAACCATCACATGTCAAATCTAAATGGAACAGCTTTAAGATGACATTAATGTGAAATCATTTACACAAGCAGATTGTTTTCAAGCATATTTTAAAGCCACATTTTTTAGGTTTATTGTCAGGTATTCTGTCTTTAGCAGTTTATAAAGACATACTCAACAGTTCACTGGAGAAAGACAGAGACAATTTGATAAATAAATTTTCAGTCGTGCTCTGTATAGTCGCTGGCTGTTGGAAAGGTTGGGGACAGGCAAAACAAGCAGGATAGACAAAGGAGAATCAGTCGTTGTCGTGTCTTTGCATTTTCAGAAGGCCGTTGACAAAGTGCTGCACACGAAACTGCTTCAAAATCAAATTCAGAATCAGAATCTTAGCAAGATAAGAGCCCATAGTATTACAGGAAAGATACTAATAAGGATAGAGCATTAAGTGATTGGCAGGAGGAAAAGAGTGAGAATAAAGGGAGCCTTTTCTGATGGGCTGGCAGTGACTAGTGGCATTTGCAGGGATCAGTGTTGGGACCACTACTTTTTACATTGTACAGTATGTTAATGATCTGGATGACAGAATTGATGGCTTTGTGGCCAATTTTGTGGATGATACAAAGATTGGTGGGGGGGGTCGCAGGTGGTGTTGAGGAGGTAAGGAGGCTCCAGAAAGACTTACTCAGATGAGGAGAATGAGCGAAGACGAGGCAAATGGAATACCATGTCAAGAAGTGTATGGTCATGCACTTAGGTAGAAGGAATAAAAGTGTAGACTATTTTCTAAACAGGGAGAAAGTTCAAAAATACAAGGTACCAAGAGACTTGGAAGTCCTTGTGCAGGATTCCCTAAGGGTTAACTTGTGGGATGAGTCAGTTGTGAGGAAGGCAAATGTAATATTGACATTCATTTTGAGAGAACTGGAATATGAAAAAACAAGGATATAATGCAGAGGCTTTATGTCATTGGTGAGGCATCACTTAGAGGTGCAGTTTTGGGATCCTTATCTAATAAAGGATATGCTGACATTGGAGAGAGTTCAAAAGAGGTTCACAAAGATGATTCTTAGAATGAAAGGCTTATCATATTAAGAGTGTTTGATGGCTTTGAGCCTGTACTCACTAGAATTTAGAAGAATGGGAGTGATCTCATTGAAACCTATCAAATGTTGAAAGGCCTAGATTGGGTGGATGTGGAGAGCTTCCTATACTGGGGGTGTCTAGGTCACCCTCAGAATGGAGGGAGATCCATTTATAACAGAGCTCTTTAGCCATAGGGTGGTGTATCTATGGAATTTGTTGCCACAGGTGTTTGTGGAGACCAGGTATTAAGAGGTTGATAGATTCTTGTTAAGTCAGGACATGAAAGTTTATGGGGAGAAGGCAGGAGAATGGGGTTAAGGGGGAAATGGATCAGCCATGGTCAAATAGCAGAGCAGACTCGATGGGGCAAATGGCCTAATTCTGCTCCTATGTCTTATGGGTATGATCCCTGACTGTTTGGTGTGGGGTATTAGATGCATTGACACAGATGAACTACCATCTGACACATGGCTGCCTCCTGGACTCCAATGAGATGATGCACCCATATTCTCTCTTAGTGTTTTCCTACATGAGAGTGAATGGACCTCAAAAAGTAATTCATTAATTAGAAATGAGCAGAAAACTTTGCAAAGTACAATGCAATACACACAAAATGCTGGAGGAATTCAGTTGGTCGGGCAGCATCTATGGAAATGAATGAACAGTCGACATTTTAGGCCAAGGCCCTTCATCAAGTCCTGATGAAGAGTCTCAGCCCAAAACATCAATTCTTTATTTATTTCCATAGATGCTGCCTGACCTGCTGAGTTCCTCCAGCATTTTGTGTGAGTTGCTCTGGATTTGCAGCATCTGCAGAGTCTCTTGTGGTTATGATTTACAAAGTTATGTAAATGGTGCTTGGCACCATTGTACACAGATTAACTGGGAACCAAATGCTGAACGTACATCACTTGTAGGCAGATGGGTGAGGTTATGGAAAAGAAGGGGAAAGGAGCCAGAATGAGAAGGTGGGTGAGGGGAAGGAGTACAAGATGCCAAATGATAGGTGAAGCCAGGTGAGGGGGAAGGTGGGTGGGTGGGGGAATGGGAGTTGAAGAGAGAAGCTGGGATGTTGTACGCAGGTTCAAAGGATCATTTTAATATCAGAGAATGTATATGGTATACAACCTGAAACTCTTACTCTTCACAGACATCCATGAAACAAAAACCCCATGGAATGAACAATAGAAACATTGAAGCCCCCAAAGCCCCCCCCCACCTTCGCACAAGCAGCAGCAAAAGCATCAGCACCCTACCCCTCCACTTGCACCAGCAGAAGCACCAACACCCCCCTCACACGATGCCAGCAACAGCAGAACCTCCCCCCCTCAAGGACACCCCAATCCAGAGTCCATCAAAACTACAGCCAATAACCCAGCACGTCCGTGGAAAAGGTAAAGGGCTGAAGAAGAAGGAATCTGATTGGAGAGGAGAATGTACAGGGGAGAAAGGAAAGGGGGCACCAGAGGGAGATGATAAGCAGGTTAAGAGAAGGGGGTAAGAGGGGAGTCAAAAAGAGGAATGGAAAAAGAGAGTAGGGGGAGAGGGGAGAAATTACCTGAACTTAGAGAAATCGAGACATTTTGGCGCACAACGTTGACCCTTTATTCCTCTAGATAGATGCTGCTTGACCTGCTAAGCTTCTCCAGGATTTTGTGTGTATCACTTCTTTGCAGACCTGTGATGAAACCATATGTATTAATGGATACAGTTAAAATAAAGATTACATTCACAATCAGTAATATCTGCACTTCCTTAAGGATCTGCTATTCATTTAAATGCATCTCACTCAACAAAAAATAAAATTATCACTCTCATAAGAGAAATATTTCAATGCAATCGCCACATATAACTAAAGCAATACAACCTCTTTATTTAGAACAGTTATTGAGGACTTATGATGCCAAAATTTCCCTAATCACTTGCAACCTTGACAGATTTCTTGTTATTGTACACAGAGCTCAATGGTTTATGACACATCTGAGGTTCACTCTGCATGCATCAAGAGCTTTGTGCAAACATCAATGTAAAGATTTTCATCACAGAAATATTTTAGCCACTTGGCATGCACTGAGGGGAGACCCATGACTTTTATTTGGCAGTTGGCAACATTAATGTACACAAAGCAACAGCACTCCACTCTTCAACATGCTGTTCCTACAGTTAACATAGTGGTTAGCACAATGTTTTACAGTACCAACGACCCGGGTTCAATTCCCGACACTGTCTGTAAGGAGTTTGTACATTCTCCCTTGACCGCATGGGTCATAGCCCAAAGACGTACTGGTTGGTAGGTTAATTGGTCACTGTAAATTGTCCTGTCATTAGGACAGTGTTAGATTGGGGTTTACTGGGCACTGTGGCTCGAAGGGCCTGTTCTGTGCTCTATCTCAATAAATAAAATTATGTGGATGTTATTGTGAGTGGGTTTGTTAGCATTGTAAGCAGTTTTGGGAAAAGATATGCTGGCATTGGAAAGCGTCCAAAAAAGGTTCAGGATAATTATCCTGTGAAAGTAAGGGCTGACTTATGAGGAGCATCTGATGGCTCTGGGCCTGTGCTCACTAGAGTTTAGAAGAATGAGGGAGAATTCTCAGTGAAACCTATCGAATGTCAAAAGGCCGAGAGGATGTGGAGAGGATGTTTTCCCTAGTAGGGGAGTCTAGGACCAGAGAGCACAGCCTCAGAATAGAAGCTGCTCAGGACAGAGATGAGGAGGAATTTCTTTAGCCAGAGGGTGGTGACTCTGTGGAGTTCTTGGCACAGAAGGCTGTGGAGGCCAAGTCACTAGTAAAATTTAAAACAGAAGTTGATAGGTTCTGGATTAGTTACGGCATCAAAGATTACAGGGAGAAGGCAGGAAAATGGGGTTGAGAGGGATCATAATAAATCAACCAAGATGGAATGGCAGAGCAGACTCGATAGGCCAAATGGCCTAATTCTGCTCCTATGTCTTATATTATACACCACTTTCCCATTTCAATGGTGCTACACATTTGTCTGAAATACTTCAAGTAATAAAATACTCTGGGGAAAGAACAAGTTTGGGAGGGAGAAGTAGAAATATCTAGAAGTCACAAAGAAAGCAACCACCTAAAGAACCTAAAGAGAGGAAGATCTTTAGAGCAGCAAACAATCTGCTAGAGGAACTCAGCGTATCTCTCTGACGGTGGTGTCTGAAAAGAGGATGCTGTCCAAGTTGCATGCCATCTTGGACAATGTCTCCCATCCACTCCATAATGTACCAGTTAGGCACAGGAGTACGTTCAGCCAGAGACTCATTTCACCGAGATGCAAAACTGAGCGTCATAGGAAGCCATTCCTGCCTGTGGCCATCAAACTTTACAACTCCTCTCTCAGAGTGTCAGACACCCTGAGCCAATAGGCTGGTCCTGGACTTATTTCTACTTGGAATAATTTACTTGTTATTATTTAATTATTTGTGGTTTTATATTGCTATATTTCTACACTATTCTTGGTTGGTGCGACTGTAACGAAACCCATTTCCCCTCAGGATGAATAAAGTATGTTTGTCTGTCTGTCTGTCTCTCGTAACACTTAATAAACAGCCATAAGCAACAACCTTTATGCCACATTCTTGACTTCTGAGGAACCCTTGGATCACAAAAGTATCATGATCTAACAGTAGCCAGTATAAAGAGAAGAGGCAGAAGGGTAAGACTGATGTTGATAGGTGATAGATGGATTGAGGAGAAGTGAGGGAAGATAGGTGGATGGAACGAGGTGGGGGAGGAGAGGTGAAGACAGAGACAGAGGTTATTGGGTTGGATGATGAATGGGGACACAAACGCTACAAGTTCTGGAATCTGATAAGTAAGGAAGGTAATATTGGGAAATGGTAGCACTGGCTTTTGTGTCCTATTGCTTTTCCATTCCAAGGAGGATTGAGGGATGATGGGCAAGTGGGGAGGTGAAGTGAGGACAGACAGAGGCGACTGGGTTGGATGATGAAAGGGTATATAAATGGACATCGTACCTCCTTGGTCCAGCATTTCTTTTATCCTGCTCTCTGCTCTCTTTTTTCTCTCATTCCTCCATTTTCTCTGCAACTTAAAACATGTTTTCATTCTAAGTTTTTCTAGGTGTGCCTTAAGATATCAACTCTCTTTCTCTCTCCACAGATGTTGCCTGATCTGCTGAGTATCTGCCACATATTCCTTTCTTTGGTTACATGTGGATCTGATCCTGTTCCAACATCCACAAGTGAAAAGGATCTTGATCAGGATGAAGTCGAAGTAGAGCAGGCCTATGTGCTGGACAATGTGGAGATTAAGTAAGAAGAAGTGCTGGATCTTCTTAAAAACATTAAGATTGATAAATCCCCTGGTCCGGATATGGAAAAGCCAGGTTGTTATGGGAATTGAGAGAAGAGATCCCAGGAGCATTAGCTATGATCTTTGAATCCTCTTTGGCTGCAGGGGAAGTGCCGGACAACTGGAGAATGGCAAATGTAGTTCCCTTGTTTAAAAAAGGTAATAGGGAGAAACCTGGGAACTATAGACCGGTGAGTCTTACGTTGGTGGTCTGCAAACTACTGGAAGAGATTCTTAAGGATAGGATCTACGAGCATTTGGAGAAGTACAGTCTACTCATGGATAGTCAACATGGCTTTGTGAAGGGAAGATCGTGCCTCACGAGCCTGATTGAGTTTTTTGAAGAGGTAACAAAAGAAATTGATGAGGGTAGAGCAGTGGTTGTGGTCTACATGGACTTTAGCAAAGCATTTGACAAGGTCCCTCATGACAGACTCATCCAGAAAGTCATGAGGCATGGGATAAGTGGAACCTTGGCTGTTTGAATAAAAAATTGGCCTAAAGGAAGAAAGCAGAGGGTAGTTGTGGAAGGAAAGTATTCTGCCTGGAGGTCGGTGACTAGTGGAGTGCTGCAGGGATCTGTCCTAGGACACCTGCTACTTGTGATGTTTATAAATGACCTGCATGTAGAGGTGGAAGGATGGGTGAGTAAGTTTGCGGATGACACGAAGATTGGAGGAGTTGTGGATGGAGCTGTAGGTTGTCGAAGGTTACAAGAGGATACAGACAGGCTGCAGAGTTGGGCAGAAAAATGGCAGATGGAGTTCAACCCAGACAAGTGTGAGGTGATGCATTTTGGAAGGACAAACCAGAAGACTGAGTACAGGATTAATGTTCGGTTACTTAAGAGTGTGGATGAACAAAGGGACCTTGGGGTTCAAATCCATACATCCCTCAAGGTCGCTGCACAGGTTGATAGGATAGTTAAGAAGGCCTGTGGGATGCTAGGCTTCATTAACAGGGGGATAGAATCCAAGAGTAGAGAGGTCATGTTGCAACTCTACAAATTTCTGGTGAGACTGCACTTAGAGTATTGTGTTCAATTCTGGTCACCTCATTATAGGAAGGATGTGGAAGCTATGAAGAGAGTGCAGAGGACATTTACCAGGATGTTGCCTGGATTGGAGAACAAGTCATATGAAGCAAGGTTAGCAGAGCTGGGACTTTTCTCTTTGGAGTGTAGAAGAATGAGACAGGACTTGATAGAGGTCTACAAGATTATGAGAGGCATAGATAGGGTGGATAGTCAGTACCTGTTTCCCAGGGCACCAATAGCAAACACCAGAGGGCATATGTACAAAATTAAGGGAGGGAAGATAGGGGAGGCATCAGGGGTAAGTTTTTTACACAGAGGGTTGTGAGTGCCTGGAATGACTTGCCAGGGATGGTGGTGGAGGCTAAAACATTAGGGGTATTTAACAGCCTCATGGACAGGCACATGGATGAAAGAAAAATGGAGGGTTATGGGGTAGTGTGGGTTTAGTACTGTTTTTAAGGATTATATGGGTCAGCACAACATGGAGGGCTGAAGGGCCTGTACTGTGCTGTAGTTTTCTATGGTTCTATAATTCCTTGAAAGTGGTATCACAGGTAGATAGAGAGCATTTGGCACAATGGCCTTCATGATCAGAACATGGAATCCAGGAGTGAGGACGTTCTGCTGAAGTCCTACAAGACTTTGGTGAAGCCAGACTTGGAGTGTTATGTGCAGTTTTGGCCACCTACTTGCAGAAAAGGTATCAATAAGTTTGAAAGACTGCTGAAAAAAATTACAAGGATGCTGCCAGCATTTGAGGACCTGAGTTATAGGGAAAGGTTAGGATTTTATTCGCTGGAGCATAGGAAAATGAGGGGAGATCTTACAGAGGTATGCAAAATGATGAGGAGTATATTTAGGATGCATGCAGGCTTTTAAACCTGAGGTTGGGTGAGAACTTGAACTAGATGCCATAAATTTAGGGTGAAAGGTGAAATATTTAATGGGATCCTAAAGGGAAACTTCTTCACTCAGAGGGTAGTGAGGGTGTGGAATGAGCTGCCAGTGAAAGTGATGAATGTGTGTTCAATTGCAATATTTAAGAAAAGTTTGGATAAGTACATGAATGGGAGGGATATGGAGGGCTCTGGTCTGGGTTTAGGTAAATAGGACTAGGTAGAAAAATGGGTCAGCACACACTGAATGGTCCGAAGGGCCTGGTTCAGTGCTATAGTGCCCTATGACACTAACTGTTGTTCAAAATCAACCCATACAAAGGAACAAATAAGGAAACTCCTTCACAGGCGAACATAGAGGCAACAGGAAGCAATAGTGAATAAGAGAGAAGCACTTTGTTTATAGCAAACTGAAGGGCTATGCTTCTCTCCCTTCCTCCTTTATGTTTATCACGCTGTTTCTGTCTGAATATTTGGGCAACTGGATATGTTAAGTTGTCACTTTGAGATGTGCATGACAAAAAGAGGGATAGTTGCTCAGTATTGTGTTTTCTAATGGAGAAGTAACTGATCTTCACCCATGGCAAAAACAGTGAGTGCAAAGGGATCTAGGTTACCTCATATAAATTGGATTTAGTTTCATAGTTATCACCTGTACCATGAAAATCTTTTGCTTGTGTGCCAATTGAGTGCCACCTTCTTGTGGCACCATCTCATGAAGATACCCTCAGTGATGGGCTTCATTCACAACTCTAAGCAATCCATTGCAGATTTGGGTAAAGTAGTTGCCATATCAAGGAAGAAGTTAAAGTTTAAAATAAGGCAGCTTTGTGGACAGCAAGTTAACCAAAAGGGTGAAAATAGTAACCCAAGGAACAAATTTAAAACGTTAAAGAAGCTTGTAATCCACTTCTATACACTCAGGTACCTAATAAAGTGGCCACTGAATGTATGTTTGTGGTCTTCTGCTGCTGTAACCCATCCTCTTCAAGATTCAATACGTTGTACGGTCAGAGATGCCCTTCTGCTCAACACATGGTAGTTTGAGTTACTGTAGGCTGCCTGTCACTTGAACCAGTCTGGCCATTCTCCTCTGACTTCCCTCATTAACAAGGCATTTTGGTCCATAGAACCATAGAACATTACAGCACAGAAACAGGCCTCTTGGCCCTCCTTGGCTGTGCCGAACTATTTTTCTGCCTAGTCCCACTGACCTGCACCTGGGCCATATTCCTCCATACCCCTCTCGCCCATGTACCTGTCCAAGTTTTTCTTAAATGTCAAAAGGGAGCCTGCATTCACCACTTAATCTGGCAGCTCATTCTACACTCCTACCACTCTCTGAGTGAAGAAGCCCCCCCCCCCCAAATGTTCCATTTAAACTTTTCCCCCTTCACCCTTAACCCATGTCCTCTGTTTTTTTTTCTCCCCTGGCCTCAGTTGAAAAAGCCTGCTTGCAGTCACTCTATCTATACCCATCATAATTTTATACACCTCTATCAAATCCCCCCTCATTCTTCTACACTCCAGGGAATAAAGTCCTAACCCATTCAACCTTTCTCTGTAACTCAGTTTCTCAAGTCCTGGCAACATCCTTGTAAACCTTCTCTTCACTCTTTCAACCTTATTAATATCCTTCCTGTAATTAGGTGACCAAAACTGCACACAATACTGCAAATTCAGTCTCACCAATCTTTTACACAACCTCACCATTACATTCCAACTCTTATACTCAATACTTTGATTTATAAAGGCCAATATACAAAAAGTTCTCTTTACGACCCTATCTACTTGTGAAGCCACTTTTAGGGAATTATGCACCTGTACTCCCAGATCCCTCTCTTCTACTGCACTCCTCAGTGTACTACCATTTACCTTGTATGTTCTACCTAGCTTTGACCTTCCGAAGTGCAATACCTCACACTTGTCTGCATTAAACTCCATCTGCCATTTTTCAGCCCATTCCTCCAACTGGTCCAAGTCCCTCTGCAAGCTTTGAAAACCTTCCTCACTGTCCACTACACCGCCAATCTTCGTATCATCTGCAAATTTACTGATCCAATTTGCCACATTATCATCCAGATCATTAATATAGATGACAAATAACAATGGACCCAGCACTGATCCCTGTGGCACACCACTAGTCACAGGCCTCCACTCAGAGTAGCAATCCTCCACTACCACTCTCTGTCTTCTTCCGTTGAGCCAATGTCTAATCCAATTTACTACCTCTCCATTTATACCTAGCGACTGAATCTTCTTAACTAACCTCCCATGCGGGACCTTGTCAAAGGCCTTACTGAAGTCCATGTATACAACATCCACTGCCTTCCCTTCATCCACTTTCCTGGTAACTTCCTCGAAAAACTAATAGATTGGTTAAACATGACCTACCACACACAAAGCCATGCT
Source organism: Hemitrygon akajei (assembly GCF_048418815.1). NCBI lineage: Eukaryota > Metazoa > Chordata > Chondrichthyes > Myliobatiformes > Dasyatidae > Hemitrygon > Hemitrygon akajei. The sequence continues at coordinate 52,890,669 of NC_133144.1, read as the reverse complement.
GACTTTTTCTAATAAGTCCCTGTCTATCCAAATACTTGGAGATCCTATCTCTTAGTATTCCTTCCAATAATTTACCTACTACCGATGTCAAACTTGTAAAGGACCTACATTTGTCTTGACCAATCTTTTTCTTTTCACGTATCTATAAAAGCTTTTACAATCAGTTTTTATGTTCCCTGCCAGCTTTCTCTCATAATCTTTTTTCCCTTTCCTAATTAAGCCCTTTGTCCTCCTCTGCTGGTCTCTGAATTTCTCCTAGTCCTCAGGTGTGTTGCTTTTTTTTTGCTAATTTATATGTTTCTTCTTTGAACTTGATACTATCCCTAATTTCCCTTGTCAGCCACGGGTGCACTACCTTCCCTGGTTTATTCTTTTGCCAAACTGGGATGAACAATTGTAGTTCATCCATGTGATCTTTAAATGCTTGCCATTGCATATCCACCGTCAACCCTTTAAGTATCATTTGCCAGTCTATCTTAGCTAATTCACGTCTCATACCTTCAAAGTTACCCTTCTTTAAGTTCAGAACCTTTGTTTCTGAATTAACTATGTCACTCTCCATCTTAATGAAGAATTCCACCATATTATGGTCACTCTTACCCAAGGGGCCTCGCACGACAAGATTGCTAACTAACCCTTCCTCATTGCTCAATACCCAGTCTAGAATGGCCTGCTCTCTAGTTGGTTCCTCGACATGTTGGTTCAGAAAACCATCCCGCATACATTCCAAGAAATCCTCTTCCTCAGCACCCTTACCAATTTGGTTCACCCAATCTATGTGTAGATTGAAGTCACCCGTTATAACTACTGTTCCTTTATTGCACGCATTTCTAATTTCCTGTTTAATGCCATCCCCAAACTCACTACTACTGTTAGGTGGCCTGTACACAACTCCCACCAGCGTTTTCTGCCCCTTAGTGTTATGCAGCTCTACCCATATCGATTCCACATCCTCCAGGCTAATGTCCTTCCTTTCTATTGCGTTAATCTCCTCTCTAACCAGCAATGCTACCCCACCTCCTTTTCTTTCCTGTCTATCCCTCCTGAATATTGAATATCCCTGGATGTTGAGCTCCCATCCTTGGTCACCCTGGAGCCATGTCTCTGTGATCCCAACTATATCATATTCATTAATAGTTATCTGCACATTCAATTCATCCACCTTGCTATAAATGCTCCTCGCATTGACACACAAAGCCTTCAGGCTTGTTTTTACAACACTCTTAGCCTTATACAATTATGTTGAAAAGTGGCCCTTTTTGCTTTTTGCCCTGGATTTGCCTACCTGCCACTTTTACTTTTCACCTTACTACTTTTTGCTTCTACCCTCATTTTACACCCCTCTGTCTCTCTGCACTTGTTCCCATCCCCCTGCCACATTAGTTTAAATCCTCCTGAACAGCAGTAGCAAACGCTCCCCCTAGGACAGTGGTTCCAGTCCAGCCCAGGTGCAGACCGTCCTGTTTATACCGGTCCCACCTCCCCCAGAACTGGTTCCAATGCCCCAGAAATTTGAATCCCTCCCCCTTGCACCATTTTTCAAGCCACATATTCATCTGAAATATCCACCTATTTCTACTCTGACTAGCACGTGGCACTGGTAGTAATCCAAAGATTATTACCTTTGTGGTCCTACTTTTTTGTTTATCTCCTGACTCCCTAAGTTCACCTTGTAGGACCTCATCCCATTTTTTACCTATATCGTTGGTACCTACGTGCACCACAACCACTGGCTGTTCACCCTCCCATTCCAGAATGTCCTGCAGCTGCTCAGAGACATCCTTGACCCTTGCACCAGGGAGGCAACATACCATCCTGGAGTCTCGTTTGCGGCCGCAGGAACGCCTATCTATTCCCCTTACAATCGAATCCCCTATCACTATAGCTCTCCCACTCCTTTTCCTTCCCTCCTGTGCCGCAGAGCCACCCATGGTGCAATGAACTCGGCTGCTGCTGCCTTCCCCTGATGAGACATCTCCCCCAACAGTATCCAAAACAGTATATAGGAGGGAGGGAGGGAGATGACCTCAGGGGACTCCTGCAGTACCTGCCAACTGCTACGCTGTCTAGTGGCCACCCCTTCCCTTTCTGCCTGTGTAGCCTTTACCTGCGGTGTGGCCAACTCACTGAACGTGCTATTCATGACTTTCTCAGCATCGCGGATGCTCCAGTATGAATCCAATCACAGCTCCAGATGCTCACTGCGGTCTGCCAGAAGCTGCAGTTGGACACACTTCCTGCACACATAGTCGTCAGGAACACTGGAAGTATCCCTGATTTCCCACATGCTGCAGGATGAACAAACCACGGGGCCGATATCAGCTGCCATGACCTACCCAATACTTGCCTCAACTTTTGAAACTTTCTCCTTTGAAATGAACTTACCTGGCCTTACCTCACTTGGAATGAAGCTCGTCCTCAGCCTCTGCTTGCCAAAGGCTCTCTAGACAAAGCCTTCCTACTCTGTCTCCCTCTACTCCGTCGCCTGCTACAACGTCACCCGCTCCATCTACTGTTCTCTTTAAATACTCCCGCTGCCTCACGGTCCAACTTACATGCGCTTGCGCAGTCATGCCCCCATTAAACTGATGATTGGCTGATTCGATATTTGCATTAACGAGCAGGAGTACAGGTGTACCTAATAAAATGGTCACTAAGTGTAATTGTTCTTTGATCAAATTTGGTGTCTTTGTCTTTATAGATTACATTGATATATCAAACATTCATTTACAGATGAGTCTAAATGTTCAGCCTTCCAACCGCTTTGAGGTATATGGAGGGTTTGTTATAAAAGAATGACAATAAAGTTGTACACAATTTAGAATTTGGTGAAGAAGATCTATAAAAGAAAGAAATTATGCTGCAGGACCAGAGTGTAATGGATGCTACATATCATTCTGTGCAAATCAGCAGGCTGCCCAAGATAAGGAGTGAAAATCTCAGTACTGCTCGTGTAACCAAAAAAGGTTAATAAGACAAAAAAAAAGTACCACATATATCTTCACTTAACCGAGAAAATATGTCATTGATTAATGGGCATGGCTCAGAAAATATTAACAATGTCAGATTGCATGGCCAAGAAACAGCTGCAAGATTTGTGATAATCTTGACGGCACCATCTATATGGATTCAAGACAGAAGACTCATCCTTTGAGATAAGGGAATTAATACTAGGTATGTCATGCTGAGAATGAGGAAAGGAGAGAAGGTTAATGATGTCTCTTTTTACCTTCTACAGAGGAATCCCGCAAGGTAACTCAGCAAAAAGAAGGATGACAATTGACCAATCAAATGTCTTTTTTCTATTTCTTTATCATAATGGGAATCAGTTGTAATGGCTTGAGATAAGGTGGTACACTTTATCATTCAATAGCCTGAAGCAATGCTGATGCAGCTAATAAACGCCAACATAACCATGGTAAAGTAAGTAATCAGCATCTTATTGTAAAGATTTTCAACTTTTTTTATAATCTTATAAAAATATAAAAAGTTTGGCTGTCAAAGAGTGCCCTATAAACAAATTTAGTTTTGAAGGCAAAAGGATTATGTGAATGTCAAAGATGCAAAGAAAGATTTAATCCAGTTCAGAATCTGGGCTTAAGTTGCTTTATGAAGTGCATGCAAGAACAGTCGGGCAAATCAAGAGAGACACAAGAAACTACAGATGCTGGAATCTGGAGCAACACACTGCAATCTGCTGGAGGAACTCAATGGGTTGAGCAGCATCTGTGGCTGGAAAGGAATTTTCAACATTTCAGTCAAAACCCTGTCTCAGGAGCCACAATCTCAATCAGCACAGGTGCACCTCAAGGCTATGCACTTAGCCCTCTGCTCTACCTGATTTATGTTAATGACTGTGAGACTAAGCACAGCTCCAATTTATATTTAAGTTTGCTGACAACACCACTGTCTTTGGTCGAATCAAAGGTAGTGCTGAATCACCATAAAAGAGGGAGACTGAAAATCTGGCTGAGTGGTGCCACAACAGCAACTTTTCACTCAGTGTCAGCAAGACCAAGGAGCTGATTATTGGCTTCAGGACAACGAAACTAGAGGTCCATGAATCAGTCCTCAACAGAGGATCAGAGGTGGAGAAGGTCAGCAACTTTAAATTCCTCTGTGTTATTTTTTGGAGTAACTGTCCTGGACCCAGCACGTAAATGCGATTATGAAGAAAGCACAGAAAGCCTCTGCTTCCTTAGGAGTTTATGAAGATTCAGCATAACATCTAAATCTTAGACAAACTTTCATAGATGTGTAGTGGAATGTATATTGACTGGCTGCATCACAGCCTGGAATGGAAACACCAATGCCCTTGAACAGAAAATCAACATAAAGCATTGGATACAGCCCAGTCCATCACAGGTAAAGACTTCACCACCATTGAGCACATCTGCTTGAAACGCTATCACAGGAAAGCGGCATCCATCACCAGGGACCCTCACCACCTCAGACGTGCTCTCTTCTCACTGCTGGCATCAGGAAGAAGGTACAGGAGCCTCAGGACTCACACCACAGGTTCAAGAACAGTTATTACCCCTCAACCAATGCTCTTGAACCCAAGGGGATAACTTCACTCAGTTCACTTGTCACATCATTGAAATATTCTCACTACCTGTGGACTCACTTTCAAGGACTCTTCCTCTCATGTTTTCAATATTCATCATTTATTTACTTATTATTATTATTTCTTTCTTTCTTTTTGTATATGCACAGTTTGTTGTCTTCTGCACACTGGCTGAATGCCCAAGTTTGTGCAGTCATTCACTGATTCTGTTATGGTTATATTCTGTAGATTTATTTATTGAGTATACCCACAAGGAAATGAATTTCAGACTGTATATGGTAGCATGTATGTACTTTGATGATGAATTTATTTTGAACTTTGAGTGGTTGCGTCAAAGATTTCCATGGACAAGTCAGAAAGAATTGAACTCAATGCAGAATTGCAGAACCTTTCCTCCTGAAAGGAGGACTGTGAGGAGAATGTTACGAAAACATTTATGAAGTACAGTAGTCAGTAATAGTTTGAATTAAAATGTTTATAACTGCAGTCATCTGCTTTAAGCTGACTGTCACTGACAAACAGAAAATGAGAGTAGAAAACTGATAAAAGGCAAAACAAAAGCGAGATGAAAATTTGCCAAAAACTTATTGCTCTTGTGTGATAAAGCTAAAAATAAATAGTATTCACAAAGTAGAAAAGTCACCTCCTGGATTAAAACAGAAATTGCTGGAAATAGAGAGTTCTCTTGGCCTGAAACACTAACTTTGTTTCCCCTTCCCTTTGCCTGACCCTTCGATTATTTCCTCCATGCTGTTTTTACTTTAGGTTTCCACACCTGCAGGGTTTTGCCACTGCTCCCCAAATTTCTGAGGGAAATAGTTGAAATTACTGGAGACTGCGGCCACAATATACCAATTAGCTATGAAGATAGTGCCATGGGAATGGAACATTGCAAATCTGACACTCATGAAACTTGTGGCGGATTTATGCATGCAATTGGAAATAGGTTGAGCAGAAAAAAATTAAGAGGAACAAGTGAAGAACATGATTTTGAGTCACTATAAATTGGCTTTAAAGAACATGTTAAATTATGTTTTAATAAGGCTCCTAAATACTTGTAGGTTTTAAAAAGTGAGTGAATTTTTCTCTAAAAGCAGTTTAATTGAGCAGGCTTACAGTGAAACATATTTCCATCAGGTTCAAGAACAGCTACTTCCCTTCAACCATTCGGTTCTCGACCACCTGACAAAAAACAACCTGTACAGTGACGAGCGGGCCACTGACAAGTGTGGTGGAACAGAGGCACGTGGGAGTACAAATACATCATTTACTGAAAATGACCGCACAAAGAGACAAGGTGGTGAAGAGCGTGTTTAGCATGCTGGCCTTCATCTTTCGGGACATTAGGGCTTAGGATTGTGCATGTTACATTGTAGTTATACAAGTCGTAGGTGAGGTTGCACTTGGAGTATTGTGTACCTTTTTGGTCACGCTGTTACAGGAAAGACACTGTCAATCTGGAGAGGGTGCAGAAGAGTATTAGGAGGATGCTGCCTGGACTCGAGGGCCTGAATTATAGGGAGAGGCTGACCACACTGGGTGTTTATTACCTGCAGCTCAGGAGAATGAGATGTGATGTCACAGAAGTTTATAAAATCATGAGGGGTGTGGATAAGGTGGACAATCATAGCCCTTGCTGCGTTGGGGAGTCTAAAGCTAGAGGGCACAGATAAAAGAGAGGAGAGATTTAAAAGAGATCCAAGAGGTCTTCACACAGAGGGTGGAGAATACCTGGAATGAGGTGTCAAATGAAATAACTGAGGTGAGTACAATTGCAACATGTAAGAGGTATTACAGACATTTACACTACACGCTACATCCGCAAAGCAAACAGCATTATGAAGGACTCCACGCACCCCTCATACAAACTCATCTCCCTCCTGCCATCTGGGAAAAGGCACCGAAGGAATCGGGCTGTCACGACCAGACTATGTAACAGTTTCTTCCCCCAAGCTACCAGACTCCTCAATACCCAGAGCCTGGACTGACACTTTACTGCCCTATTGTCTTGTTTATTATTTATTGTAAGGCCTGCACTGTTTTGTGCACTTTATGCAGTCCTGGGTAGGTCTGTAGTCCAGTGTAGTTTTTTTCTGTGTTGTTTTTACGTAGTTCAGTGTAGTTTTTGTACTGTTTCATGTAGCACCATGGTCCTGAAAAACATTGTCTCGTTTTTACCGTGTACTGTACCAGCAGTTATGGCCGAAATCACAATAAAAAGTGACTTGACTTGACTTGATTTGGATAGGTACATGGAGGGAGGGTTTTGGTGGGGGGTGATGGGCTGAATGTGTACAACTGGGAGCAGCAAAGTAGATGCTGTGGTCAGCGTGGAACAGATGGGCTGATGGACCTACTTCTGTGCTGTCTTAATCTACTATTACATGTTAGACTATAGAGTTCCATTTTGAATATAAGGTACACCATAAGCTAGAGCAGGGGTTCCCAAACTGGGATTGATGGACTCCTTGCGTAATGATATTGGTCTATGGCATTCATAAGGTTGGGAACCCCCGAGCTACAGGAACTACAGTATTCGACCCAGAGTCTGCCTCCCCATTCAATCATGGCTTTGTTTTCCAACCCCATTCTCCACCCTTTTCCTGTAACCCTTAATCTCCTTAGCTATTTACACTAGAGGGTATTTGAAATTTAATTGTGGCACACAGATCTTGCTCTTTTGAACCTAATAAGATTAATGTACATTCTGATAAGTACGCTAATTAGCTACCATAATGTGGTCCCTTGCTCAGTTACAAAAAAGGATAGCGACACCCCGAAAACCTCACAAGATGGATGTAATGAGTCTGAGGAGGTCCTGGCTCCAGAACCCAGAATCTCTTGAAGTGTGGAATAAAAAAATGAGCAGAAAAATCATCACATGTCCACTCATTCATTCTCTTGCAGATCAATACTGCAAGGTGCCAGCAGATGAATGTCAGCAGGAGACCACCCACCTGCCCAAGACTGAGGAATGGTGCACAATCACAGACCAAAAGCAAAGAGCAGAAAGAAAGGAGACAGGTAAAATTTGGTATGCAAATTAGGGAAGACAAAAGGTCACATTACCTCAGACTGCAATTGTCAAATACCCTTCCCACCAATTGTTCTAAGTAGAAATAGTTTCAAGTAATTTAGTGATTGCTTGTTAAAGGTGATCCATTTAGTGCATAATTTTTTTCAGATAAACTCATACATCAACTGAAATGACAGCTGAGGTGATGATGCAAGCAAGATAAATCACCATTTTATTAAGAATTCATCTTAACACAATTTTGGAAGGATCCGGACAAACAAGGAAGCTAGACTAAAGATTTAAAGATCCAAGATTAGCTTTATTTGTCACGTGTACGTTGAAAGATAGAGAAATTAGTCATTTGCATAAATGACCAACACAATCAGAGCATGCACTGGGGGCAGCCCATAAGTATCGCCATTCTTCCAGCACCAACATAGCACCTCCACAAATTAATAACCCTAACCCGTAGATGTTTGGAAAGTTGGAGGAAACCGGAGCTCCAGGAGGAAACCCTCACAGTCACAAGGCGAAAGTACAAAAGCCTTACAGACAGTGGCAGGAATCAAAGCCCTGTCTTCGAGCTGGCACTGTAATCATTCCATTAACTGCTACATTGCTATGCTCCCCTCAGTAAAACCCTGTTGTAGCAACAGAAACTGACCATATTCATTTTTGCCAATCGAAAGGTTAAACATTTTTGAGAATGGTAAAATGGATGGGAGGAGGCACAAGTTAAGGAGCTGCTGTTTGATGTATCAATAGCATTTGAACTTCTTTATTGAAAATATTAATGCATGAAAACATTAAATAAATAAATCAGTTAAATATTTGAAAAGCCTTCTGATAATTTCAGAAGTTCAAAGTAAATGTATTATCAAAGTAGATATACATCACCATATGCAACCCTGACATTTGTTTTCTTGCAGGCATACTCAGTAAGTCCATAATAGAGCAATAACAATAATAGAATCAACGAAAGACAGCACCAACCAGTGGGCAAAAGGCAACTAACTTTGCAAATACAAAATAAAAAATGATAATAACAATAAATAAATAAGCAATAAACATCAAGAACATGAGATCAAGAATCCTTGAAAGTGAGTCCATAGGTTGTGGGAACAGTTCAGTGAAATTGGTGCAAGTGCCTGAAGGATGAGGGGTAATAACCGTTCCCGAACCTGGTGGTGTGAGTACTAAGGCTCCTGCAACTTCTTCCTAATGCCAGCAGTGAGAAGAGATCATGACCTGCATGGTGGGGGTCCCTGACGATGGATACTGCTTTCCTACAACAAATCTTCATGTAGGTTTACCAGTGATGGACTGGGCCGTACCCATTACTTTTTGTATGATTTTCTGTTCAAGGGCATTGGTGTCTCCATACCAGGCTGTGATGCAACTAGCCAATATACTTTCCACTATACACCTATAGAAGTTTATCAAAGTTTTAGATTTCATCCTGAACCTTTGCAAACTCCAAGGGAAGTAGAGGCACTACCGTACTCTCTTCATAACTGCACTTATGTGCTGGGCCCAGGAGACATCTGCCAAAATGATAACACCGAGGAATGTGCTGACCCTCTCCACCTCTGACCCTCCGATGGGGACTGATTCATGGACCTCTGGTTTCCTCCTCCTGAAGTCAGTAATCACTTCCTTGGTCTTGCTGACATCGAGTAAGAGGTTGCTGGAGTGGCACCACTCAGCCAGATTTTCAGTGTTGAGTTGCCACCACCTTTGATTCATCCTAGACTAAGTGAGTTGGAAATGATGCAGGGGCTCAACCCGAAACGTCAACTGGCTCTTTGCCTCCATAACTGCCACTCAACCCACCCGCAGGTTTCGTAGCATAGTTTGTTTCTTGCCTCAAGCAGGAAATTCCAGAGTCCCCTCTAAATTAATTGGTTCCAAATTTCCATGTAGGTACAGAAGCTAAAAAAAGTGATTTGTTTGTAAGTTGAAGGAATTAAAGAAATTTCACTTATGGGTGGCTGCTCACCAGATGGTGTAAAACACAAGTACATAATTTCACATATCATATTTACCAAATCCACCTGCACGCACCAAGATATCTCTGCTCAAATCAAAATGTTAAGTAACATTCAAAGCAAGAAATTCTATTTCTGGCCTTTTTAGCCTGAGGAGGTAGGAACATTTTTTCTGTTATCAGATTGGATTGGAAAAACCCAGAAAAAGCCGATAGTCCCAACCTGTCTGTAGAACCCACAGTTTATTTCATCTAAACTCATCTATCTGTAACACAGAGAGATTCTGCAAAGGCTGGAAATCCAAGCAACACACACAAAATGCTGGAGGAACTCAGCAAGTCAGGCAGCATCTATGGAGAGGAATCTTGGCCCAGAACATCAGCTGGTTATTCCTCTCCATAGATGTTGCCTGCGTGAGTCCTTCCGGCATTTTATATATGTTTCTGTTCTACCTATTATGTCCTCTGTCTCCTCAAGCTCTACGACCTGTGAATACCTCTTTAGCATTGCTGCATTATGTTTTTCTTCCTTAACTGTCCACTATTCTCAGCGGGTCCAATATCATAGCATTGGAGAGGGATAGAAACAGACAAGTTAGGGAAACGTTTAATTGGTGTAAGGGGAAATATGAAGCTATCAGGCAGGAACTTGGAAGCATAAATTGGAAACAGATGTTCGCAGGGAAACATACGGAAGAAATGTGGCAAATGTTCAAGGGATATTTGTGTGGGGTTCTGTATAGGTACCTTCCAATGAGACAGGGAAAGGATGGTAGGGTACAGGAACACTGGTGTACAAAGGCTGTTGTAAATCTAGTCAAGAAGAAAAGAACAGCTTATGAAAGGTTCAAAAAACTAGGTAATGATAGAGATCTAGAAGATAATAAGGCTAGCAGGAAGGAGCTTAAGAATGAAATTAGGAGAGCCAGAAGGGGCCATGAGAAGGCCTTGGCGGGCAGGATTAAGGGAAACCTCAAGACATTCTACAAGTATGTCAAGAGCAAGAGGATAAGACATGAAAGAATAGGATCAATCAAGTGTGACTGTGGAAAAGTGTGTGTGGAACCAGAGGAGATGGCAGAGGGACTTAATGAATACTTTGCTTTAGTATTCACTACGGAAAAGGATCTTGGCGATTGTAGGGTTGACTTACAGTGGACTGAAAAGCTTGAGCATGTAGATATTAAGGAAGAGGATGTGTTGGAGCTTTTGGAAAGCATCAAGTGGGATAAGTCAGTGGGACCAGACGGGATGTACCCCAGGCTACTGTGGGAAGCGAGCGAGGAGATTGATGAGCCTCTGGCGATGATCTTTGCATCATCAATGAGGACGGAAGAGGTTCTGGAGGATTGGAGAGTTGCAGGTGTTGTTCCTTTATTCAAGAAAGGGAGCAGAGATAGCCCAGGAAATTATAGACCAGTGCGTCTTACCTCAGTGGTTGGTAAGTTGATGGAGAAGATCCTGAGAAGGATTTATGAACATTTGGAGAGGCATAATATGATTAGGAATAGTCAGCATGACTATTATAAATTACTATGATTGCACATTGCTTTCCAAAAGCTCCAACATCTGCATGCTCAAGCTTTTCAGTTCACTACCTCACTACTTTGCTCTTTGCTCTTTTCTTGCACAGCTTTTTAAATTCTTATTTAAACTTACAGAAATTTCTATGTATTGCTCTGTACCGCAATAAGCCGCAAGAAAGCAATAAACTTCATGACATTGGTCAGAGATAATAAACCCAATTCTGATTTTGGTAAGGGAAATTTCCCAACCAAATGCCATTTAGCAAGCATTGGAAGCCACTCTTGGTTGTGAGAAGCTGAAGAACAGGGTTTCCGGGACTTGAAGAGACAATGACAGCATTTTAACAGAAAATAAAGGCACGCTTTTTGTGCTATGCAGAACTACCAGATATTTATGAAATATGACTAAGTACCCCTATTATGTATATAGAGTGGGCATATAGATAAGCATTCAGTGCAGTTTTCAGTCTGTTCCGAAGTGGTGTACGAGATGATTATGATTATGATAAAGTAAAAAAAAGGATAAAAACTGGGCTCAAAAAATCTGAGGCAACATGTGAACTTTCCGAACCAGGACCAAAATCAAACCATAAGTACAAGAGATTCTGCAGATGTTGGAAATCTTGATGAACAGACACAAAATGCTGAAGGAGCTAGCATTTTCACCCAGTGGTTGGTAAATCTGTGGAATTCATTGCCACAATGACTGTGGAATCCATGTTGCTAGGTTCTTTATTAGTAAGGGTGTCAAAGGTTACGGGGTGAAGGCAGGAAAATGGTCTATTTCTAGGCTGATGTCTTATGCTCTAATTCAGTAGGTCAGGAGCACCTATGGAGGGGAATGAACAGTCAAAGTTTCAGGCTGACACCCTTCACCAAGTCCTGTCGAAGGGTTCCAGCCCAAAACATCGACTGTTTATTCCCCTCCATAGATGGTGCCTGACTTGCTGGCTTCCTTCAGCATTCTGTGTGTGTTACCAAAAACAATATTTATATTGGAGCAACCTCGATTGAAAGATCTTGAAGAGGATATCAAGCTGACTGATCTACTCGAGTCTTCATTGAACAGAATGGTTGAGTTAGAAAGACCACAGGATGTTATTGCAGATAGGATCAGCAAAGATAAAGTTCTGCCCTTGTATAAAATGACTGTGGTAACGGCAATTCTTAGGAAAAATAGTAAGCTTATCTGAAGCAAAGAAATGTTTGTCATTTGAAAATCTCAATGATTTCATGAAAGATTATCCTTCCAATAACCCAATGTGTCAGTACTCAACAAGCTATTTAAGAAGTATTGAAGCCAATTCAGAGATCAACAACAACAATCCAGAATGCTCACTTCTTATACGCAGTGGCCACTTTGTTAGGTACACTTGTACACCTACTCATTAATGCAGACTTCTAATCAGTCAATCATATGGCTGCAACTCAATGCATAAAAGCATACAGACACAGTCAGGAAGTTCAGTTGTTGTTCAGACCAAACATCAGAATGGGGAAGGAATGTGATCTAAGTGACTTCCACTGTGCAGTGATCGTTGGTGCCAGACAGGATGGTTTGCATATCTCTAAAATTGCTGATCTCCTGGGATTTTCATGTACTCTAGAGTTTATAGAGAATGGTATGAAAAACAAATAAAAACATCCAACGAGCGGCGGTTCTGTGGGTGAAAATGCCTTGTTAATGAGAGAGGTCAAAGGAGAATGGTCAGACTGGTTCAAGCTGATGGAAAGGTGACAGTAACTCAAATAAATACAGTCACAACAATAGTGTGCAGAAGGGCATCTCTGAATGCACAACACATCGAACCTTGAAGTAGCTGAGCTACAGCAGCAGAAGATCATGTACATAGATTCAGTGGCCACTTTTTTAGGTACCAGAGGCACCTAATAAAATGGCCACTGCATGGATCTGTCATACTCATCAGAACACTCAACTGAGAGCTGGAAGTGAGAACACACAACTCAGTGTGTTGGTTCACGTAGGCGTGCCTGTCAAAGTGATACACGAACAAACTTCAACAATCTTTGCTGTCACCCTAATGTAACTCAGTGAGGAAATGCCAGGATATTTCCTTACAATACTACTACATCTCTGACAGCTCTGAGAACATTTTCATTGCAAATGACATTCAAATCCTAGATTGTTAACATGAGATCCTATATAATTGCAGGTGACTGCAATATGAGTTGTGACACAGTATCAGCGCTTTGCGTCGTAGAGATCATATTCGCAGCACTTGAAATTGTTACAGAAAGGTCACAGGACACCATATGGTGCACAAGCATGAATATAACGCTCAACACAACGACTCTGTGAAATTAAAGTTGCAATAAAGCAAAGTGTCCCTTCCTGTGGGTAACAACGTTCCAGACACAAAAATAGAAACAGGTCATAGAAAGTGCACCCTCTAGTGACATCACACCTAATCTGCAAGATTTGCACAAATCTTGAAATTAATTTACTATTTGATCTACCCCAGATCTTGTGTTAGGTAAACAATCACATTGTAACCCTCCAATTGCAAACAGAATTCATTATACACTTTGCTCATAAAGGCTGTCAAAGATTGTGAGAACCAAGCAAATGCCAAGGGAGAAAGTGTACTTCCCAGGAATAGATCATTTGGTTTAATAGAAAAAATTACTAACTTTCCGGGTGTCAATGCTAAATCTGTAAGAATCGTTATAAATGTCAGAGTGACCCACAGGACAGGAGTCAGTTTTGCCAATCTGCGGTGCGGTAATAAGCGAGGATCACTAGTTAGTCCTACTTCCATAAAAGCTATCATTCCAAAGGTTGACGTTGTCATGGCAATGTTTGGTGCACTGAAATGTCACAAGATCACACCAAGGCAATGGCGAAGTAGAGAGATTTATGTGAGCATTAATGAATTGTGTCCACATAGCTCATGTTAAAGGGAAATCATGGAAGTGAGAACGTTAAACTCCAGATCACTCATGGGGGAGAGAGACAAGTGCTTTTACTGTTAATCTCATCTTAGTACATTTCCTTTTAAAGAACATGGTGTGTATATCCTCTTTAAAACTGTTTTGTTCTAAGCTTACACAGTCTCTTGAGTTTGGTAATAAGGAAAGCAACTATTTCTTCTACATGATGGAGCAAGGAACTTGTTTAATGAATCACGCAGATCAAAGACTTAATGGTCACAATTTACAACTTCCTTACTGAGGAAGGCCAGGCGCTGGCTGGTATGGCTCTGCACAGCGCTGGGCGGTCCTGAAAGAGCTCGGATCACATGATAGGGATTGGTCAGTTATCAAGCACAAAACAATAAATAACTTTGAATGTTAGCCATTGTCTCTGACATCCGGGAAAATTCAACAATACTGAAAGCTATTCAGAGCTAACCACAACACAAAAAAGTTTTAAAATATATTCTTAAGAATATTTAAAGATACTCAGATGGGACGGTGGTGAATATTGGTGGCTCGGGCTGAGGCGTTTGATGTTGCGGTGTTCACCGAGCTTAGCAATTCGCTTGCAGACGTTTCATCACCAGTCGAGGTGACATCCTCAGTTTGCAGTTGGTGTTTCTCTCTGGGAGTGCTCATATTTACTTGGGCCCCCATTTGCTTGCTTCAGTCCTGATTGGCTATCCCTTCAATTGGCATTTGAGTTCTCTTGGCTCACATTTCTTTGGCTCTTCGGGGTTCGTAGATAGTGTCTATTTCAATATGTTCATTCAGAGAGTTATCAAAAGAGAACAATGTTTCTAAAAATTCTTGTGCATGCTTCGAACAGGAGCTTATATAAACCTGAGCATTCCCAGACAGAAACACCGACAACTGTGCGCTGAGCGTGTCATCTCAACTGGTGACGAAAAGGTAATTGCCAAGCTTAGCAAACACCACAAATCATACTCTTACACAAAATGCTGGTGGAACGCAGCAGGCCAGGCAGCATCTATAGGGAGAAGCATTATCAACGTTTCAGGCCGAGACCCTTCGTCAGGACTAATGGAAAAAAGAGATAGTAAGAGATTTGATAGTGGGAGGGGGAGGGGGAGAACCAAAATGATAGGAGAAGACAGGAGGGGGAGGGATGAAGCTAAAAGCTGGGAAGTTGATTGGCAAAAGGGGTACAAGGCTGGAGAAGGGGGAGTACCATAGGACGGAAGGCCAAGGAAGAAAGAAAGGGGGAGGGGAGCACCAGAGGAAGATGGAGAATAGGAAAGGAGTTATTGTGAGAGGGAAAGAGAGAGAGAAAAAATAGGGATGGGGTAAGAAGGTGAGGAGAGGCATTAACAGAAGTTAGAGAAATCAATGATCATGCCATCAGGTTGGAGGCTACCCAGCCGGTATATAAGGTGTTGTTCCTCTAATTTGAGTGTGGCTTCATCCCGACAGTAGAGGAGGCCATGGACTGACATATCAGAATGGGAATGGGACGTGGATTTAAAATGTGTGGCCACTGGGAGATCCTGCTTCCTCTGGCGGACAGAGCGTAGGCGTTCAGCGAAACGATCTCCCAGTCTGCGTCAGGTCTCACCAATATATAGAAGGCTGCACCGGGAGCACCGGACACAGTATATCACACCAGCACACTCACAGGTGAAGTGTCGCCTCACCTGGAAGGACTGTCTGGGGCCCTGAATGGTGGTGAGGGAGGAAGTGTAAGGGCAGGTGTAGCACTTGTTCTACTTACAAGGATAAGTGCTGGGAGGGAGATCGGTGGGAAGGGATGGGGGGACAAATGGACAAAGGAGTCGTATAGGGAGCAATCCCTGAAGAAAGCAGAAGGGGGGGGGAGGGAAAGATGTGATTGGTGGTGGGATTTCATTGGAGATGGCAGAAGTTACGGAGAATTATATGTTGGACACGGAGGCTGGTGGAGTGGTAGGTGAGGACAAGAGGAACCCTATCCCTAGTGGGATGGCGGGAGGATGGGGTGAGAGGAGATGTGCGTGAAATGGGAGAGATGCATTTGAGGGCAGAGTTGATGGTGGAGGAAGGGGAGCCCCTTTCTTTAAAAAAGCAAGACATCTCCTTTGTCCTGGAATGAAAAGCCTTATTCTAAGAGCAGATGCGGCAGAGATGGAGGAATTGAGAGAAGGGGATGGAATTTTTACAAGTAACAGGGTGGGAAGAGGAATAGTCCAGGTAAGAGTCCAGGTAAGAGTCTGTGGGCAGATTTCCTCGTGTTTGCGTTTTTAAAAAATCATATTCTTAGGTATTTTTAAGCAAACTCAAATTAATTGAAGAGAAATGAAAGTTACCTCATACTTATCTTTGTCTCTGGTAGCCATTTTTCTTCATTGAAATGAATGGAATTTGCCTTCTGTTTCTAGATCTGACCCACTGAACAGATTCCCCTGATAGAAGGTCCTTCACTCCATGTGCAGTGTGATTGGCAGACTCCCAGCAAGTATCTAACAGGATGTCCAGAGGGTGCCAAAGATGTCCCTAGCTTCCTGCCAGGTGGGAGAGCCAACTTTACCCGAGGAAAAACAAACCCAATGATTCCCACAAGGAATTTCTTTAACCAGAGAGTGGGGAATCAGTGGAATTCTTTGCCACACACACCTATGGAGGCCAAGCTTTTGTGTATATTTAAGGCAGAGGTTGATAGATTCTTAACTGATCAGGCATGAAGGGATATGGGGAGAAGGCAGGAGATTGGGGATGAGAGGAAAATTGGATCAGCCATGATGGAATGGTGGAGCAGGCTCGATGGACCAAATTGTCTAATTCTGTTCCTGTATCTTATGATCTTGTGGCTTTATGGAATGGAGATGAGGCAGATAGCCCGTCAGGGTAAATGTGCAACTCAATAGCTGTGAAAGATTTTTCAACAATAAGTGTGTACTTAAAGCATAGTGAAGGAATTACTACTGAAAACTCCCTAATGCATTCAGCATTACAACAAAGTAAATCAAATTGCTGTGAATTATGACCTGTCTTCCTCTATGTATAATCTTGCAGCTGAGGGGAGCAAGATCTCTGAGCCAGTAATAAAGTTCACCTTGCTTTTCACCTTGCTCCTATGCTAAAGGATATTTTTCAAAGCAAAAGTGTCAAAAATTCTTGTTAAATACTTTGGGCCAATTTGTGACTATTTATTCCTCCGCAGATAGAGAGAATTATTGATAATGTACAAGGAATGGATGAATAAGAAAAGTGGTTATTTTAGTGTTATAAAAAAATGCTACATGAATCAACCTGGAGACGATAGACGATGTTTTCAATCTGAGACATTTTATAATACTGTCCTCTGAGGGAGAAAGTAGTGGTTAGCGCATCGCTTTACAGTGCCAGCTGTAAGTTTGGGGTTTGATTCCTGCCGCTGTCTGTAAGGAGATTGTACATTCTCCCTGTGGCTGCGTGGGTTTCCTCCAGCTGTTCCAGGTTCCTCCCACAACCCAAAAACGTAAAACATACAGCTACGGTTATGGGCATACCTATGTAAGCATCAAAAGTGTGCTGACACTTATGGGCTGCTTCAGCACAATTATGGCTAATTTGATTTGACGCATTTCTTAGGCACCTTAGATATTTTTAATAAAAATTTTGTTTTGCATGTTTTTTTTGTCTTCTGCATTAGTGTGTCAGTAGGAAAGAGAAAAGTTTAATTTTCCAAATATTCATTTTCCAAAAAATTAGATGTTACAAAGAAATGTTTGTATTTCATTGACAAAAGTAACATATTAAAAGAATAGACTACTTTCCAAATAAAATCTTGAATACTTTGTAGATATATAACATAGTGCATGATTAAACAAAAATAACAAATGGGTGCTAATGCTCAATGACATAACAAGTTGAATGAACTAAACTGATTAACTGAAACAGAAACGGATGTAGAAAGAATCAAACTGGGTGATAACCAAATTAAAATATGAGGGTGTGGTGGATGTGACAGTTTAATCTTCAAATCATCAATTCTTACACCACGGCAAAAAGTGACCAGAGCAACAAGACACAAGGTGGTCATCCTGCATCAGGAAGGTCTCCCCCAAACAGAAATTTCATGTGGCATGAACAGAAGTTTCCAAAACTTATGTGTGGCATTTCCATTTAACACTATTTTACCATTGGTATGTTTGCCATCCTTCAGGGTATGTGGCATGCAAATGGTGGATAGATCTCCAGTCAAGTCTCCACTCATGGCCCCACAATACTGGTCCTTCTGTTTATACCACATTCAGGGTCAATATGGCTTGTTGGTTGTTGTATTTCACCGTTACAGCTATCATTCCCACAGAAGTTATCTTTTCACCTGTATAAGTTCTTAGTTGGATATCTGCAGACTTCAGTTCAATATCTCTGAAATGCCATTCAAACTCATTTTGTAGAATGCCTGAAATAGCTTAGCCGGTGTCTAATTCCATTTTAATTAATTTGCTGTTCACTTCTGGTGTAACCCATGTTGCTTGTGTATTGTTAGCTTTCACATTTTAAATCTCAAGGCTACACAGTCCTTCTGTCACTCTCATCATTATCAGATTTTACATCAACAGCATGCAAATTAGTGCTTTTTTGAAACTGCAACTTGACATTTTAGCTTTTTCTATTCCCCGTGCAGTCCATTCATTTTTGTCTACCCAACATACTTTGTATCTATTCTACTTTGTTGTATTTTCTGCCTTTAATCCTGCATTAATCTCGTGTATATGCACCCCTGTCACAATGGTAACACAATTTGTTCAGCCAGCAGGTTTCTGTTTAAACATTGCAATTTTGTTTATGTTCTCTTTCATTTCTGACTGCAAATCAGTTGTGCCTCTGGGTGCAGTTCCATTGATACAGCAATTTCAACTGCTCTATTAAATGTGAGTTGTGCTTCAGTTAAAAGCCATTTTTGAGTGATTGTTGTGAGATTCCACAAACTAAATGATCTCTCAGAGCATCATTAAGCCCATTACTGCCCAATGCTCAGACAATCCCTCCAATTCAGCCACATAAGCTGGAATGTATTGCACTCAGTAACACATACTTCTTTTTCATTGGCTAATTTTATGTGCTTATAAATACTGCTCAATTCATTCAGTATATATCATCCAGTTATCTGTTCTGCAATCAAATGTGTCTATCTTTCTGATGTAGCTATCTATTTCTGCTTATTTTATGTTATATTTTATTATTACCACCCAGTGCTCATTGTTTATGAACCAGTGAATTTCATCCACTTTCTGTGTTTTTTTATAACTCAAATGAGAAGAAACATGTGCAGTGCTTTTTATTTAATTTGAATGTCTTTCCCCTTGCAACAAAAAAATGTGCTGTGCTTCAACAGGTAGCTAGTCTTCTCAAGTTCATTTTAAAACTACCTTGTTGCCACTGTTATATTCTGTAACTTCAGAAACTAATCAAAGGATATCCAGAATATCGTGCCTACTTAATTTTAGTTTCCTTTTCTTTAGTGAGGCATGCACATATAGGATGGTGGCATAAGGACATACGCCATTCACGTGCTTCTTGCATATAACCCATAATGAATTATGTAATACAAAAATGCTTAGTTAAATAATATATTTACTATAGTACCCAAATATTACTGAAATACTAAATACGCTACACCACTTATTGTTGTTCTTTTGTTTACCATACCATTCTCGTTTTGCTATTTAAGTTACTGGCATCTTCCTGTTGGCTTGAACCAGTCTGGCCATTTTCCTCTGACCTCTGCCACTCACAAGGTGTCTTTGCCCACTGAACTGCTGCTCACTGGATTTCTCTTTTTCTCTTTATCGTACCATTCTCTGTAAACTCTAGAGACTGTTGTGCATGAAAATCCAAGGAGACCACTCTTTTAGAAGGGAGCGAGACAAAAAAGAGGAATTTATAGGCCATTTAGCCTAACCTCAGTGGCTGGGAAAGTGTTGGAGTCCATCATTAAAGATGAGGTTTCAGGGTACTTGGAGACTAATGATAAAATAAGTCAATGTCAGCATGGTTTCCACGAAGGGAAATCTTGTCTGACAAATCTGTTAGAATTCTTCAAGGAAGTAACAAGCAGGGCGGACAAAGGAGAGGCAGTGGATGTCATTTACCTGGATTTTCAGAAGGCATTTGATAAGGTGCCGCACATGAGGCTGCTTAACAAGATAAAATCCTATGGTGTTACAGGAAAGATACAGGCATGGATAGCAGAATGGCTGACAGGCAGGAGGCAGCAAGTGGGAATAAAAGGGACCTTTTCTGTTTGGCTGCCGGTGACTAGTGATGTTCCTCAGGGATCAGCATTGGGACTGCTACTTCTCATATTGTTTGTCAATGATTTCGACAGTGGAATTGATGGCTTTGTGGCAAAGTTTGCGGATGATACAAAGATAGGTGGAGGGGTAGACAGTGCTGAGGAAGCAATGCAATTGCAGCAGGACTTAAACAAATTAGGAGAATGGGCAAAAAAAGAGGCAGATGGAATGCAGTGTTGGGAAGTGTATGATAATGCATTTTGGTAAAAGAAACAATAGTGCAGACTATTATCTAAATGGGGAGGAAATTCAAACATCAGAGGTGCAGAGGGACTTAGGAGTCCTTGTGCAAGACTTCTAGAAGGTTAATTCACAGGTTGAGTCTGTGGTAAAGAAGGCAAATGCAATGTTGGCATTTATTTCAAGGGGAATAGAATATAAAAACAAGGAGATAATGTTGAAGTTTTATAAGACATTAGTTAGGCCACACTTGGAGGATTATCAACACTTTTGGGCCCCATATTTCAGAAAGGGTATATTGTCATTGCAGAGAGTCCAGAGGAGGTTCACAAGAGTGATTCTGGAAATGAAGGGGTTAACATATGAGGAGCATCTGGAAATTCCGGGTCTATACTCACTGGAATTTAGAAGAAAGCATGGGGATCTCAATGAAACCTGCTGTATGTTGAAAGGACACAATAAGGTGGATGTGGAGAGGATGTTTCCTCTGGTTGGGGTATCTAGGACTAGAGAGCACAGCCTCAAAATTGAGGGACAACTTTTAGAACAGAAGTAAGGAGGAATTTCTTTAGTCAAAGAGTGGTGAATCTATGGAATGCTCTGCCAAAGACTGCAGTGGAGGCCAAGTCCGTGGGTATATTTAATGTGGAAGTTGATAGATTCTTGATTGGTCGGGGCATCAAGGAATATGGTGAGAGGGCTGGTGTATGGGGTTGAATGGGATCTGGGATCAAGCATGATGACATAGCAGAGTGGACTCGGGGGCTGAATGGCCTAATTCTGTTCCCATATTTTATGGTCTTATGGTCTTATCAGCAGATTCTGAAATACTCAAACCATCCCATTTGATACCAATAACTATTCCACGGTCAAAGTCACTTCAATCACATTTCATCTCCATTCTGCTATTTGGTCTGGACAACAAAAGAACCTCTTGACCACATCTGTATGCTTTTATGCTGCCACGTGATTGGCTGATTAGATATTTGCATGAACAAACAGGTGTACCTAATAAAGTGGTCACTGAGTGTGTTCTTATATTCCTTGATGTATATGCATGAAACCAAATGCTTGTAATTTTTTTCTTTAGTCCAGATTTTTCTGCAGAAATAATAATAGTAATGTCATGTTCATCACCATTACACTATGAAAGTGATTGCAGCTTTTTTGATAGGTGCTATAAAATGCAGAAATCCCAGAGACATTTTTGTAGATTCCTGTACAAACTTCACTGTTCTACAACATGTTCCAGTCAGCATAAGGAAAACTCATTATCCAATATTATCCTATTATAAAATACCCTGAAGACATTATAATTTGTTGCATCAGTTGTGAATGAGATTTTAAGCATATCCTGAGTCACTACTAATGCTAAGGAAATTCTTTCATGAAAACAACTAATTTATTTATGGACACTGGAATCTACCCTCTCTCGCCTTTTTTGTAAAATATTGTCAGGATGGTAATCCTGCCTCTGAAATTCATTCTATTGACTGTACTAGAAAGAATTTCAGAGGTCTTCTACAGGACAAGAGAGCTGGTACTGTGCATTGGAACATGGATCTATCCAAAACTACTCAAATTTGGGGTGGCACGGTAGTGTAGCTCCTGCTGTAAGATCAGGGTTCAATCCCCACTGCTGTCTGTAAGGAGCTTGTGCATTCTCCCCAGGACCTCATGGGTTTCTTCCAGGTGATCTGGTTTCCATCCACATTCCAAAGATGTACAGGTTAGGGTTAATAATTTGTGGGCATGCTATGTTGGCACCAGAAGCATGGCCACTCTTGCGGGCACCCTCTAGTATGTCTTTGGACTGTTGGTCATTGGTGTAACCAATGCATATCAAGGTATGTTTCGATGAGCAGGTGACGTAAAGCTAATCTTTACCCCATTTGCTTGGAAATGGTGTTCTTTTTCATTTCTAATAGTTCAACAATTATATTAAACTTATATTAATGTACCAACCTTCATTTCATTCCCTGTCAAAGTTTTAATTATAATTTGTGCTCTTCACTTCCTGATATACCGAACAGTGTGTGAGAAATTTTCAATGTGATTGTCCACTCAGTTGTTTTGATAACATCAGTGATACTGGATGCCAGAAGACCTTTTGGAACTTCAGGAAATGAATACTGGGAAACAGGTTGTCTAGGCAACAGATGTTTGAGGCTACTGTCCTTGAGGTCGGCAATAATGAACAAATACTGGATATACTACCTGGTGCTCTGTAATTAACTAATGCATTGCCATCACCAAATATCTGGTCCCTTTATTAGAGAGAGATCCCTGCCCTGCATTTAACTTCACTTGCCCTATCATTGGAATGTTTCCACAACCAATGAACTCATTTTCAAGGACTCCTCATCTTGTGTTCTCATTATTTAATCCCATTTATTTATATTTGCATTTGCCTTCTGTACTGTGGTTGATCTTTCATTGATCTTGCTATAGTTACAATTCTATAGATTTGTTGAGAATGTCCATAAGAAAATGTATCTCAGGATTCTATATGGTGACGTAAGTGTACTTTGATAATAAGATTTACTTTTGAACTTTAACCATGTGTGTAAGAGAATTACAGTCCCAGAACTGTTGACTGCATTGCAATAAAACTTCCACTCACAGCAACTCTCACCAGGGTGATGGTTCAAGTCAGTTGATCCTTTTAGAATCATAGAAACATAGAAAATAGGTGCAGGAGTAGGCCATTCGGCCCTTTGAGCCTACACCACCATTCAGTATGATCATGGCTGATCATCCAACTCAGAACCCTGTACCTGCTTTCTCTCCATACCCCCTGATCCCTTTAGCCACAAGGGCCATATCTAACTTCCTCTTAAATGTAGCCAATGAACCGGCCTCAACTGTTTCCTGTGGCAGAGAATTCCACAGATTCACCACTCTCTGTGTGAAGAAGTTTTTCCTCATCTCGGTCCTAAAAGGATTCTCCTTTATCATTAAACTGTGACTCCTCGTTCTGGACTTCCCCAACATCGGAAACAATCTTCCTGCATCTAGCCTGTCCAATCCCTTTAGAATTTTATACATTTCAATAAGATCCCCACTCAATCTTCTAAATTCTAGTGAGTATAAGCCTAGTCGATCCAGTCTTTTTTCATATGAAAGTCCTGCCATCCCAGGAATCAATCTGGTGAACTTTCTCTGTACTCCCTCTATGGCAAGAATGTCTTTCCTCAGATTAGGGGACCAAAACTGCACACAATATTCTAGGTGCGGTCTCACCAAGGCCTTGCACAACTGCAGTAGAACCTCCCTGCTCCTGTATTCAAATCCTTTTGCTATGAATGCCAACATACCATTGGCCTTTTTCACCGCCTGCTGTACCTGCATGCCCACCTTCAATGACTGGTGTACAATGACACCCAGGTCTCGTTGTATCTCCCCTTTTCCTAATCGGCCACCGTTCAGATAATAATATGTTTTCCTGTTCTTGCAACCAAAGTGGATAACCTCACATTTATCCACATTAAATTGCATCTGCCATGAATTTGCCCACTCACCTAACCTATCCAAGTCACCCTGCATCCTCTTAGCATCCTCCTCACAGCTAACACCGCCGCCCAGCTTCGTGTCATCCGCAAACTTGGAGATGCTGCATTTAATTCCCTTTTCTCCTGTGGTTCTTCTTTTTGATGCAACATAGCATCGGGGCAAGAACTGGTGCAAAATAAACTCGCCCTGTCATTTCAATCATTTGCATTGCTGCACTTTCTGTACAGGTTGCTTCTTGCTTTCCTTACGCTACTCTCTTAGATAATGGACTTAATAGTAATTATGTAGCATCTTACCAAACGACTCCAATGCTCCCTTTGGAGTAGAGAATTCCAAAGAATTGTAAGAAGAAATTCTTCTGCATTGCTGCCTTAAATGTTTGACTATTTATTATGAAATTGAGCTCTGCAGGTCTGGATTCTCCCATTGGGGAAGCTTCCTCCTGTCAGTCACCACAAGTTTAATATCATCTCTTCTGCACTTACTAAGTGCACCCGTACATCTGCTTGTTAATGTATATATCTGATTAGCCAATCATGTGACAGCAACTCAACCCATAAAAACATGTAGACATGATCAAGAGGTTTTGTTGTTCCTCAGATCAAAATCAGAATGGTGAAGAAATGTGATTGAAGTAACGTTGACCATGGAATGATTGTTGGTGCCAGATGGGGTTGTTTGAGTATCTCAGAAACGACTGTATTCCTGGGACAACAGTTTCTAGAGTTTATGGAGAACGGTGCTTAAAACTAAAAAAAGAAAAATCCGGTGTGTGACAGCTTGTGGACAAAGATGCCTTGTTAATGAGAGAGATCTGAGGAGAATGGTCAGACTGTCCTGGAAGATGGTAGTATCTCAAATAGCCACACATTACAACAGTGGTTTACAGAGGAGCACATCTGAATGCACAACATATCGAACCTTGAAGTGAATGGGCTACAACAGCAGAGATCTACAAATGTACACTCAGTGGGCAATTATAAGGTGCCTCCTGTGCATAATAAAGTGGACGCTGAATGTATATTTACAGCTGCGATAGATGAATTCATGGACTGCATGGAATCAAGATATGCAGAGAACAGACTGGAAAGTGAAAAGAGTAGATCAAATCACCATTGATCCGACTGAATGGCAAAGGAGACGCAAAGGACCATATGGCCTCCTCCTGCTCCTTTCTCTTCTGTTCTTCTGCCAACGTTCAGACATTGAGTTTAGATTAGTTCACTATTCCCGTCCCATTTATCCAAAAAGAAAAACAAAATTTGCCAGTATTTTAGTCCAAAGTGACTTCAGCTTTAAGCAGGTACGAGTCCATTTTGGCCTGAATCCAACCATACACATTCTTCACCCTCAACATTTTTCTGAGCTGCGTTTACAGGAAGTTCTTTCCCTGTCACATTTGTTATAATGTTGTCTTCATCAGAATCAGCTGAACTAACCACTTACTCAACCACAGATGAAGGATGGTGATCATCTGTCTCTGGAATATCAATACATCTGAGCATAGAGTCAATACTGTTTATTAACATAAAGCACATTCTGTTCTGAAGGGAAAAAATGTTGAAGTATCACAAGACAAACACTAAAAAAAATCCGATAATTAACTTCCATAAATTTCAAGATTTGTTGAGTTTATTTTGGGTTTTAAAATTAAACGCTTCAGACAAATAGAGGCAGTAATCCTCAAATACATCACCAGAGTGGGAAAAAAATACTAAATTCTGTGCAAAAAATACTGAATGCCACTTTTCATAAAAAGATTTTTAACTTCATTATACTTATTTTTTAAACTGGCATCGGGAGTGTATCTTTGAACACTACACCAAAAAAAAGAAATGCTTCAATTTGGCATTCCAATTATCATATTTTCAAATTCCTTCAATATTCAAGAATAAACCAATTCTAATGCTTGCAGTTTTTTGGATTGCCAGTAACATCCACATTTGTCTAACTTACTGCCGAGCCCAGTTTGTTTTCTGTATATGGGCATCGAATGGATTTCAGCAGGATTATAACAATTGCTTATTTAGTCTAGAAAATGTAGTTTCACAAAAAATCAATTTCTTTGTTTGACAGTCCTGCTATAATCAGCTACTCTTCACCAGTCTGGCTCCAGGTAGCCTGAACTTAGAAATATTCACCAACAAAATTTTTTAAAAACACACTCTTCACGCTGGCATTAGGTTGTAAATGAGCCAGATAAAGATATCTCCTGTTGCCCACTTCTTGTGTTGGGGCAAAATATCAAATCAGCTTCAAGGTTAAAAGATAAGCAGGGATATAGAAAATCGTTTCGGCTGTCTCTGTTTACTTATCCATGAAGATTATTGCCTGGAAGTTGGTTTGCAGAGAACATGGAACAATATAGCAGAGGAACAGGCCCTTCAGCCCACAATGAGGAGGCAAACATGATGACAAACTAAGCTAATCGATTCTGCCTGCAACTGATCCTCTCTGCAAGCTTTCATCTAAACTTCATTTGAATGTCTTTTGTGTTTGTTTCACCACCACCCCTGGCGGCGAGTTTCAGGAACTTAACATTCTCTGTGTAAAGAATTTGCCCTGCACATCCCCTTCAACTTCCCCCTCTCACCTTAGAGCTATGCCTTCTAGTATTCAACATTTCTACCCATGGTGGGCTTTCTACACTATTTATGCCTCACATACAGTAATTATATAAATTTCTATCCAGTCCCTCCTCAGTTTCTGATACTCTAGAGGAAAACAACCCAAGTTTGCCCACCCTCTCTATTCCAGACAGCATCCTAGTAAACCTCTTCTACATCTTTTCAAAGCCTCCATATCCTTCCTGTAATGGGACTACCAGACCTACACTAAACAAAGTTTTATGCAACTGTGTAATGTCTTTCTGATTCTTATACTCTATTCAATGAAGGTAACATGCTATATGCTTTTTAACCACCCTACCCACTTCCGCTTCCCTTTCAGGGAGATATGGACATGGAACCCACGATCCATCTGCACAGCACGCCATTATATTATTCTGTCCTGCGCAAGATAAACATTAATGAAAATCAAGGCCTTATCAAGTACAACGTGAGGTCTGTAACTTTCCATATTTGCTGAACAATCCAATAAACTGACATTCCCAAATGTATGCAAAAGATGCCATCCCTAAATGTATCTCACACCTGTTCTGTGACTCGAACTCTCCACAGACTACTAATACTACGTGCATCAACCTGATTTAAGAGGGGCATCAGGAACTTGACACTATAAAGCAAAAGAAACTGCAGATACTGAAAACCTGAAAATTTTAAAAAGGGAGCTTGAATAAACTTGCCAGGGTAAACCCACTCAAAGCTGCAGGGCTGGAAAATATACCTGGTCAGGTAACAGATGGGCCCACAACACCTCCTCACTAGTCAAGAAGGCACAGCAGCATTTATACTTTCTGAGTAGATTGAGGCGTGCAAGTCCCCCTGCCCCCATTCTAACAACTTTCTACAGGAGCACAATTCAGAGTGTCCTGTCTGGCTGCATCATTGTGTGGGATGGAAGCTGTAAGGCATCGGACCACAAGATCCTACAGAGGACAGGAAAGATGGTGAAAGGATCACCGAGGTCACCCTCCGCCCTACTTGTGACGTTTACCGGGAGCATTGCAAACGAAGGACCCAAAGCGTTGTTGAGGATCCCTACCACCCATCCCTCAATCTCTTTGACCCACTACTATCAGGAAGGAGGCACAGGAGCATCAGGATTAGGACTGCCGGACTGGGTAACAGTTTCTACCCTCAGGATGTGAGATTAACAAATACTCTGCCACCACGCAGGTCTCGTCACTAGGACAGCGAGTTGTTTACTGTGTACCTGTGCTGTTCTTCGCTGCGTGCATTTGAATTATGTTTTATTAACCTTTTTATAGTATAATATTTTGGTTTGTGGACTGTTTGTGGGTGAACCACGCTCTGAAGGAATATTGGTTTCTTTGGTTGTACAGTGAGATAACAATGACCTTGAACTTGAGCCTCAGCTGCGCTACGTGACAGCGACCACCACTGCGCCGTACAGAACAGGCAGCAGCTGCGAAAGGAGAGAGTGAACGACCAAAAGACCCAAACACTAACCACAACAACACACACAAAGTGCTGGAAGAACTCGGCAGGTCAGGCAGCATCTGTGGAAATGAATAAACAGTTGACGTTTCGGGCTGAGGCCCTTCTTCATGACTGGAAAGCAAGGGGGTAGACTACCAGAATAAAAAGGTGGGGGGAAGGGAAGGAGGCCAGCTGGAGGTGGTAGGTGAAACCAGGTTGGGGGGGGGGGGGAAGGCAAAGGGCTGGAGAAGAAGGAATCTAAAAGGAGAGGAGAGTGGACCATAGAAGAAAGGGAAGGGGAAGGTGACCCAGGGGGAACTAAGAGGCAGATGAGAAGAGGTAAAAGGCCTGAGTGGTAAATAAAGGAGGGGTGAGGAAATTTTTTTGTACCGGAAGGAGATATCGATATTCCTGCCATCAGGTTGGAGGCTACTCAGACAGAATATGAGGTGTTGCTCCTCCACCCTGAGGGTGGCCTCATCATGGCACAAGAGGAGGCCATCGACTGACATGTCGAAGTGGGAAGAGGAATTTGAATTGAAGTGTTTGGTCTCTGAGAAGTTTCGCTTGTAGTGGATGAATGGAAGGTGCTCGATGAAGCAATCCCCCAATTTATGACCAGTCTCACGGATACAGAGGAGGCCACATCGTGAGCTCCGGACACAATAGGCAACCCCCCCCAAACCAGCAGATTTGCAGATGAAGTGTTGCCTCACCCTTAAGGACTATTTGGGGCCCTGAAAGAAGGTGAGGGAGGGGATGTGCAAGCAGGTGTAGCACTTATGCTGCTTGTAGGGATAAGTGCCGGGAGGGTGATTAGTGGAGAGGGACAAATGAACCAGGAAATTGCAGAGGGAGTGATCCTTGTGGAAAGCGGAGGGTGGGGGGAGGTAGGGAGGGATAGGTAAAAATATTGTGACGCTCTGGGAAGGGCATAGTCGACAGCCCGCCCCAGCATTTCTAATGACCTCGCATTAGGGTTAGGGTCCTTATGTTAAAAATGCCTTTGTGGGATTATGGTGAGAAGTTCCAGTTCATTTATTGTTATATTTTAGCTTGGGTTATACAGTTATTTGCTTGTGTATTTGTGGGTCACCTTAACTGTAACCGGGGTGTGTGATGGTCACCTCCCCCGTCGGTCTGAGACTGGTTGTGTTCAGTCTCCAGGTCATGGTGCCCGGTCTGTTTTGTGTTTGTCACAAAAAAATGGTTGTTGAGTTAATGAGCTTCCCCATCTGTAATTATGGACCAAATGCTCACCACAATATGTTTAGTGGTGGGAGCCCCTTGGAGATGGCGTAAGTTGAAGAGGATGATGTGTTGGATGTGGTTGCTCATGGGGTGGTAGGTGAGGACAAGAACTCTATCACTGTTAAGGCGGAGGGAAGATAGGGTGAGTGTAGATATTCGGGAAATCAAGGAGAAGAAGATGAGGGCAGCATTAATAGTGGAGGGAGGGAAACCCCATTTTTTTAAGAAGGAGAACATCTCTGGTGTCCTGGAATGGAAAGCCAAGGCCTAGGAACAGATGCAATGGAGGCAAAGGAACTGAAGAAAAGGGAATAGAATTTTTACAGGGCATAGGGTGGGAAGAGGTATGGTCAAGATAACAGATAAGGAATCAGTAGCTTTATAAAAGATCTCGGCCGACAGTTTATTTCCAAAGGTGGAGACAGAGAGATCAAGAATGGGGAGGGAGGTGCCAGAGATGAACTAAGTGAATTTAAGGGCAGGGTGGAAGTTAAAGGCAAAGTTATTGAAATTGATGAGCTCAGCGTGGGTGCATGAAGCAGCTCCAATGCCGTGTAGCGAAGGAAGAGTTTGCAAGTATTACTGGGGAAGGCTTACCACAGCTACCATTTACTTGTGTCGACACTGAACCAGATCATGTGGATTGCAGATCCTCCTCAACAACCACCTGAGGACCAACCAATAGACAACCCCTTAGGAGAACATCATACTCGATTTGAGTGATCGCACTACTGCATGTAACGCATGTAACAAGAGCAAATCCCTCTTCCATTTCCTCATTAAAATTACTCCTGTTTCTGCTTGTAAGGTATCCATCTGCTTTTGCTAATCTTGTCCTTTCCACAGATCAAAGAAGATTTTAAAACCATTTGCTAACTTTGTTTCATACTCTAGTTATTGTCAATGAACTTTTGGATAACACCATCATATTAATCTGCCTGGTCCACGTGGACAATCCAATGGGATTAACGTAAACAGATGAGGTGCAGTAAAATGTGCAGCTAGTTCCCTGCTACCTGAGGCTGCTTCTGCGGATTCCTGCTGGAAATAATTTCAAAAATAAAGACAGGATAATTGATAGGTTGTGATCTTATTATGCATTTTCTAAGATACATTTCTATTGAACATCAGAGATTTATTGGCAGTATTACATCTCTGAAGCTCAATGTTCAGACCACTAGATGAGGGATTAATATTTAAGTTGCTGTTTTGAGTAATGCACATTTGCAACTGTCAAGGCAAAAGCATGAAAGGATTACTCTCTAAATTAGCTTTAGCCGGGGGCCCAACTTCACTGTGGCGTAGCAATGCTGTTGCAATCCCACTTACCACCCTTTGAGGGCAGCACTGATAATAGCCTGGTGTCCAGTCTTAAAATGGGATTGTGTGAGAGGATTATGGGGTACAGTTGAGATGAGGAAAAGTCTCTACACTATTGAGGATCTGTAGTCACTGAGGAAAATTAATAATCTAACCTTAATCTCTTTTTAAAAAGTCAGCATGGACAAACCAACTCCTCTAAGTCTCTTAAACATTTCACTGTCTGACATGTTTCTTTTACCATTAAATATTCATTTCCCCTCTTAAAATATAAAAATAATTTTATTTACAAGTATGAATCAGAGAATTTGGGCTTTGGGATTTCAGCTTCAGCTTTTAGAGGGTTATCCTGAATGGAAACAGGTGTAACGATAAATGTTTCCACTGAAATTGGTGTTACAGGAGAAAATGGAGTGTTGCATGAATGTTTCCCTTGAGAAAGAAGCACTGTCAAGCTTGGTTTATTTAGCAGTGCTACTACCCAAGTCTCAGAACTAGGGGCTTGAATTCCTGATATACAAAGCACTTGAATGTCACTCCAATGTCGCACTGAGGGAGCGCTGCACTACATTTCAGGGGAAACTTTAAACCAGGGCCTTGAGGAGGTGTATAATAACATGAGGGGTACAGAAAGGGCATCTGTTTTCTCAAGATTTGAGTAATCAAGAATGAGAAGGCATGGGTTTAAGATGAAAGGGGAAAGATTGTGATCGTAGTGGGTTTAGAACAAGAAGTTCTAAAATCAAATGAAGATCTTAAGCCCTATCCAATATAGATACCTACGGATATGCTCACTAAAGGGAGGTTATACTAAAACTACCTACTTTCAGACCACTTCCCTGCTTATACTCCACTGTGAGATTAGCTGCCAATACCCACTATTTGAACAGTGGGTTCCCCCTTCCTACCAAGGAGGAAATACTTCCAGCTAAAAAAGTACTTTAAACACAGTTCATTTATCTTTAGTGTTATGTTTAAATCCAGACAAAATTCTTAAACCACATTTAAAACTCACGGAGGTTTTCAAAAGCTTTCCAAAATTACAAATGATTTCTGAAACGCAAAGGATTTCCAAAGCACAGGTACAATTCCTATAAGCTGATGACACCACAATTGTAGGCCGTATCTTGGGTAATGATGAGTCTGAGTACAGAGAGGAAATTAAGAACCTGGGTGGCGTGATGTGAAGATAATAACCTATCCCTCAATGTCAGCAAGATGAAGGAACTGGTTGTTGACTTCAGAAGGAGTAGCGGACCACACAATCCCATCTACATCGGTGGTGCGCAGGTGGAACAGGTCAAAAGCTTTAAGTTCCTCGGGGTGAATATCACAAGTGAGTCCACTGCCAAGAAGGCCTACCAGAGCCTTTACTTCCTGAGAAAACTGAAGAAATTTGGCCTGTCCCCTAAAACCCTCACTAATTTTTATAGGTGCACCATAGAAAGCATTCTTCTAGGGTGCATCACAACCTGGTATGGAAGTTGTCCTGTCCAAGACCGGAAGAAGCTGCAGAAGATCATGAACATAGCCCAGCACATCACACAAACCAACATTCCATCCTTGGACTCACTTTAAACCACACGCTGTCGGAGCAGTGCTGCCAGGATAACCAGGATAACACGACCCACCCAGCCAACACACTTTTTGTCCCACTTCCCTCCAGGAGAAGGTTCAGGAGCATGAAGACTCGTAAGGCCAGACTTGGGAACAGCTTCTTTCCAACTGTGATAAGACTACTGACCTGGATCAGGGCCGTGCCTTCCAAATATCTGGACCTGACTTGCACTACCTAACTTCCCCTTTTCTATTTTCTAATTATGATTTATAATTTAAATTTTTATTATATTTACTTCGATTTGTACTTCAGGGAACGCGAAGCGCAGAATCAAATATCACTGTGATGATTGTACGCTCTAGTATCAATTGTTTGGTGACAATAAAGTAAAGTAAAGTAAAAGGACATACTAATGAGTTGCAGACAAATGAGTCATTTG
This sequence comes from Hemitrygon akajei, assembly GCF_048418815.1. NCBI lineage: Eukaryota > Metazoa > Chordata > Chondrichthyes > Myliobatiformes > Dasyatidae > Hemitrygon > Hemitrygon akajei. Next base: position 52,858,033 of record NC_133144.1, on the reverse strand, counting down.
TCACAGAAATCAAATGAAGAATGGATTCTAGTTCACTTATTCTTTCTGTAATTTTTCTTCTTGTTCATTGACCATTCCTAACAAACCTGATTGCTCTATAACATTTATACTTTTTTTGTCAGTTAAGTGACTTCAGACACATATAATATTTTTTTCAGATACATTTTCATACCATTTGTCTAAAAGCTTGTGGTGACAGAGATCCCAAATATCTGAAATTACTGCTGTGAATGCCAGCCTTTTGACTACATGTATCTTCCCGACTGTTGGTAGATCAGCTATTTAAGAGATAGTATCAATTTGGTCTTCAAAGTCATTGAACAGTATAACTTAGTCAGTGTTTCCTGGTTTGATACAGGCCAATTAGCACAACACTATTGTCTTATACTGTATTTATTAAGCAATCAATCTCATGCTGTTGGCCAGTAGTCTGGGCACTATCGACAGAGCTGTTGATCTTCAAAGCTGTCCTTTTAACTTCAGACTGATTATTGCTTGCTTTTAACATTAAGATCTGAAGACTGGCTTCCATTTATGACACCGGGTTGAATAAAGAACATTAGTTGGACGTTTAACTTATTCAAAACATCTCAACAAGTGCAAGGTGCTAAGTTAGAAAGCTGAGCTTGGCAAAAAGGATGCACAGCCCTAGACAGTGAAAATCTATCACAGAATTTGAAAGGGATCTGAGGGGCAAACTCACCCAGCAGATAGGTGTGCATACGGAATGAGCTGCCCGAGGGAATGGTTGAGGTTGGTACACATCAAGGTTTAGAGGGACCTGAGCAAATGTGGGAAAGACAGTATTGTTACAATTAGTGCAACACTTTTGAAGTGCCAGGCACCCGGATTCAATTCTGCCACTGTCTGTAAGGAGTTTGTACATTCTCCCCGTGACTACGTTAGTTTTCTCTGGGTGCTCTGAATGCTGGTCACTGGTGTTGTAAAATGCTGCGCTAACCACTGCACTACTGTGCTGCCCTTGTGTGCAGTTTGTTAGTGCTTTTTGCAAGGGATCGAACAGGAAAATGTCAACCTAAAGCCAGCTGATGGAAGTCACTTGTGGGGGTAGGAACTGGGTCAAAGATTGGAAGCAGAGTGCAATGTGTGGTGCTAAGGTCAAGGTCAGTTTGGGTCAGCATCCATGAGTGGAGTGATTAGAGATAAAAATAGAACAGGCCCTTCCAGCCCAACGAGCCACACCGCCCTGCACCTAATTAACCCTAGTCTAATCACAGGACAATTTACAAAGACCAATTAACCTACTAACTGGTATGTCTTTGAACTATGGGAGGAGACCTGAGCATCTGGAGGAAACCCAAGCGGTCATGGGAAGGATGCACAAACTTCTTTCAGAAGTGAACTCCGAACTCCGACACCCCGAGCTGTAATAGTATCACCACACTACCTTGGTGCTACCGTAGGCATGTGGTATGGACTGTGAATGAGAGCTGGGTAAATAACTCACACAGAGGTGAACTGCCTGAACAAGCTAATACTTTGCACGCCGGGAGGCAACTGTGGAGATAAATAGGTAACGTTCTGCGTCAAAGGTTTTTGATCAGAGCACAGAATTATGGTGAAAGAACATCAGCCTGAAATCTTGCTTCTGTTTATATTTCCACAAATGCTGCCCAACCTATTGCGTAATACAGCATACTGTTTTATTTTAGATTTCCACTAATTGTGTAATGGTTCCTGCAGTCTTTTCTCTCTCCCCTTGCCTCTTTCATCTCACTCTACTTCATAATATTCAACAATCAGCCTCTCTCAGCCAGCACCACCACCTCCTGTGTCACTCAGTCTCTTTACATAACCGATCCATCGCAGACATCCCATCATTCTCTCTACTCCTCTCACTTTCCTGCAACTTCAAGCACGTTGCAGGTTCTGGGATTGGAGTTCCGTGCAGGTAGAAGGCATGTGGGCTGAGACCCTTCACCAGGATTCTGCAGACCATGGAAGGTAATAAATAGGGAACCTCGGCCTGAAACGTCGACGGTTTATTCTCCTCCATTGACGCTGCCTGACTAGCTGAGGTCTTTCAACATCTTGTGATGGATCACAAACCAGCCACTCTCCATGCCACAGAGCCTTCAGCACACAAAATGTGTTTTACAAGAAGTACTAGAGGATTAGTGGATGGAATGCTATTGTTTCTCAATTTAAATGCACCTTCTCATTGCAAAGGTGTTTCTTTCTAAAAAAAACTATTTTGCAAATGTCTGCAACACAAATCCTTGACAAAGGTTAAAGAAATTTATTGTTTTCTTCTGTATTCTGTGCTTATTTGGTCATTTTGCCCAAATTCAATAAGAGCAATTTTTTAGGGCATTTCTCAAATTTTTGGATAGTGATTTGTGAATTTCCAAAGGACAAATTTGCAAGATCTGAATGGCTATAACACAGCAACAGACAATAGGGGTAATTATAATGGTGCAAAGGGCAAATTTTCCAAGGTGCACTGGGTAAACAAACTGAGAGACAGGTTAGTAGATGAACAGATATTCAAACAGCTGGTCTATAACACACAGCACAAAATCATTGAGGGCAAATTATTCCAATTCAAAATAGATTTCAATATGAAAGAGGAACAAGAAGTTAAAGGATAGTGTTAATTTGAAGAGTACTGAAAACAAAGTTGCAGACAAGACAGGTAAGTTTTTTAGAATTCAGCAGCAGAAGAGTAAATAGATCAGTAAAAGGAAGAAAATGAATTTTAGAGAAAACACCTATGCAGTATATAAAATTTCCATAGATGTATACAGTTATAGGAAAAGGGCAGGGAGAGGAAGCGGCCAATTAGATTGAAATAGTACAGAGAAATATTTACGAGGATGCTGCTGGGATTTAAGGGCCCAAGTCGTAGGGAAAGTTTGAAGAGTTTGGGACTTTATTCCCTGGGGTGCAGGAGAAGGAGTGGAGTTCTGATTGAGGCATACAAAATTATGAGGGGTATCGATGAGATTGGGCAGGTCTAGAACTAGTGATAGGCTAATGTGAAATATTTAAGAGGAACTTCTTCACACAGAGGGTAGTGCAAAACTAGAGGTCATAGATTAAGGGTGAAAAACGGAATATTTAAAAGGAGCCTGACAGGGAACTTCTTCACTCAGAGGGTGGTGTGAGTGTGGAATGAGCTGCCAGGGGAAGTGGTGGATGCAGGTTCGATTACAGCATTTAAGAGAAGTTAGTTAAGTACGTGATGGGAGGAGTGCAGAGGGATACGACCGAGGAGCAGGTTGATGGGACTAGGCAGAAGAGCAGTTTGGCACAGTCTAGATGGACTGAAGGGCCTGCTTCAATGCTGTAGTGCCCGGTGACTCAATTAAGGTAAATGTGGGGCTTCAGGAGACTGAGGCAGGTGAATTAATAACAGCAAACAATGAAATGACAGGTATGTTGAATAAATTTAGTGTAACTGTCTTCACTACCAAAGATATTGCTAATAACTTCAAGATCTCTTTTGGCTTAGTTTCAAATAACATAGTAAAATTATTTTTTTTTAAAAAGCTACGAGAGATAATTTTACTTTTATTCATTTAGTTACACGCAGAATAGGCCCTTCCGGCCCTTCAAACCAGCAACCCCCAGTCTTAATCCTAGCCTAATCACAGGGCAATTTAAAGTGAACAATTAACTCTGTGTGTGGGGGGGGGGGGCAGGGGGTACCACAGCACCCAGAGGGAACACACACTGTCACAGACAGAATGTACAAACTCCTTACAAGCAGTGGCAGGAATTGAACCGGGGTTGCATGTACTGTGAAGTGTTGTGTTAACCACTTTGCTATCATGCCAATAGCGTGTAAAAACTCAGTAGGGGGACAAGTCCTCAAGTCATGGGAGATCATGCACTTCAGTAAAAGAAGTCAAATTGCAGTTTATAATCTAAGTGGGGAGAGACTGCAAAGGTGTGATGTACGGAGGGATCCAGGTGTTTCAGTCCACGCATAACAACAAGCCAGTAAACAGTCATTTTGACCTCCATTACAGAGGGGTTGGAGTTTAAAACTAGGGAGCTTCTTTTGCAATTGTATAAGGTATTGGTAAGGCCTCTCCTGGAAGGCTGTTCAATTGTTCTGGTTCCCTTATCTAGAAAAAGGAGAAAGTAATATTGGAGAAAGTTCAAAGGAGATTCACCGTGCTGTTTCCTGGGATGAAAAAGTTGTCTGACAACACTTACAGTTTATGTCTATATTCCTTGGAGTTAGAAGAATGAGGGCTGACCTTATTCAAACACATTCATTCCTCAGGAGTGTGATGGGGTAGATGTCAAAAAGTTTTCAAACAACTCATGTTAGTCCAACTTCTCACAATAGACAATAGACAGTAGGTGCAGGAGTAGGCCATTCGGCCCTTCTAGCCAGCACCGCCATTCACTGTGATCATGGCTGATCATACACAATCAGTACCCCGTTCCTGCCCTCTCCCCATATCCCTTGACCCCACTATCTATAAGAGCTCTATCTAACTCTCTCTTGAATGCATCCAGAGACTTGGCCTCCACTGCCTTCTGGGGCAGAGCATTCCACATATCCACCACTCTCTGGGTGAAAAAGTTTTCTGCATCTCTGTTCTAAATGGCCTATCCCTTATTCTTAAACTGTGGCCTCTAGTTCTGGACTCACCCATCAGCGGGAACAAGCTTCCTGCCTCCAGTGTGTCCAATCCCTTAATAATCTTATATGTTTCAATCAGATCCCCTCTCATCCTTCTAAATTCCAGTGTATACAAGCCCAGTCGCTCCAATCTTTCAACATATGACAGTCCCGCCATTCCGGGAATTAACCTTGTGAACCTACGCTGCACTCCCTCAATAGCAAGAATGTCCTTCCTCAAATTTGGAGACCAAAACTGCACACAATACTCCAGGTGGGGTCTCACCAGGGCCCTGTACAGCTGCAGAAGGACCTCTTTACTCCTATACTCAATTCCTCTTGTTATAAAAGCCAGCATGCCATTCTCCTTATAACGATGCCTTCTAATCCAGGCAGCATCCTGGTAAATCTTTCCGTGCCCTTTCCAAAGCTTCCACATCTTTCCTATGATGAATCAGAATCAGAATCAGGTTTATTATCACCGGCAGATGGTGTGAAATTTGTTAACTTAACAGCAGCAGTTCAATGCAATACATAATCTAGCAGAGAGAAAAAAATAATAATAAATAAACAAGTAAATCAATTATGTATATTTAATAGATTTTTTAAAATGTGCAAAAACAGAAATACTGTATATTAATAAAAAGTGAGGTAGTGTCCAAAGATTCAATGTCTATTTAGGAATTGGATGGCAGAGGGGAAGAAGCTGTTCCTGAATCGCTGAGTGTGTGCCTTCAGACTTCTGTACCTTCTTCCTGATGGTAACAGTGAGAAAAGGGCATGCCCTGGGTGTTGGGAGCCACCAGAATTGAAAGCAATACTCTTTAAATTTTATCTCTTTGAATACACTCCCTTTTAAATTGTTTTCTTGCTTGGATCCCACAGTTATGAGCCCACAGTACTCCCAACCTGATCTAGAGTCAGCACCCATGCCAGGCTATTAATTTACAACCCCAAATGACATTCCCTCAAAGCACTACCCTGCTGAGGTGATTATTCCCACCCTGCTAATTACCAGAAGCTGACTCCCAACTCTTCAATCACAAACCCAATCCACTATCTTTTATCCCACTCTCTTCCTGATCCGCAATGCTCAGTACCTGGGCCTGAACCAGTTTCCTTGCCATATACCGCATGCAGCACAGCACAGAGGAAATGCATTTTAGCCTGCAAGGGTGATGATACAGTAGTATGATACCTTTAGAGTAGGGGCTCCCAACCTAGGGTCCATGGGCCCCTCAGTTAATGGTAGGGGCATGGCATTAAAAAGGTTGGGAACCCCTGATTTAGAGGCGATGGACAAGCTGCAATCTTATATTTTTATTTTAATAATATTCTTTCTCTTATTTTGTGCCCTATAAACACTAGTGTGCAGAAGCAGTTTATTTAAGAAATGAGACTAATCCCTCTGTTGGAAAGCACTGTTTTTAATAATACTTTTCATAGGATTTGTACTTTTTAACAAAGTCATGTATTTTTCACACACATTGGCAGAAAGCAGTATAGCAGTTCTTCTAATTCTAATTTTGACTTTTAATGGCGGTTGGCAGACCAACTTAAAGGTGCATTACCGCCACCAACTGGACTGGAGTGTGGTGTAGAAAACACGAAGAAAACAAACCCTTCCTACTACTATTGGTATAGCAGCTTATCATCTTTCTCATTTTTCATTGGCTCAGTATTAGCACATTACCCATGTGATGTAATTATTTTAATTATGTAGCCTGTTAATTAATTCATCACTATCTACGTGATATCTTATCTGTAAAAGTGATAGATTTTGCCAATGCACCATTGTTTAATCCTTTGTTTTACACCCCTTTCTCAGTTCTTTATTCAGTTTACTCAATATTTGTATATTTGTTTCTACTCTAAACTAAACTGAAATCTTGGAATTGAGACTGCTCATCATTCTTGACTCCTGGAAGAACCCGAAGGATTAAAAATTAAATAGAGATCCAATGCCTCCTTCCTTCAAGCCTTCAAGTACAGGACAAACATACACATACATATATACACACACACACAAAATCAAATGTTCCCCAAACTCAAAATTGAAAATTTGAAAATTCTCCCATTTGAAAATTCTCTGCTGCCATTGACTATAATTTATAAGTAATTTAAATTAGCTATAATTACCAACCCTTTCTCTGATGTGCTTTTACTTGTTTAAGTAATTTCATATTAACTTCTTCATTTAGTCTTGATGTTCAGTTTCCATTCAGATCAGTAGTCTCTATGATCTATCCCAGCATAAATTATGCTCTTAAACTTATAGCTTGTTCTTTATATCTCACTAAATTTGATATTGAATTGCTGCAGCTCATAAAAGAGATAGAAAGAGAACTGACACAGTTGTGGAGTTTAATTTTTAGATCCAGAGTAATTAACATCAATTAGCCCATGTGGACACATCACTTCAGGTGGCTATTAGCTAAATAATTGTTGCTTTAATTAAAGACTTCATTACATTTATTATATGGGAGGAGAGGTGAATTGGGCTTTGAATTTATAACATCACTGCTTCAACACCATTATTCATTAGCAGCAAATGTATTTATTATCAGATCAGAAGAGTTGTGAGCCAACAATTGTCAGTTTCTCCCTCGGTTGCCAAGTTATGATCTAACAAACCATGGTTTGATTTGTATGGAAGTCATAATGTGGACTGAAACCTATACAATCAATGGAATGAAATAATAACCATTTCTCCCTTGTTTACTCTCAAAAGGAGTGTACTTGGAGAACTATTGGTGGTGCCTTAATTAGGAAGCAAAAGTATCACATACAAGATGCTGGCTGAACTCAGCAGGCCAGGCAGCATCTATGGAAGAGATAAACAGTCGATGTTTTGGGTCAAGATCCTTCATCAGCATTCGTAGATGCTGCCTGGCCTGCTGAGTTCCTCTAGCATTTTGTGTGGGTTGCTTGGATTTCCAGCATCTGTGGGTTTCCTCGTGTTTGTGAGGGATAAGTGTGGTCAACAGTTCAGTTTGAGACACCACATCAGGACTGAGAGTGCAGAAGGAAGACAGCCAGTATAAAGAGGAGAGAAAGAGGGGTGAGATAGGGGCTAGTAGCTGATAGATGGAACCAAGTGATGTAGTGGGGGGCAAAGGGCAAGTTTCAAATGATGGGAGATGGTTGGAAACAAATAAGGAGCATAAGAATATGGGCAAATGGAACCAGTTGAGAGGAGAGGAGGGGGAATATAGAGACAGAGGCTAGAAGGTGATATGTGGAACCAGATGTGGGAGGGGAACACTGGAGACAGTTACTGGAGGGAGATGCACTGTAACACAAAGGACTACCATTGCTGGACTCTGATTAGGAAAGGAGGTGATAATCTGAGCCATTAGGGAAGAAGTGCATGGCAGATGGAACCACAAGCAGATAGGGGAGGGGAAGAGTTATGAGGACAGAGGGAAGCCTGCAGGTGAAGCACATGCGGAATGGGTGGGTGGAACCAGGAAGAGGATAACATAGGAAATGGGAGTTTGGAGTAGGGTGTAGGAAAGGGGAGAAAAAAATGGAAGGACTGGAGGAAGATCAGAAGGTGAGTGAGAAGGTGTGGGGGGGGGGGAGGGAAATAAATCCTGACCAAAAGGGATAGCTTCCTAAAACTGGAACACTCAACCATCAACTTATTAGCTTGTAAATTGCCCAAGTGGAATATAAAGTGTTGATCCTCCAATTTGCTTTGAGCCTCACCCTGGCTTTAGAAAAGGCCCAAAGATGAGAATGGGAAAGGGAACTTGCATGCATCTGGGATCTCACCGTCTCCCTCTTCACACTCAATCCTGATGCAGGGCTTTAACCCCCAGTGTTGTCAATTCCTTTCCTCCCCCTCATATGTCTGAGCCCATTGATTTCCTTCAGGAGATTATTTATTGGTGTAGTCTCTTGGAATGTCTTGGAAAATCCAACTCATGTATTTTAATTTATGAAGTAAATTAAAGTTGCAAGCAGCAGCTTTCGTGGTCAAAAACTTACTTAATCATTTATGTTATTTAGAGATACACCATTGTACCAGGTCCTTCTGGCTCAACGAGCCCAACCACCCAATTGTACCCATGTGATCAATTAACCTTCTAACCTGTACCATCTTAGGAACTTAGTTCAAAGTAAATTTATTATCAAAGTATGCACGTATATGTCTCCATGTACTACCTTGAGATTCATTTTCTTGCAGGCGTTTGCAGGAAAATGAAGAACTTTAAGAATTTATGAAAAACTTTACATAAATAAAGGCTGACAAACAACCAATGTACAAAAGAAGACACATTATGCACATAAAAAATAAAGATGTAGGTAAATAATACCGAGAACATGAGTTGTAGAGTCCTTGAAAGTGGGTCTGTAGGCTATGGAATCAGTTCAGAGTTAAGGTGAGTGAAGTTACCCATGCCAGTTCAGGACCAGATGGCTGTAGGGTAATAACTTCCTGAACTTGGTGGTGGAGGACTGAAGGCCTCTGTAACTCCTGCCTGATGCTAGTAGTGATAAGAGAGCATAGTCTGGATGACGTGTGTCCTTGGAGATGGATGCGGCTTTCTTGTGGTGGTGCTGCTTGTAAATAAGACCAAAAGACCATAAGATATAGGAGCAGAATTAGGCCATTCGACCCTTCAAATCTCTCCTCCATAACATTATGCTGATTTATTACCCCTCGTAACCATATTTTCCAGCCTTCTCCCTGTAACCTTTGACACCCTGATTTGTCTATGAAGCTCCTCTTTAAGTACAGTATACTCAATGACTTTGCCTCCACAGCCATCTGTTGCAAAGAATTCCACAGATTCGTTACCATCTGGCTGAAGAAATTCCTCCTCATCTCTGTTCTAAATGGACATCTCTCTATTAGGAGGCTAGATGGACATCTCTGTAGACTCATCTACTATAGGTAACATATTCTCCACATCCTTTCTATCAAGGTCTTTCATTGTTCTGGAGTTTTCAATGAAATCACCCCTCATTCTTCTAAACTCCCACAATTATAGGCCCAGAGTGGTCAAACACTTCTCATATGTTAACACTTTTATTCCAGGAATCATTCTCATGAACCTATTCTAGACCCTCTCCAATGCCAGTACATCTTTTCTTAGCTAAGAGGCCCAATACTGCAAGTGTGGTCTTATCAGGCTCAGCATTACATCCTTTTCCTTATATTCTAGTCTTCTCTCAATAAATACTACCATTGCATTTGCCATTTGCCTCCCTTGCCACTGACTCAGCTTGCAAGTTAATTTTTAGGGAATCTTGCACAAGAATTCTCAAGTCCCTTTGCACCTCTGATATTTTATTTTTTTCCTCCTTTAGAAAATAGTCTATGCCTTTATTCCTTCTACCAAAGTGCATGACCGCACACTTCCCTTCACTATATTTCATCTGCAACTTCTTTGCCCATTCTCCCAATTTGTCCGAGTTCTCCTACAGACTCCCTGCTTCCTCAGCACTACCTTCACTTCCACCTGTCTTTGTACCATCTGTAAACTTGGCCACATGTGAATAGCGTGGAGGGCTGTCAGAGGTTACAATGGGACATTGATAGGATGCAAAACTGGGCAGAGAAGTGGCAGATGGAGTTCAACTCAGAAAAGTGTGAAGTGGTTTATTTTGGTAGGTCAAATATGATGACAGAATATAGTATTAATGGTAAGACTCTTGGCAGTGTGGACAATCAGAGGGATCTTGGGGTCCAAGTTCATAGGACACTCAAAGGTGCTGTGCAGGTTGACTTTATGGTTAAGAAGGCATACGGTGTATTGGCCTTCATCTTGAGTTTAGGAGCCAAGAGGTAATGTTGCAGCTATATAGAACCCTGGTCAGACCCCACTAAGAGTACTGTGCTCAGTTCTGGTCGCCTCACTATAGGAAAGATGTGGAAGCCATAGAAAGGGTGCAGAGGAGATTTACAAGGATGTTGCCTGGATTGGGGAGCATGCCTTATGAGAATAGGTTGAGTGAACTCGGCCTTTTCTCCTTGGAGCGACGGTGGATGAGAGGTGACCTGACAGAGGTGTATAAGATGATGAGAGGCATTGATTGTGTGGATAGTCAGAGGCTTTTTCCATGGGCTGAAATGGCTAGCACAAGAGGACACAGTTTTAAGGTGCTTGGAAGTAGGTACAGAGGAGATGTCAGGGGTACATTTTTTACGCAGAGAGTGGTGAGTGCATGGAATGGGCTGCCGGCGATGGTGGTGGAGGCGGTTATGATAGGGTCTTTTAAGAGCCTCCTGGATAGGTACATGGAGCTTAGAAAAATAGAGGGCTATGGGTAATCCTAGGTAATTTCTAAGGTAAGGACATGTACGGCACAGCTTTGTGGGCCGAAGGGCCTGTGTTGTGCTGTAGGTTTTCTATGTTTCTAAAGCCATCAAATCCACCATCCAAATCATTGACATACGTTGTGAAAAGAGGCGGTCGCAATACCAACCCCTGCGGAAAATCACTAGGGACAGTGCTCTGTTACTGACTATGCTCAGTGGAGGGGATGGCATTTCCTGTGAGAGGATGGGCTTTATCCACTACCTCTCATAGGCATTTCCATTCTTGGGCATTGGTACTTCCATACAAGATCATAATGCAACCAGTCAGATTCTCCATGAACGTGCGGAGTTGACATGAGGATAAAACTGCCAAAAATCAGGCACATCAAAAGCACTTCTGAACTACGGTGTCTCCCAAACTGTAGAACAGCAACTATTTCTCTGCTCAAGAGACTAACTTGTTAATTCTGTAACCTTATGAGTTGTTCATATGATGGGGCGTACCCACCATTTTTCAGGCCAACTCATGACTGGGCCACTGAAGGCACCATCATATCCCTTTAATTCTATATGGAGATGCGATATTCTACATTATAATGCAATTCAACAAATATTTTAGTTGATAAAATATGCTGTAAAGTGAATCTAATAAAACCTTAACAAATTTAAATAAAGGCAGTGAAGGTTTAGAATTAGTACTATTGCATCCTATACATCTTGCAGAAAAAGCCAATAAGAACTGGAAATATGGTCAACAAGCTACATTAATTGCGTGGGATGTATGCTGGCTGTTCTCTCGATGCTGACAAATTTATTGTCACAGTAACTGCCAAATTTAAAATCATTAAGATTTAATGATTTAGATACAAAAGTAGCTTACCCCTTAACTCATTTCCAACACACTAAATCAATTTTTGTATAAAAGCAACATAAATTAAGTAGTTATTTATAATATGTTGCTATTGCCTTTCAATCACTTGAGGTGTTGATATCTATACTTACAGCCACGAGCTCTTTTCTTTCCTCTTTGGGGCATGTGACGTTGTGAAGTTTAATAAATGAGTTGGGAGAAAAGTAATGACTCAAATGTTACATAAATTTTAATGACTGAGAACCCTATCTGGTTCAGTTTTTACCTAAAGGAATAACCAGGAATAAAGAAAAAAATAAATTGATATACTCAGCAGAGAAGGGAAACTATTTTCACTATTTTGTTTAGCAAAGTAATTTTAAACAAATAGTCAAGCAGCCAAAAACCGAACAGGTGAGCTTAAACCATTCAGCAGAAAAATCAGCATTACTCAATCAGGTTCCAAATGTTCTGATATTTATGAAGATCTTTGTTGCTTGTTAAAAGAAATTCTTTTCATTCAGCATCTAATTGGTAAGAATTATTTAGTGCCTGCGAGAAAATGAATCTCAGGGTATTATATGGTGACATACATACTTTGATGATAAATTTACTTTGAACTTGAACTTTTGAACTAATTCTAGAAGGCAGAAGGTACCACGGTGCAGCTGGTGGAGTATCATAGTGACAAGAACCCAGGCTCAACCCTGACCTGCAGTCCTCTCCACATGGAGGTTGTACGTTCTCCTTGACCGTGGATTTCCTCCAGGTGCTGGCTGATGGGACGAGGCAGAACATAATACTCAGTGGCCACTTTATTAGGTGCACTTGTGCTCCTGCTCGTAATGCAAATATCTAATCAGCTGATCATGTACAGTAGCAACTCAACGTATAAAAAGCATGCAGACGTGGTCAAGAGGTTCAGTTGGTGTACAGACCAAGGACCAGAATGGGGAAGTAATGAGATCTAAGTAACTTTGACCGTGGGATGATTGTTGGTGCCAGACGGGGTGGTTTGAGTATCTTAGAAATTGCTGACCTCCTGTATTTTTTTTAAACACACAACCATCTCTAAAGTTTACAGAGAATGGTACGAGGAACAAAAAAACATCTAGCGAGTGACAGTTCTGTGGATAAAAATACCTTGCTAATGAGAGAGGTCAGAGGAGAATGGCCAGACTGGTTCAATCTGACAGGAAGGTGATGGTAACTCGAATAACCACGCGTTACAACAGTGGTGTGCTAAGAGCATCTCTGAACATGAGACACATCAAACTTTGAAGTGGATGGGCTACAGCTGCAGAAGACCACAAACATATACTCAGTGGCCACTTTATTAGATATATGTGGTACCGAGTAAAGTGGTCACTGAGTGTATTTTGACACAGACTAGAAGGGCCCAAGTAACTTTTTCTGTGCAGTACTCTGACCCTAAGAATGATGTTCATTGTTGTTGTTCCCTTCCATGCCTTGGTGCGCATCAGGCAGCAACCTTGCCATTTCTTTAGTATTTTTGTCTGTTTTTTTACGAGGCCGAGTTGCTAGCTTGATGCTCAACCCAGCACAGATGGAAAGCGTGCAGGGAGCTGGCTGGATTTGAACCCAGGACCACTCGCCTTGAAGTCTGGTGCAGAAGTTACTACACCACTGGCTGGCTAATGACATTCTTTAGAAAGTTATAAAGATGTTTAGGCAACTATCCTGGAAGAGATGATTCTAAATCTGGAAGTTCTATATGACGAGTGAAAACCATGATACTTGTTGTATGATACATTTTAGCAACAAAGTGAGAACTGGATAGATCGAAAGGAAATGCCTAATTGATAAGCTACAAAAAAGTAGATGGCATGAAGAATAAATATCCATGTTGTCACAAAATCAGTGTGTCCTGCCTTTTCTACAACGAGTTGCAAAGCCCGAAGGGAAATTTATAAGTTTGTAAATGATTACACTTCTGTGACTAAAAGATAAGATAATGAAAAGGAATGTGACAAGTGATTGATTTAGAAAAGTATTTCTGATTCATTATAACTTTGATAATGACATCTTAAATCAGTAAGTTATATCAAATAGTGACACGATGTATATTTCTAATGGGCTTAAACTTCATTGTCAATTATTTTATCCTGCATGGTGGATTAATTGAACTAAGGATGAGAAGCAATATTTTATTTTGAAAAAGTGACAACGTTTAAGAATTAGAGTGTTTTGCAAGCAAACTCCCATTGCATATTGCAAAGTTTGTCCTTTTATAGTTTCTCGGGAATTGATTCTGCTAAGGTCTTTGGGATATTTGAATGCAAAAAGAAAAGATATCAAAGCTGTATCTTGAGTGTCTTATTTGCTTTAATTAAAAGCATTATTTTGTTAGTTGGAATATGGCATTGTTTGAAATACAGTACTTGGAAAATGTCCAAAAGAGGTGAAGGACATTTAATCTAATAACATATTAACCTTAGACCTTCACTAGCTTGTCATCATCAGAGTTCTATTCTAATGATTGTCTTTCAAGCTGTTTCTCATTGTCAGCGTTTTTTCTCTCACTATCCATTAGTGGATTATGTTTCCTCTATCAACAAAGACCTTGGGGCCTTGCATGGAAAGTCATGTGTATTCTTCATAAATACAACACTCATCTAATTTTTTCAAGCTGAGCTCTAGCTGTAACTTTGGGTTTTGACCTAACTTTGAACTTATTTCAAGTAAAAATACGTAGTGAAAACTGTTGAATTTGGACTCCTTTATAGCAACTTTATGGCACAGTAGTGTAGAGGTTAGTGTAGCGATATTATAGGTTCAATTTCCGCCGCTGTCTGCCCGTTCGAATTCTCCCTGTTTCATCCGGATGCTCCGGTTCCTCCCCACATTCCAATGACATACTAGTTTAGTAGGTTAATCGGTCACATGGTTGTAATTGGGGATTGCAGGTTTGTGGGCCAGAAGTGTCTTTGACTGTGCTGTATCTCTGAATAAATAAATGAACTCTAGGTTTCAGCCACCTGCATACAGAAGCTCCTAATCAAAAATGCCTTTATTATTTGCATTTTTGTTTGAAGTGGGATTAGCCATATAAAGGGGGAAAATCTTCAGTTTGCAAATATATTTCCCAATTTAAATTCAAATAGTGGCGTTCAAATTCAATCAGAATAGCCATCCTCAGTTAGATAATGTGCTTCTCATGCTCGTATTTTCTGGGGACCTAATTAAAAATACCTGGGAAACAAATTCATCTGTTTTAGATAGCGAAACTAATCAAATTTGAATTTAATTTAGCTTTTCTAATCTCAGAACACATCCATCAGGAGAGTAATTTGATGCTGCACATTGGAGTTGGTGGTTGAAATGGGCAAAGTAGAAATTCAAAAATAATTAAATTCAAATTACAGAACCAAACTAAATTCAAAGTTCTATTATTAAATGAGCTATTTCATGGCTGTAAACATCATATATCAGTGGTGTCTTTCTCTAAAAATTTACTTTGATTGTACTTGCTGCATAAAAGTGACTGCTGATACGTTTACTCAGTGTTTTAAAAGATATCATCTTTAATTATCAACTCTGTCCAACTGGTTTCATAATCTCCTCATTTCTGCTTCTGATCCCTCATCCGTCATAATGTTCAGCCCCCCCAGGTGGATGGTCACAGACCAACTCCATTCCGAATTCTACAATTTAAAAAAAATGCATTAAAAAACGCAAAACTTTTAGAAATACTCCGCAGGCCAGGCAGCATCTGTGGGAGGAAATATATTTCAGGGAAGACACTTTGTGAGAGCTGGGAAGGAGAGAATGGACAGATAAGTTGCTTGAATTTAGAGCAATGAAAAAGAAGCTGGTCTGTCACTCCTCCTCGCCTGATCCACCTTTCTCATGCCAGTTCTTACTCCTTCCCTGCCCCTCACTTCTTTATACCTGCTATCTGCCTATATCTTTCGCTCCAGATGAAGGACCTCAACCCAAATCATTGACCCATTTCTCTCCACAGATGCTGCCTGGCGTGTTGAATTCCTTCAGCATCCTATTTATCACTAAGAGAGGATGGAAGCTAATGAAGCTACAGCGAGGGGGGAGGTGTCAGATAGGATTAAACTGGGGTGATGACGAGGGTAAGCTGTAAATATTTTACTTGCTAGCTAGAGACACGGAAAGAGATGGCCTTCCTTTCCAGTCCTGATCAAGAGTTCCAGTCCAAAACGTCGATACTTTATTCCTCTCCATAGATGGTGCCTGACCTGCTGAGTTCCTCCAGCATTCTGTGTTACTCAGGATTTCCAGCGTCTACAGAATCTGTGTTTATGATTTGCTGCTCCACTGCAAAGTCACCTTGAGGTATGCTTATCCTGAAGAAGTTCAAACCTCTTCAAGGAGAGCTCAGTGAAACCCTCTTTCATTGCTCCCGCTCTGTAATCTCTGTTACTTTCCAACTCTTTGACAACGTGCTCACCCAGACATGCTACTTCAGCTTCACCTACCACCTTCCTATCTGTACTCCTGTCATCTGCCACACCTTTTCATTCTGGCTCCCTCCCCCTTCTTTTCCAGTCCTGATGAAGGGATTCAGACCTAAATGCTGACTCTTTGTTCTTGTCCATAGATCCTGACCTGCTGAGATCCTCCAGCATTTTGTGATCCTCCAGCATCTGCAGAATCACTCGTGTTTCTGTGCTTTACCCATTTTACAGCCCATTTGCACCCACCGTTTTGTGGAAGCTAAAGTCCATTTCCACTATATTGTGGGATTCTACTTTGAACAGAACTGTACAGAAAGTGTGTGGAAAATGTGATTACTGAGAACATGAGTTTACTTTTTATTTAGAGATACAGTGCGGAACAGACCTTTCCAATCCAACGAGCTACACTGCCCAGCAACCCACCTACTTAACGCTATCCTGATCACAAGATGATTTGCAATGACCAATCAACCTAATAACCGGTACGTCGTTGGACTGTGAGAGGAAACCAGAGAACCCGGAGGAAACCCATGCAATAATGGGAAGAACGTACAAACTCCTTACAGCAGGCATCGAAAACGAACTCTAAACTCCAGAACGCCCCGAGCTTTAAAAGAGTCGCACTAACCGTTACACTACCATTTCAGTGGAAGCAGGTTTTGGACAACACCTTATGAAAGACAAGAAAGGAAACATAAACCATTGATGAAAAGATGGAAGGAAACCCTGTCAGATAGGAGAGTAGAGCTTCTTCAGAGAATCCCAGAGGAGAAAATGGGGTGAAATGATAGCCTAAAGTTGACAGATCTTCGACTGGAAACATTGACCTCGTTTCTCTTCCAATACAGTTTGACTTGTTGAGTGTTTCCAGCATTTTCTCCAACATCTGAAGTTTTATCAGTGCATTCAATCTTACAAAATACACTCAGTGGCCGCTTTATTATGTGCATCTGTACACCTGCTCGTTAATGTAAATATCTGATCAGACCATCATGTGGCAGTACCCTAATGCATTAAAGCATACAGACATGGTCAAGAGGTTCAGTTGTGGTTCAGGCCAAACATCAGAATGGGGAAGAAAAAGACTTTGACTGTGGAATGATTATTGGTACCAGATGGGGTGTTTTGAGTATCTCAGAAACTGCTGATTTTTACCTACGACTGTTTCTAGACTTACAGAGAATGGTCCTAAACACTAAAATCATTCGGTGAGTGGCAGCTCTGTGGGTGAAAATGCCTTGTCAATGAGCAAGGTCAGAGGAGAATGGCCAGACTGGTTCAAGCTGACAGGAACCATGCGTCCCAACAATGGTGGGCAGAAGAGCATCTCTGAATGCACGACACATCAACCCTTGAAGAGCATGGTCTACAGCAGCAGAAGACCATGAACATAAACTCAGTGACCTTTTTATTAGACACAGGAGGTATACCTAATAAAGTGACCACTGACCTTGTTTCCTTGGATCATGAAACTGCGGCAAAAGGGAAGATGCAGCTATAGCATTTTAAGAACCTTTGGCAGCGGAATGTATTTGTCAAGGCCAAGCAGTTGATTAGAGTGCATTTAGCACCCTATTAACAAAATGATGAAGGAAAGCATGTCTTTAAGTAGAGGGTCAGTTTGATTTACATTGTTTTGCACTCAGACTAGGATAGCATACTGTAGCAATGTGATCCACATACAGAGAAAACCAAGGGTAACTTCCTAAATGCCAACGAGATGAATTTAATGGGAAGTGTAGCATCTTTCAGAATGTCATATGGAACTGAGTATAATATATTACCACTCGGTGTAGGTTTGATATATTTTTGTTCTTTAGATAGAGCACTGTAGGTACAATTTAATAGACAAGAAGTAGGAATATGAGCAAAAAAAAATTTAATACAGCATGATCAGCAAGGTTTCAACTATCACTAACCAACTGAAGTCTACCACATATCTATAACTCATTTTGTTTTATAGGCCATTAGGATCTCCAGAGAAGGGCTGCTTGGGGATTGCTGCTTTTTGTTGAAATTAAAATGTCAAAGAAAAAGAAATAGAACAAAACAGGGAATCTGCAATTAATTACAAGCCCATAAAAATTCAATAATCAGAAGTCTGCACAGCTTCAACTCCAGCACTATCTGATTCCAGCTAACAGGAAGGGAATACATTAATCTTTTCAAATTAGTTTTTTTAATCTAACTTGAATATACTGATAAGACCTTTCACCATTTGTCCAATGCTCCCTTCTAACAGGTTCAACCCAATGTGCACAAAGTTCTGATCAGTAACACTCAGATTCCGGGTGGGTGTTTGGAACCCCTTCCAAACCCATAGAGGAGGGCAGGGGTCTTATTTGTGAGAGAGAGAGAGAGAGAGAGACACACACACACACACACACACACACACACACACACACACACACACACACACACACACACACACACACACACACACACACACACACCTGGAGACACGCAGCAGGACAGGCAACAGCTATGGAGGGAACTAAACAGTCGACATTCTGGGCTGAGACCTGATTAAGGGTCTCGGCCTCATCTGTCCATTTCCCTCCATAGATGCTGCCTGTCCTGCTGATCTCCCCCAGCACTTTGCATGTGTTGCTCAAGATCTCCAGCATCTGCTGAATTTCTGGTATACCTTACCTGAGGGGGCTCACCGAATCTGAGCTGAATATGGGCAGAGTGGGCAGATGGTGACGCTGGTCTGTAAGTTCCTTTGTCTAACACACCACTGTCATTCAAAGGATGTTTCTGTAGTCAGATGTTGGTGAATCTGTGGAATTTTATTGCCACAGATGGCTATAGAGGGCAAGTCATTGGGTATATTTAAAGCAGAGGGTGATAGATTCTTGATTAGTAAGGGTGTCAAGGGTTACAGGGAGAAGGCAGGAGAGCAGAGTTGAGAGGCATGCTAAATCAGCCGTGATGGAATGGCAGAACAGACTTGATGGGCTGAATGGACTAATTTTTCTCCTGTGCCATATGGTCCTATACTCACTGCTTGGAACAACGATTCTGAAGGTGGCCGCTGCTTTCAAGAGCTTGGTTTGTTCAAACTGCAGAGGCTAAAGAGTGTGTAGTAGCAGGACTTGTACAACTTCCTGTTCTGTTCAGACTTCTGCACGTACTAGCTTGTCCTTGGCATCGGCTCATTCTTGGACTTACACGATGCAATCCTGCCTAGCGTGGCAAAGGAGCAGAAGACCCACAGAGCAGCTTCACTCACAGACAGGAGGAGGAAAAGCAGGTAGGGTGAAAATAGACATGGCAGAAAGTCAAAGCTCTGGTATCCCTGCATCACCACCCTACACCCTTCCCGCAGCACCATCTCCCCTAAGGGTAGTAAGATCGCAAATCTTCTATCTGAACGAATATTAAGTGGGATTTTATTGCACTCACAGAGGAGTAGAAATCAAGAAAACATACTCCAAATCCGTAACTTCAGCATGGAAAAAGGACGTTTCTGTGAAGGTCAAGTTTATTGTCATAAGCTTACATACTAAGGGTATAAGTGCCATGAAAGTGAGCTTTTGGCAGCAGAAGCACAGTAGATTATAAAAATGACTAACATCAACTGCAGAAACTGATATTAATATAAATTATAAAACTGGATGACAAATAAACAAAAATGAACATAACAGTGCAAGTTGAGGAAAATATAGTCTGAGATATATAGAACATCCAGTACAGCACAGGAACAGGCCATTCAGCCCTCAATGTTCTGCCAAACACTGAGTCCTGTCATCTGCAGAAACTCTCTGATGACTCATCAGTAGCTGGGTGTATAAAGGGAGGATGGGAGGATGAATACAGGGCCCTGGTGGAGGACTTTGTCAAATGGTGCAAGCTGAATCATCTGTAGCTCAATATCAGTAAGACAAAAGAGATGGGAATGGACTTTAGCAACACTACGCCTATGCTGCTCTCAGCTACTATTGATGGTGAGCACATGGATGTGGTGAGGACCTACAAGTACCTGGGGGTGCACCTGGATGACAGACTTGAGTGGAGCACCAATACAGAGGCAGTGAACCAGGAGGGCCAGGGTTGCCTCCTGAGGACGCTGAGATGCTTTGGAGTATACAGGCCAGTCTTTCACATGTTCTACCAGTCTGTACAATCTTCTATGCAGAGGTGTGCTGGGGCAATGGTATAAACACTGGTGATGCAAACACGCTCAATAAACTGATTTATTCAGGGGATATTTGTGTAGAGTTCTATATAGGTATGTTCCAGTGAGACAGGGAAGTTATGGTAGGGTACAGGAACCATGGTGTACAAAGGCTGTAATAAATCTAGTCAAGAAGAAAAGAAAAACTTACAAAAGGTTCAGAGAGCTAGGTAATGTTAGAGATCTAGAAGATTATAAGGCTACTAGGAAGGAGCTTAAGAAGGAAGTTAGGAGAGCCAGAAGGGGCCATGAGAAGGCCTTGGCAGGCAGAATTACAGAAAACCCCAAGGCATTCTACAAGTATGTGAAGAGCAAGAGAATAAGACATGAAAAAATAGGACCTATCAAGTGTGACAGTGGGAAAGTGTGTCTGGAACCAGAGGAAATGGCAGAGGTACTTAATGAATATTTTACTTCAGTATTCACTATGGAAAAGGATCTTGGTGATTGTAGTGATGACTTGCAGTGGACTGAAAAGCTTGAGCATGTAGATATTAAGAAGGAGGATGTGCTGGAGCTTTTGGAAAGCATCAAGTTGGACAAGTCGCTGGGACTGGATGAGATGTACCCCAGGCTACAGTGGTTGGTGAGGGAGGAGATTGCTGAGCCTCTGGCGACAATCTTTGCATCATCATGGGGACAGGAGAGGTTCCAGAGGATTGGAGGGTTGTGGATGTTGTTCCTTTATTCACGAAAGGGAGTAGAGATAGCCCAGGAAATTATAGACCAGTGTGTCTTACCTCAGTGGTTGGTAAGTTGTTGGAGAAGATCCTGAGAGGCAGGATTTAAGAACATTTGGAGAGGTATAATATGATTAGGAGTAGTCAGCATGGCTTTGTCAAGGGCAGGTCGTGCCTTACGAACCTGATTGAATTTTTTGAGGATGTGACTAAACACATTGATGAAGGAAGAGCAGTAGACGTAGTGTATATGGATTTCAGCAAGGCATTTGATAAGGTACCCCAAGCAAGGCTTATTGAGAAAGTAAGGAGGCATGGGATCCAGAACTGGCTTGCCCACAGAAGGCAAAGAGTGGTTGTAGACGGGTCATATTCTGCATGGAGGTCGGTTACCAGTGGAGTGCCTCAGCGATCTGTTCTGGGACCCCTACTCTTCATGATTTTTATAAATAACCTGGATGAGGAAGTGGTTGTATGGGTTAGTAAGGTTGCTGATGACACAAAGGTTGGAAGTGTTGTGGATAGTGTGGAGGGCTGTCAGAGGTTACAGCGGGACATTGATAGGATGCAAAACTGGGCTGAGAAGTGGCGTTAAACCCAGATAAATGTGAAGGGGTTCATTTTGGTAGATCAAATATGATGGCAGAATATAGTATTAATGGTAAGACTTGTGGCAGTGTGGAGGATCAGAGGGATCTTGGGGTCCGATTCCATAGGACACTCAAAGCAGCTGCACAGGTTGACTCTGTGGTTGAGAAGGCATACAGTGCATTGACCTTCATCAATCGTGGAATTGAATTTAGGAGCCGAGAGGTAATGTTGTAGCTATATAGGACCCTGGTCAGACCCCACTTGGAGTACTGTGCTCAGTTCTGATCGCCTCACTACGGGAAGGATGTCGAAGCCGTAGAAAGGGTGCAGAAGGGATTTACAAGGATGTTGCCTGGATTGGGGAGCATGCTTTATGAGAATAGGTTGAGTGAACTCAGCCTTTTCTCCTTGGAGCGAAGGAGGATGAGAGGTGACCTGATAGAGGTGTATAAGATGATGAGAGGCATTGGTCGTGTGGATAGTCAGAGGCTTTTTCCCAGGGCTGAAATGGTTGCCACAAGAGGACACAGGTTTAAGGTACTGGGGAGTAGGTACAAAGCAGATGTCAGGGGTAAGTTTTTTACTCACAGAATGGTGAGCGCGTGGAATGGGCTGCTGGCAACGGTGGTGGAAGCGGATATGATAGTCTTTTAAGAGGCTTTTAGATGGATACATGGAGCTTAGAAAAATACAGGGCTAAAGGTAGCCTAGTAATTTCTAAGGTAAGGACATGTTCGGCACAACTGTATTGTGCTGTAGGTTTTCTATGTTTCTATGTTAGAAAGGCTGGCTCTGTTATAGGAGTCAAACTGGACAGGCTGTGGTAGAACAAAGGATTCTACAGAAAATCCTGGCAATTCTGGACAATGTTTCTCACACTCTGCATGCCACCTTGGCTGAACAGAGTAGCACTTTTAGTAATAGAGTGAGACAACTGCACTGTTCCAAAGAGCACTATATGAGGTTATTCTTACCCTCGATCATTAAACTCTATAATGCATCAGCTTCTCCTATAGCCAGGGAAGTGATTACCCCCTCCTGTTAGACAGTTTGAGGTAACTAATCTTTCATTCTTTCAAAACTTCTCTTCTAATATTTGTATATCTGTGCACTGTAATGCTACTGTGATATTGTAATTTCCTTTGGGATCAATAAAGTATCTATCTCTGTATCTCTATCTATCCAAAAAGTCAATTAAAACTCCCAAACTCTAATCTCTCCTACCTATACCATGTCCATATCTCTCCATTTCCTTACATCCATGTGCCTATCCCAGAGTCTCTTCAAAGCCTCTAATATATTTGCCTCTACCACCATACCAGGCAGCGCATTCCAGGCATCCACAACTCTCTGAGTAGAAAACTTACCCCTTACATTCCCCTTGAACCTACCACCTCTCAACTTCAATGCATGCCCTCTGCTATTAGACATTTAAGGTAGGATTAATGTTTTCTTCTGTCAGTTCAACAGCCTGATGGCAGTGGGGAAGAAGTTGCTGTTGAACCTTGAGGAGCAGGTCTTCTAACTAACTCCATCAGTGAAGTACACACACAAAATGCTGGAGGAACTCAGCATCTATAGAGGGGAATAAGCAGTCAAGGAGACCCTGCATGCACCGTGGTGAAGGCTCTCGGCCCGAAACATTGAGTATTCATTTCCTTCCATAGATGCTGCCTGACTTGCTGAGATTCTCCAGCATTTTATGTGTCGCTTAAGATTGCCAGCATCTGCAGATTCTCTTGTGTCCAGCAGTTTACTTCAGTGCGCCTGATTGAACCCAGAGTGGGACTCAACTTTCTGCCATCCACTATTCTATAAGGCCAGAGTAGTGATCTATCCCAACAGAATTGACTCCATTGCGTTGCATATAGGTAGAAGAGCAGTCAGTTTCAAGTGCCATTGGCTCCATGTCAGTCCTGCTTTATACAGTAACTGAGAGGGAATTAGCAA
The DNA here is from genome assembly GCF_048418815.1 of Hemitrygon akajei. NCBI lineage: Eukaryota > Metazoa > Chordata > Chondrichthyes > Myliobatiformes > Dasyatidae > Hemitrygon > Hemitrygon akajei. Next base: position 52,834,460 of record NC_133144.1, on the reverse strand, counting down.
CCTCAGTTCTGTAAAACTTCAACTGCTTGGAAATCCCGAACATTCAGCACCTGTCTCACTGGAGCCAATTGCCTTGCTCTCTTTAACACACTGTCAGGGTCCGATCCGGTTCAGAATCTGCGTTCTGGGTGTCAATCCGGTCCGGGGGCTCCGGACTCCGGGTCCTGCAGTTGCCCCTCCCGTCACCCGTGATCTAGTTAGGACCCTCCTGGCTCAAGGAGGCACACCTGCGACTGGGACTGGGACCAGGCCGGTGGTCGTTTTGTTCTGTTTCCTGTTTCTTTGCCGGCTCTGAACTCTTCTCTGCATTCTGTTATCCTGCCCGGGCTCAGATCTGCTCCTCATCATGCTTCTCTGCCCTGTACCAATACTGCCAGGTTGGTCCGCTCCCCCACCTTTCTTCCCATGCGCTGGTCTTGCTTCTCCGCTTGTTTGTGTTTGTTCGCGCGGTCGCGCTGTCTGCCGGCCTTTCCCGATTTTCCTGTTATCATGACTGTTGTGTTGGTCACCCTGGACCTATGCCCGTTCCTACCCCTTGCCTCCGTCGGGCAGATCTGGCTGACCAGCCGCTGCCCGGCAGTGGTTCTGCCCGTTCCTACCCCTTGCCTCTGTCGGGCGGATCCGGCTGACCAGCCGCTGCCTGGCGGGGGTTCTGCCCTGTCCTCCTCTTCCACCCGAACCCTGGGATTGTGCCCCGCACCCGCCTAGGGGTCCGCACCATGCCCAGGCCTCCGGTGTTTCTGCCTGGGAGGCGACCCTACCCAGGCTATATGCGGCCCGCCCAGGGAGGACTCTCCGCCAGCCTATCTAGCCACCTAGACCTGTCTACCTGACCCCAGGGACCTGTATGCCTACCTGCCTGAACTCCAGGGGCCCGCTCCGCTCTCCCTGCCTGAACCCCGGGAGCCCGCTCCGCTCTGCCTGCCTGAACTCCGGGGGCCCGCTCCGCTCTGCCTGCCTGGACCCCGGGAGCCCGCTCCGCTCTTCCTGCCTGAACCCCAGGAGCCCACTCCGCTCTGCCTGCCTGAACCCCAGGAGCCCGCTCCGTCTTCCTGCCTGAACCCCAGGAGCCTGCTCCGCTCTGCCTGCCTGGACCCCGGGAGCCCGCTCCACTCTTCCTACCTGACACTCTATCTACCTGCACCCCAGCTCTACCCTTAAGTGTCATGGCATCCCCATCCTGTCCTCCCCCTAGTACTTCAGTGTCTACGTCCTGCGTTTGGGTCCATCCGGCCCTGTTCCTGACACACACATAATGCATAGGGAGGGAGGACCAGGGCTTGTTTTGCTGATGTTGCTTTGTTGTTTGCTGTTTTCTGTGTTGTTCTGCTGAGCATGCTTACATACTGCCCATTATGCCGTTGGTGTTTGGGGCAGCAATGAAGGTCCTCCAACTTTGTCTGTCCTTTGCAGTTCAGATGTAGAAGGATTCTTCATTACTGTTTCCATAACAATTCTGTTTTACCAGTTAGGGTTGTTAGCCCTGAACCTGGAGGACTGGTGGACCACTCTTCGTCTAGCCTCTACCCTTTGACCTCTTTGGCATGGGTGACTCTACCAAGAGCCTAACTCCAGGCAACATAGCTCTCTGGGTTATTGAGGCAAACAAGCCTCCAAACCGTGACAAGTTGTGGTCCTCTTGGAGGACTGCCGAGCATGGTGGGCATGTCATGTTGGCACTGGCATGTGTGGTGACACCTGCAGGCTACCCCAGCATATCCTTGAGTGTGTTGGTTATTAACACAAATGATGCATTTTGCTGTATGCTCCAAGGTACATGTGATAATAAATCTGTATCTGAATCTGGTTCACATGCTCCATTTAGCACACCAGGACCCCAGTTCCTACATTTCCTTTAAACTCACTGGGGCCTATGTTCTTAAACTCCCTTTATCCCACTTGGGCCTCAGTTCCCACACCCCCATTAGCTCACGTAGATCCTCGTTCCCGTGCTTCCTTACAATCATGGGACCTCAGTTCCTATGCTGGTTAAACTCATATGGAATCCTGTTTTCTCTCAATACTCACTGGTTCTGTTTCCCATGCTCCCTTTAAGCTCAAATGGTTCCTTTTCATAAGCTTCCCTGAGACTTACCCGGATCTCTGGAAAATTTATTATTCTACTGGGTAACATCTTAAAATAGTGAACTAAAAGTATCTTGGAACATTATCAGGGAATATCATCTAATGGTGAGCACTACAGCACAGAAACAGACCCTTCAGGCCATCTAGTCCATGCCGAACTATTACTCTGCCTAGACCCAACTGAGCTATAGCCCTGCATACCCATCCCATGAATGCACTTAATCAAATTTCTCTTAAATGCTGAAATCAAGCCCACATCCACTACTTCAGCTGACAGCTCGTTCCACACTCTCAGTACCCTCTGAGTGAAGAAGTTAAACATTTCACTTTTCACCCTTAACCTATGACCCCTAGTTCTAGAGTCACACAACCTCTGTGGAAAAAGACTGCTTGCATTTACCCTATCGAAACCCCTTATAATGTTGTATATTCTATCAAGTCTCCCTTCATTCTATTATGCTCCTGGGAATACAATCCTAAACTACTCCCTATCACTCAGATCCTCAAGTCCTGGTAAGATACTTATAAACTTCCTCTTTCAGTCTTACTGTAATCTTTCCTGTAGGCCGGTGATCAGAACTGAATGCAATACTCCAAATCAGGTCTTACCAGCGTTTTATACAGCTTCAACATTACGTCCCAATATTCTGGGAAATCTGACGGTCTGGCAGTGCAGCATCCACAGTACTCCAGATTGATGGAGTTTTACTCATCCAACTGGTATGTCCTGAGGCAGTGAAAAAGCAGATCAATGCCTGGTGTCCTGGCCCCAGCTTTGGTGTCTCCAGGCTGCTGTTTCTGCTGAACTTCAGCCTCCAGGGTAAACCGAAGGGCAATGACAGAACAAGAGCTGATCACTGAATACATGACTGCACGCTCCAGTGCACGCAACTTCTTCCAGTGCACTGAAAGACATTCAACAACTTAAAACACGATGGTAGAGACTTCTCTGTAAGCACAAGAGAGTATAGTTAAATTCTCCAATTTCAGTATCCTGTTCTCTCTTTCCGTCCCTATTCTCTCTCCTCCTGATATACAGTCTCTCCCACACCAGCCTCCATCGACCAGTTTGTTTCCATTTCTTTCACTTCCTTTGACACACTCCTCCCATTTTGTCCCTCTGCCAATTCCCACTTCCCTCATTTGATTCCATGCACCACCTCCCTTCCCTATTAGATTCTACTATCTACAGCTCCACCTATCACCTCCCAGCCTCTTGTCACTATCGCCACGTGTCCCCTCCCTATTTGTCTGTCTTCGATCTTCACCTGGATCCACCTACTGCTTACCAGCTCTTGCTCCACTTCTTGCCCTCACCTCCTCATACTTTCCCTTCCGTCGCTCAGTCCAACACATAATTCTCCACAACTTCTGCCATCTCTAATAGGATCCCACCACCAAGCACATCTTTCCCACCCTCCCCCCCCCCTCACTTCCCGCTTTCTGCAGGGCTCACTCCCTATGTGACTCCCTCATCCATTGTGTCCTTCCCCACTGACCTCCCTCCTGGCACCTATCCTTGCAAGCGGAACAAGCGCCACATCTGGCCCAACGGCTCCTCCCTCACGACCATTCAGGGACCCAAACAGTCTTGCCAGGTGAGGTGACACTTCACCTCTGAGTCTGTTGGGATCGCCTACTGTATCTGATGCTCCTGGTATGGCCTCCTGGATACCAATGAGATCAGACCTAGACTGGGAGGCTGCTTTGCCAAGCACCTATGCTTTGTCCACCAGAAAAAGTGGGATCTTCTGGCACCCACCCATTTCAATTCTTCTTCCCATTTCCATTCCCATTCCAACATGTCAGTCCATGGCCTCCTCTACTGCCAGACTGAAGCCACACTCAAATTGGAGGAGCAACACCTTATATTCCATCTGGGTAGCCTCCGACCTGATGCCATGAACATCAATTTCTCAAACTTCTGGTAATTGCACCTCCCCACATTCACCATCACCCCATTTCCGTTTCCCTCTCTCACCTTATCTCCTTACCTGCCCATCCCTCTGGTGCTCCTCCCCCTTCCATTTCTTCCATGGTTGTCTACTCTCTCCTATCAGACTCCCCCTTCTCCAGCCCTTTGTCTCTTTCACCAATCAACTTCCCAGCTCTTTACTTCACCCCTCCCCCTCTCTTGTACTTCTTCCTCCCCTCCTCCCACCTTCTTGCTCTGACTTCTCATCTTTCGTTCCAGTCCTGATGAAGGGTCTCGGCCCAAAACATTGACTGTACATTTTTTCCATAGACTTGCCTGGCCTGCTGAGTTCCTTCAGCATTTTGTTTGCTTTGCCTGGATTTCCAGCATCTGCAGATTTTCTTGTGGCTGTGCTTCTGAGGGAACATGTCAGGTTCGTGCTCTGTCGGGTCACTTGCTCGGTCAGGTCACCAGTCCTTCCGAGCAGCTACTGGACTACACTGTGCAATCTGCAAGGAGTTCGAAACAACAGGAGATCATAAACCCAAGAAACTCTTCGGATGCTGGAAAGTGAGAGCAGCACACAGAATGCTGGAGGAACTCAGCAGATCAGGCAGCCTCTGTGGAGGGTAAGGAAGACTGCTTCTCACTTCACTCCCAGCTTCTCGCTTTATGCCCCCATCACCCACCCATCTTCCCCCTCACCTGACTTCACCTATCAGCTGCCAGCTCATTGTATGCCTTCCCCTCCCCCCACCTTCTTATACTGGCTTCAACCCCCTTCCTTTCCAGTCACGATGAACGGCCTCGGCCTGAAACACCAATTGCTTATTCCTCTCCACAGATGCTGCCTGATTTTCTGTGTTCCTCCAACATTTTGAGGGTCACTCTGGAAAGAAAAGCTGGGTTAGCATTTCAGAGCCACACACACAGAATGCGAGAGGATTTGCTCTGGATTTCCAGCATCTGCAAAATCTCTTGTAGTTAGGGTTAGCATTTCAGATTTAAATACCGCAAAAGGAGAAATGCTGGAAGCACTCCCCAAGACAGGCAGCATCTATGGAGAGAGAAACAGGGCTAGCAGTTAGTACTTCTTTCACTCAAGTCCCTTGCTGCCTCAAGCACCAGGTGTCACATCATGGGCAGCCACTAGCTTCATGCAGAGGGGTACAGACTTCCAGCTGTGCCCAAAACACTCAGCCAAGTCGGTGTCTTGCCCTGGATATTTAACACAGACATTTGACTGGTGCAGCAAGCACTTCATTGGGCTCAAGTTGAGAATCAGATAGGATCACTGTTGTTTATTGTGCATTGGGATTCCTTGCTCGCAGGAAGTTTACTGAGTCAACGCTCTTAATTGTCTTCGGAGGGACTCCCCATCACAGTCATCACTTGGACACTTTGCATCAGAGCTCCACTGCGACCAAAGCCCTTGGGGATTGCGAGCTGGCCCAGTTCCTTCCCGGTCCCCTGACAGCAAGGCACAACTGCCCTTTATCATTGTCTCATCCCCTGCAGAGTGATGCTACCTAGAGCACAAGCAGTGCCAGTGCGTTGTGTGTGTGTGTGGGGGTCTGGACAAACTATCTCTGTTGTCTTCCTCTTACAGCACCAAATAGCTAACTTCTAGTTCTTGAGCCTCTGCAATCGTAGGAGCGCAAGGGTAGTATTGATGAAAGTGACACGATAGTGTAGCAGTTAGCATAGTACTTTACAGAGCTGCTTATTGGAAGATCAGGGTTCAATTCCTGCCTCTGTCTGTACGGAGTTTGTACATTCTCCCCATGGCCGCACGGGTGCTCCAGTTCTGTCGCAGGTCCCAAAAGGCACATGAGTTTGTGTTAGTAAGTAGTGGGCATGCTATGTTTGCACTGGAAGCGTGCCGACACACGCAGACTGCCCACAGCACTTCTTCAGACTGTGTTGGTCATTGATACAAATGACACATTTCACTGTATGTCTTGATGTTTTATTGTATATGTGATAAAGCTAAAGTTTGTCTTTAAGTGGGTAGGTATGGGGTTGGTATCGTATACACCTATTCCATCTGCAGACAGTGAATCAGAAGGGAGTGGGCACTGAGCTGAACATGAGATGTGAAGACTCTGACACCTTTGATGTTTGTGGGCTCATCATTGATCATTGCTGCCCCCATGGTAGCCTGTAGGTCCTGCCTCAGGGTATGGACCCATGGGATTGCTCCTCCTGGTGGCTTGCTGCGTTGTCCTAATGCGCACTATCGAAAAACTGAGCACCATACAATCTGTCAGGGCAATGCAGCTCTTGTAGCCAAATAGCTGGCAGTGTGCATAGGCCATGAGGTTTGGAGTTCGGCTTGCAGCTGCGGTAACTGTATGCAGGTGCAATGAGGCATATGAACTTGAATCCTGATTGTTAGCGATTGCTGGTAGCATGCAGTGGACTGACAAAGGCCTGGGGCTACTTTTGGAGCAGATAGGATGTGGCATTTGATGATGAATTCACTGACTTTGACCACTTGTGTGAGATCATTGAATATTTTATGATGCATCCAAGACCTCAGGGCTTGACTCCTGGTGTGGACTTTTGTGCTGCTTAGAGATACCTACATATCTCCACTGCAGGTACAGAAAACACTCCTGCATTGCACCTCCTCCAGCAAATTCTCTGTCACAGCATCCAGAGACCATGGAGCCTCTCACTGATCCTTTGTTCTGTTCTCCAAGAGCCTCCAAAGGTCAACTTTGGTATCTCCCTATTCAAGATGTGCAAGACCAACTCTAAGAAATATAGGCAAAAGTTAATTTGTGACAACTAGTCCCTGGTGCAGGGTTTCGACCTGACTCGTGAACAATTCCTTTCCTCCTGCAGATGCTGCTTGGTGGATTGTGTGTTGCTTCAGATTCTAGCATCTGCAGTCCCTTGTGCGTCATTCATAATTGTCCCTTGCTAAAGCGGTCAACCAGTTGTCACAAAGATGGACTCTGCCATGGAGCTTGGGCGACTTCGCAGGTGGGCAACTGAATGGCATCAGCAAACACACTTGTATGTTCCAGCCAATTAGTGTTTCATTGTAGTTGTACTGTAGTTAACTCACTCCCTTTAATTTCAGTCTTGTCGAATCTTGACCAATGCACAGCAATGGCTATGCTCCCTGCTTACCTTAGTCCTCATTCCAGGAAAGAAGAGTACAGCTTAGATTGGTATTGTAAAGGAGTAGAACTAATTTAGTATTAAGTTACTGCTTCTGTGCTGCAGTGTTGAGGTTAGCTTTAGTTTGAGAGTTTTAGTTAACAGCCTTGGGCCTAATGTTTATTATTTTTTCCTTTTGTTCTGCACAGTTCTTATTAAAATTCAGTGAACTGTTCAAACCGCTCAGTGTTTCTCTCCCTACACTTAGGCCATTATTATACATTTCTGTCAGCAAGACTTGACCACCAAAGTGGACCCAGCATAGAGAGAGCAGCTGACATTTCCCCACTGCCCCGCTGCTGCAACGCCCAACCCCATCTCATCTATTCATCATCGAGGTTGATGCATCAGATGTTGGTATTGGAGATGTACTCTCCCAGCACTCTTCTATAGATAATTGGCTGTACCCTGGGCTTTTCCTTCCCGTCACTTGACTCTTGCAGAGTGTAATGACGATGTCAGGAACCGAGAACCTCAGGCTGTCATTGAAGCCCTGGAGGCATAGCAACACTGGCTGGAGGGGGCAGAGCACACTTCTCAGGTATGGACAGAACACATCATCTCTTACTTCAGTGATGCCAAGAGATTCAGCTCCCATCAAGCCTGTTGGTCTCTTTTCCACCTGATTTCATTTCATCTTCACCTACCATCCTGGCAGTAAGAATTGTAAGGCTGATTCTCTCTCCCAACAGTTTGACATTGCTGAGGACAACACCCATCCAGGGACAATCCTTCCTTGCTTGTGCATAGCTTCCCCGGTGATTTGAGGAATAGAAGCAGATGCAGACAACAGCTGGATCCAGGCCTAGGTGGGGGGCAGCCCAACTGGCTGTTTCTCCCTCCCACTGTGTGCCCCAGAGTATTGGAGTGGGGGGTCACTTTCCCATGTGATTAGTCATCTGGGGATTCAATGGACCCTGGAGCTTATAAAGAGATGATTCTGGTGGCCGCCTATATCCCAGGATGTTCACAACTTTGTATCTTCTTATCCCACTTGTGCCCAGAACTAGACATCATGTTAGGGCCCTGCTGATGTGCTTCTGTCAGATGGAAACACTACGATTCTGATAGCTGTGACTGCCCACTTCATTGCTCTCTGCAAGTTCCCATGGGCTCGTGAAACTGTTACGCTTACGCTCATGGTTCAGCACGTGTTCAGGTTGCACAGCTTCCCTCAGTGTCAGGTCGAGGACCACAGTTCACATCCCATTTTTGGAAGACTTTCTGTTCTCGTTTGGGAGCCACAGCCAGCCTCTCATCAGAGTTCCACCCCCAATCTAACGGCCACCTGCTCAATTTCCATTTTCATCTTGCTCAATGCTTTAATCAGTATGGAGTAAAGCAGCCGGCCTCGGGTATGTGTTCAGCCATTAGGAAATCAACACTTAATCTCAACCATGCTGTCATTTAGACCAAAATTAGATTCTTAAAAGAAATTACAGGCTGCAAATGATCACAATTCAGAAGAAGAAGAAGTACAGTATACTTAGAAGAAGAAGGGTAGCTAGTAGTTTTGTAAACTGTCTGCAAAATGTCGTCATTGGTCACTGGCACCATCTTGCCAAAAGATGCACGCTTTCTTCCCACATATCAGGACACGCATTCTACATAAAGTAGGGACTTCCTTTCTGACCACTGCTTTAACGCTTGTGCATGAACAGTAACAGTAACAGGAAGCACGATGGCAGGTGACCACAACACCTCCCCATGGGTATGTGAGATTGCAAGTTGGTGCAAGATGGGTGTTCAAGGCCTAGTGTCTGGGATCCTGTCATCGTGACACCAGAGTTCAAGGCCTGGAGTTCAGATATTTATCTTGAGTCCTCATTCCTCGTCATCAGTGAGGCCTAGGTCAACACTGAAAATTGAAGCCTGAAGGTCGATCAGAAGTCCAGAAGTCGAACCCAATGGTCAGAGCTCCAAGGCTGCGAGTCCACTGGGGAGGTTGAAGGCCCAAGGTCTGTGAATCCCTAAGTCCACTGGAGGCTGGAGGCTGAAGAAACCTGTCCTGAGGTGAGAGGACAGGTGCATGAGGGGTGCGAGGGAAGTGCAGGCCTAGTTTTGCTGTCGTTAGTTTGTCACTTTCTATGCTCTGTTTTGTTTTTGACCCAGGTCTGTACAAGAAAACCAATTATGACTTGAAGAGCGCTATTTCAAGAGCTAAGGAACAACTCTGAGCATGGTTGGAGGCAACATCAGATGCACTTCAACTCTGGCAGGGTTTGCAGGCCATTACTTCCTACAAAGCAGAGCCCAGCCTTACAAATGGCAGTGATGCTTCTCTCCCAGATGAGCCCAATGCCTTTTATGCTTGCTTTGAAAGGGAGAGTAAAACTACAGCTATGAGGATTCCTGCAGCACCCAGTGACTCTGTGATCTCTGTCTCGGAGGCCAATGTCAGTTTGTCTTTCAAGAGGGTGAACAGATGTACTGTGGAAAGCATTCCAAATGGCTGCATCACCATCTGGTATGAGGGGCAGGAAGCTACTGCACAGGACTGAAGTAAGCTGCAGAGAATTGTAGGCGTAGTCAGTTCCATCTTAGGCACTAGCCTCTAGCATCCAAGAGTTCCATCATGGGCATTAGCCTCTCGTATTCAAGAGTTCCATCTTGGGCACTAGCCTCTAGCATCCAAGAGTTCCATCATGGGCACTAGCCTCGAGCATCCAAGAGTTCCATCATGGGCATTAGCCTCTCGTATTCAAGAGTTCCATCTTGGACACTAGCCTCTAGCATCCAAGAGTTCCATCTTGGACACTAGCCTCTAGCATCCAAGAGTTCCATCTTGGGCACTAGCCTCTAGCATCCAAGAGTTCCATCTTGGGCACTAGCCTCTAGCATCCAAGAGTTCCATCATGGGCACTAGCCTCTAGCATCCAAGAGTTCCATCATGGGCATTAGCCTCTCGTATTCAAGAGTTCCATCTTGGACACTAGCCTCTACCATCCAAGAGTTCCATCTTGGGCACTAGCCTCTAGCATCCAAGAGTTCCATCATGGGCATTAGCCTCTCGTATTCAAGAGTTCCATCTTGGACACTAGCCTCTAGCATCCAAGAGTTCCATCATGGGCATTAGCCTCTAGTATTCAAGAGCTGTAAACTTAGTCAGTTCCATCATGGACACTAGCCTCTGTAGCATCCAGGACATCTTCAAGGAGTGATGCCTGAAAAGGTGCCATCCATCATTAAGAACCCCCACCACCCAGGACAAGCCCTTTTCTCATTGTTACAGGAGGTACATTGTCTCATTGTTGAAGGAGGTACAGAAGCCTGAAGGCACACACTCAGCGATTCAGGGACCCCCTTCTCCCCCTCTGCCATCCAATTCCTAAATGGACATTGATCCCATGAACAGTACCTCACTATCTTTTTTTATTTCTGTTTTTGCACTACTTAGATACATACTTCCTGTAATTCACAGTTTTTTTCTCTATATTAATATGTATTGCAATGTACTGCTGCCACAAAGTTAACAAATTTCACAACATGTGTCAGTGATATTAATTCTGTTGGTTGTGTTCTGTGTTGTTCTGCCAAGCATTGTGGAAGCTATGTTGGCACTAGAGTATGTGACAACACTTGCAGACTGTCCCCAGCCCATTAGGTTGGATTAGTTGTTAACGTAAGTGACATATTTCATTGTATGTTTCAATGTACCTGTGATAAATAAATATGAATCTGAATTATCATCAGGGGAAGTTAGATGAAAACAGATCTTCTTCTAGAATTGTCTAACTGTCAAACATGGGCTGAAAAGTTTAAAGTTGGTCTATGAACTATGAACTCCATGAAAGTGCAGAGCTGACATAAAGATAAAAACTGTCAACAATCAGGCAAAGTGACTTCTGAACTATGGTGAAATCAGAACCCTGCCTCCCAGACTGTAGAACAGAAACTACGAGGGGTGATTGATATGTTCGTGGCCTAAGGTAGAAGGAGTCAATTTTAGAAAACCTAGCACAGTTATTTTTCAACATAGTCCCCTCCTACATTTACACAGTTAGTCCAGCGGTCGTGGAACATACGGATCTTGGACCTCCAGAAAGTGTCCACAGATGGGTGATTGATAAGTTTGTGGCCTAGGATAGAAGGAGATGAGTTATACAGCTCTCGTTACATGCACGTGCAGTTCAACTCTTCGAGTGATTATGCAGAAAGTTTGAAGTTAATAACTCATCAGTTAATAACTCATTGGAGTGATTGATAGGTTTGTGGCCTAAGGTAGAAAGAGATGAGTTATTAACTTCAAACTTTCTGCATAATCACTCAAAGAGTTGACCTGCACGTGCATGGAACGAGAGCTGTATAACTTATCTCCTTCTACCTTGGGCCACAAACTTATCAATCACCTATCTGTGAACAACTTCTGGAGGTCCAAAATCCGTATGCTCCACAACCGCTGGACTAAGTGTGTAAATGTAGGAGGGGACTATGTTGAAAAATAACCGTGCTAGGTTTTCTAAAATTGACTCCTTCTACCTTAGGCCACGAACATATCAATCACCCCTCGTATTTCTCTGCTCAAGCGACTTAACATCAATTCTGTTAAGTATTATTATTTTCATGTGAAGTTAATCATGAAAATTGCCCAAAAATTGGCTGACTGGTGGTGTGGTGGCATCAGCACCAGACTTTGAGGCAAATGGTCCCAGGTTCAAATCTGGCCCGCTCCTTGCATGCTTTCAACCTGTGCTAAGCTGAGTGTTGAGCTAGCAACTTGGTCTCATGAAAAGCAGATAAACGCTAAGGAAATGGCAACGCACTGCCCAATGCGCCACAAGGCATGAAAAGGAATATATATATTGCCCAAAATGAAGATTTGTAAAGACTCTAGGAACAACTGCTTCCATTTTGCTCTCTTGCCACCCAGGTATAATGAGATTCTTTTCTGATCTAAGCTACGTAGGTGGTCCAGAGTCCAAATATTCAACCATGAATATGTTTAACATTTGCGGGTTTTTTGGCAAAGAGTATAGTTTCAACAGGAGTACAGGAACAGAATGACCTGCAAATCTATGTGTAAATCTTTGAAGAAAGCTAAAAGGTATGCAGTATTCTTGGCTACCAAGTAAGGCAAGCGTTATAAAATCTAGCCAGCTTTCATAAGCCTTACAGGCCCCAGCTGGAGTGTTGTGGTCAATTCTGGGCACTGCATTTTAAGAAGCATGTCAGAGAAAGTTCCAAAGAGATTCACTAAGAAAGAGTCGAGAGAAATTGAGTTTCCTTACATTCAGATTCAGATTGAAGTTTATTTATTTACCATATGTACATCAAAACATACAGTGAAATGCATTGTTTGTGCTAACACTAACACAGCCAAGCATATGCTGGGGTCACACATTTGACGCCAACATAGCATGCCCAAAGTGCTAGGCAGATGAACACAGCAAGCAATGAAACAACAACCACCAAACAAGCCCCTTCCCACCCACCCACCCACACAGACAGTCCTCCAACTCCAAGGCAGGCCTCCAGCCTCCAGTCTCCAGACTTCATTCATCAGGCTTTGAATTCCGGCCTTTGGTATCGACTCCTGGAATAGCCAATGTCTGGACCCTGAACTCCAGGCTCAAACTCATTGGCCCTTGTGCCTTCTCATCCAGTCCTGGGAGCCACCAAACTAGGAGAGCCCCAACATCCACGAAGGATCTTTGTCACCCGTCCACACCACTGGCTTTTCAGTACTGAGTGAGGGCTTGGACTTTGGATGTCCTTCGACATCTTCAATAAAATTTGCAGGAAGAGTCCAAAATCATCTAGGGTTTTGATAGAGTAAGTAAAAGATATTTCCAATAATAGATGCATCACTAATCAGGGGACAGAGTCTGAATTTAAAAAAAGCTAACATATTACAGGCCAGCTGAGGTGTAGATTATTACACCTGAAAGGAAAATAGAGACAGATTCAATAAAAACTTTGAAAAAGGAATCGAATAAATAGTTTAAGGGGAAGATTTGCCTATCTGTAGGGAGGACCTGTTTACTGCAACCAGTGGAAAACATTGCTAACATCCACTTTATCTATGCTCCTCATGATTTTATAAATCTCCTATAAGATCACCCCTCATTCTCCAATGCTCCAAGGAATAAAGAGCCTGGAAAACCTCTCCCTATAAATCAGATCCTCTAGTCCTGCCAGCACTCTTGCAATTTTTTCTGTACTCTTTCCAGTTTAACTAGGTCCTTCCTACTATGCGGTGACCAAAACTCAAAGATCCATTTAATATCAAAGTTGCACAACTCTGGCATTCTCCTTCTCCAGACAGCCACAAAACCAAGAAATGAAAGAACGTCAGAACAATCATCAACCCCCCAAAAAAAACCTCCCCGCATAAAAAAATGAACAAAAACAGAACAGGCACACCAACCCCTAAATCCCCCTCCCCCACACTTTAAAAAACTAGAAAGATCAGGTGAAAAACACAGAATATAAAAACTATAAGACTGAAAAAGTCCATAGTCCATAGTCCACACAGTACTCCAAGTGTGGCCTCACCAACGATTTATACAACTGCATCATAATACCCCATCTCTTATTCTCAATGTCCTGACTGATCAAGGCCAATGAGAAATTGTCCTTGTCACCATTCTGTCCACCTGTGGAACTGCTTCAATGAACTACACATTTATATTCCAATGTCCCTCTGTTCCATTACACTCCCTAGTGTCCTATCATTCATATTGTAAGTCCTGCACTGATTTGACAAGCAGGCGTACAGGTATACCTAATAGAGCAGCCACTAAGTGTATAATGTAAGTGAGAAGTTTTAGAGGTGCGTCCTGTGCACTGCCTCACTCCTGAATACAATGATGTTATGGTTATGAATCAAAACCCCAAAGGTCAAAATTACAAATCCCTCCCTGACAAGTTGTGAAATTGAATTCAATAATTCTGATTATTTATAGATTGACATCAGGGGAAAATGACCATGTTGAGTTGTTGTTAAAACTCAGATGGTTTACTAATCAGCTTCAGGTAAGAGAATCAGTCACCTCTCCCTGACCTGGGCTGCACATCATTCCAACCATCTTATGAGACTGACCCTTAACAAATGGGTCCAGTGTAAGAAGGCGGCGTTTTACCATCATCTTGGGGCAATTAGAGATGGGTAATAAATAGAGATGCACCAGCCTCTCCTCATTCCAGGGTCACATGAGGAAAGTAAGATCTTGTAGAATTACTTTCCTTCATGTTTGAAGATATTTCTTCACGAATAAATCATGAAACTAACCTCATCATAGATCAGTTGGCTTGAAACGCATTCCAAATTAATAGCTGTGAGCATACTCCATTCGCAGTTCAAAGTAAATTTATCATCCAAGTGCATATATGTCACCATATACTATCCTAAGATTCATTTTCTTGCAGGTATATACAGGAGAATAAAGACATACAATAGAGTTTATGAAAAACTATGCATAACAAAGACTGGGGGGTGGGAGGGGGGGCTCACTGCATGAAGTAAGCTGCAGTAAGTTGTGAACTCAGCTCTTTCATGGGCATTAGCATTTGATTCTTATGTGCTAAAGAGGACAAATTGTGCCAATAATAAATAAAACAAGTAATAAATAATAATGAGAACATGAGCTGTAGAGTCCTTAAAAATGCGTCTGTAGATTGTGGAGTCAGAATTGAAGTGAGTGAAGTTATCTATGTAGATTTAGGAGTCTGATGATTGTAGGGTAATAACTGTTCCTGAATCTGGTGGTGTGGGATCTAGTATTAGGATCCCAAAGCTGGCATTGTTTAGTAGACTGATCAGTCACTGGGGTTGTTTGCTGTAAACAGAAGCAATCACTTAAGATTCAAGAATTTTTATTATCATTATCATTCTTCAGTAGGGGAGTGTAAAGGAGAATGAAATGATTGTTACTCTGGATGTGATGCAGCATATAAAAAAGCAATAAGCATGAAGAGTACAATAAAGAAACAAAATAATAACACAATACATATAAATATAAAACAATCCTCTAAATAAAACGCACAGGTAACTGTTTTTACATAGACCAGTTGTATGTACATAGGGTGATGCTCAGTAATGTGGTGGTGGTGGGGTGGGTTAATGGGTGGAGGTGTTGATCAGCCTGTTGGCTTGGCAGAAGTAACTGTTTTTAAAGTTTAGTGGTCCTATCATGGATGCTACATAGCCTCTTCCTTGGAAGTGGGACAAGCAATCCATAAACAGGGTGGATGGGATACTTTATGATATTGCTGGCCCTTTACTGGCTCTTGTTTCTGTGTATGCAGTACTGTGAAAAAGTCCTAGGCACATGTATGTAGCTAGGGTGCTGCAGACTCTTGCACTGTAGTAATTACTGTAGTAATTTTATGTATTGCATTTGTAATGCTGCTGCAGAAACAATAGATTTCATGACATCTGTAAGAGATGCTAAACCTGATTCTAATATGGGTCTCTGTTGTGGACTGAGAGTGAGATGGGGACAGGTAGAGGGGAATCATAGATGGGAAGAGGGGAAGGCGAAGGGGAGGGAATGGGAAGCACCAGATCAGCATTCTGTAATGATCAATAAACCAATTGTTCGGAATCAAATAACCTGTCTGGTGTCTCTGAGCTGGGTGTGCCTGCGCCCGCGGCACCCCACGCCCCAGCACTCCTTCTCTGTCACCTGTCCCACAGCCCTCCTACGGTGCTCTACCCTCACCATTCCCAACATCCCTTTAGTCCTTGTTGGCAAGTACTGTACTATGCAAACCTCTTAGGCATCCTAGCTATATATACCTGCCTCCGACTTTCGCACAGTACTGTACGTCCCGGATGGCAGGCAAGCTGATGGTGGTGATGCACTGGGCAGTTTTAACTATCCATTGTAGAACCCTCCTATCTGCAGCAGTACAGGTTCTGTACCACACAGTGATGCAGGATGTTAGGCTGCTCCCTACACATCTGTAGAAGTCATGAGTCCTGGTGTGTCTCAACCAGCTCTCTTTAACCTCCTCAGAAAGCAGAGGCGTCGGCGAGCTTCCTGATTTGTTCTGGGACCACGAGAGGTTGTGCGAGATGCGCACTCCCAGGACTTTGAAACTGTCGTACCGCCGGTGCGAAGAGGGGTGTGAGTGGCATGGTTTTCCTGAAGTTGACAGCCATTTCTTTTGATAATGAGGAAGAAGTTTCGCCTGGCACCAGGCCTTGAGCATTTTTTACCTCCTCAGTGTCGGCTTGTCTCATCATTGTCGATGATGAGCCCTGCCACTGTCTTGTCATCGGCAAACTTGACAATGTAATTGTCAGCTGGAACATGTTTTTGAAAATCGCATTGCACTTGGTAATCTAATAGCAATAATGTCTATTTTCCTTAAGCAAGCAGCACTGGAAAAGTTAATAACATAGAGGAGGTCTCTGCATTTGATTCCTGTTTTCCTTAAAACCTTAGTAGGAGATGCATCTGTGATACCTTATTATTTATAAAATTCATGGACTGGCAGTTTCAAATCTTTGGCTTCAGGAATTGCTGAATTATAAGATTTGCTGCCTCAAACATTCGAATATTTTATATTCGTACATAAAGATTTTATTGTTTAAAATTGTCAAAAGTAGCATTAGTGAAATGACTTACAGGTTCCCTCCACCATCTCTCTGGTTACTGGCACCGTCAGCAGTTTGTCTACATCATAAATTTGGCTTGCGAGCCAAAAACAATTCTGTTGACAACGTTCCATTTGATCAGTTTATTGTGTGTGCCCAGCACAATGGAAAGCAAGTTATTTGCCATGTTCAGTTTGGAGAAAAGACTGTTTTAATCATTTTTTTTACTGAGCAAACTCAGTGAATCGCAGAAAGTCTATTTACTTTCCTGCTGTTTAGAGGACAAGGAGAAGTATAGGATATTATAGTGATGATGTAAACATTGATTCCCACTGCCATTTTGTGAGGGTAAAAGGGCCATAACTCATAAGAGCTGTAAGCATAAGTGAGTTATGAAGGGTTTTTTTCATGAGTGACAGGACAATTGGAACATAGCATCACCTAGTGCAGTGCTCAATAGGTAGTGTGAGGCCATGATATAAAATTTCTCCAGATTGCAGCTACGTGGCTCCAGCGAATGATCCAGAGAAAGGTTTTAAACTGGAGCAGAGACAGGAGTATCATTAAAGTGCAACGTTGCCACTTGAAAGATGAGGTTTTTAATTAGGTTCTGACTGCTCTTCTACAACTATTAACACTGCGTTTTGAACAGAATAGAGAGACATATTGCTGTTGCTGATGATTTTTATGGAGTCGTAAAGTCATAGAACACTACAGCACAGAACCAGGCCCTTCAGCCCATCTATTCTATTCCAAACCATTATTCTGCCTAGTCCCATCAAGTTACACCTGACCATAACCCTCCCATCCGTGAATCTTTCCAAATTATGCTTAAATGTTGAAATAGGACCCACATCCACCACTTATGCTGGCAGCATATTCCATACTCTCACCACCCTCTGTCACAGAGCCATAGAAAAGTACAGCACAGTCAGGGGCCCTTGCTCCATCTAGTCTATGTCAAACCATTTAAACTGCCTACTCCCATCAATCTGCACCAGGACCATAGCCCTCCATATACCTACCGTCCATGTACCTATCCAAACTTCTCTTAAACGTTGAAATTGAGCTTGCATGCACCATTCTGAGTGAAGTCCCCCTCTCATGTTCCCCATAAGTATTGCACCTTTCACCCTTAACCCATAACATCTAGTTCTAGTCTCACTCAGTGGAAAAAACCAGCTAGCATTTAGCCTGTCTATACCCCTCATAATTTTTTACACTTCTATTAAATCTTCCCTCATTCTCCTATGCTCTAAGGAATAAAGTCCTAACCTATTGAACATTTCCCTATAACTCAGGTCCTAATAATCCTAATGTTGAATGAAGAATGTAAGTTTTACTGTGTAAATGCTTTTCTGTCAACTGACAGGACTATATTTGAATGATTTCACCTTTTTTTTATTTTGAGGAATTTAGACTACTTTACATTTATTCCAGTAAGCCAAAGACTTTACTGGCAGTCACATTTAGTATAACACAGCCAATTGATCAGACGGTAAATGACATACAGTTTGTGAATTAATAGAACTATTTTCAACGTATATACAAGTAATGTTTTTCCTGGCATTATAAGTAGGAAAGTGAGGGCTCCGACATCACCAAGATTTAGAAGATCCTGTCTTCTTGGCTTTGTATTTCATTATTGCACCGTAGATAAAGTCTCCATGATGTGCTG
The DNA here is from genome assembly GCF_048418815.1 of Hemitrygon akajei. Taxonomy (NCBI): domain Eukaryota; kingdom Metazoa; phylum Chordata; class Chondrichthyes; order Myliobatiformes; family Dasyatidae; genus Hemitrygon; species Hemitrygon akajei. Next base: position 52,816,067 of record NC_133144.1, on the reverse strand, counting down.
CAGTTAGATTTTGTAAAAGCCAATAAAGAAAGACGAAGAATCCAATTTTGTGAAATTGCCCATTGATTGTATGTTTCTTTTTGGTTTATTTCAGTACAAAAGAACAAGCCGCCTTTTAACCCAAAACAGCTTTAACTTACTCAATGACTGTCTTGAAAGAATTGAGTTGGAACATCAAAGCTAGTTGAAGGATTCTTAATGGCATCATTGGAACTTAAGAATCTGAGTCTGTGGTTTTGGATACTGCAATGGCCGAGGGATCAACCTCTGAATTTACCACATCAAGGGGAAAAAATACTTTACACAGTCCTTGCATTCAGCTTCGTACCAGAATTTACAAGGTTGTTGTGACTCCAGAATTAATTAAATGTAGGACATCATAATAACGCAGCTCACAGAGTGGTTGTTCTGCAGTGCTAGAGACCCAAGTTCAAACCTGACTTTGGGTGCTGTCTGCGTGGTTTCCACTTTCTTCCTGTGGTCACATGGTTTCCCTCCAGGTGTTCCAGTTTCGTCCACATCCTATAGGTGCTGGGTCACACCATAAGTTGCACCTAGCTGATGAGAATGTACTTACTAACTTACTTGGACCTTTAGCTCCTAAGTGGAGCATAGGCCATCGATGATCTCCTGTCTCCATTGTCCTCTGAAATCAATGGTATGGTTGGAATTCATCAATGCTTCTGCAATCCATTGCATCCACTGTACAAGGGATCGGTCTATACAGCTTCACCAGATCCCTGTTGGCCGGCCTTACCCATTTCCATCTCTCAGGACAGGACAGGATAGGGTTGGACTTTGACAGGCTGATGAGAATGTGGAGAGAATAAAAAGTAGGATTAATGTATGGGTGGTTGATAGCATGGATTCAATGGGCTGAGGTGTCTCTGACAATGATTGTACATTCGTGGATCAAAATATTCCTTTTATTAGCAATTAATACTAATAACAGAACTTTGGACAATTTACAGAATAGGCATATAATTGGCAAATTAATTTCGCTACTGAGGTATTTCATTTTGGTAAGAACAGTAAAGTCGTATATTGATTGGAAAATAAGATCTTAATGGAGTTGGGGGGCAAATAACTAAGACCGGTCAAAATAGCCAAAATAGCAAACCAGCTAAAGTTTATTTCAAGACGAAAATATCTAAAAAAGTGAAGATGTTATGGCAAGTCTATTGAACCTTCCATGACCACACATGGAGTTAGGGAGTTCTACTTCCTACATTATACAGAGCTATGCGGGTAAAATAAATTTGCTTGGATAATATCTGATTTGAACCATCAGGAAAGGATGACCTAACATATTGACTTCCCTCTGCAGAATTAGAATCAGATTTATTATCACTGGCTTACATAATGTGAAATCTGTTGTTCTGTGGCAGCAATAGAGTGAAAAGGCAAAAAATATATGATAAATTACAAAAATAAGCAAATAGTGCAGAAAGGAATAGCAAGGTAGCAATCATGGGCTCATGAGATGTTCAAAAATCCTATGGCAGTAATCCGGTTTCTCAACTGTTGAGTGTGGCTCTTTGAGCTCCTGTACTCCCTCCCCATAGTAGTAACAAGAAGAGGGTGTGTCCTGGATGGTGACGATCCACCTTGCAGACAGGTTTGGGAAGTGATCAAATGAAGCTCTTTAAAATTATAAAGGGTTGTGATAGAGAGAAAGTATTTGCAGAGGAGCAAGTGTAAAGACAACACAGGTTTACACTCAGTGGCCACTTTATTAGTACACTTGTTCGTTAATGCAAATATCTAATCGGCCAATCATGCGGCAGCAGTGCATAAAAGCTTGCAGACATGGTCAAGAAGTTCAGTTGTTGTTCAGACCAAAATCAGAATGGGGGAAGAAATGTGATCTAAGTGACTTTGACCGTGGCATGATTGTTGGTGCTGGATGGGGTGGTTTGAGTATCTCAGAAACTGCTGATCTTTGGGGATTTTCACGCGCAACAGAGTTTACAGAGACTGGTTCAAGAAACTAAAAGTATCCAGTGATTGGTAGTTGAGTGGGTGAAAAGGCCTTGTTAATGAGAGAGATCAGAGAAGAATGCCCAGACTGGTTCAAGCTGACAGGAAGGTGACAGTTACTCAAATAACCACACATTACAACATCGGTGTGCTGAAGAGCATCTCCGAGCACACAACACATCAAACCTTGAAGTGCATGTGTTGCAGCAACAGAAGACCATGAAATTACCCTAAGTGGTCACTTTATTAGGTATGGTCATCTGCAAGAAAGGGAAGTTAAAAGAAACTTGGCTTTCCAGAGAATAATATGAATGTAGAATGTAAGAATGCCTTAGATGAACAATATAGATACATTAAGGGATAAGGAGATGAATAAAAGGAAATAGAGAGTTTCACAAATCAAAAAAAAAGGAAAGCTGCAGATACTGGAAATCTGAGGCAAAACCAGAAATTCTTGGAAATACTCATCAGATTTTCAGAATCAGAATCAGGTTTAATATCACTGACATTTGACGTGAAATTTGTTGTTATGAACGGCAGTGCATTGCAACCCTAAATGTTAACTCTGTTTTCTCTCTGAAGATGCTGCCTGATCAGTTGAGTGTTTCTAACGTTTTCACTTTCAGAGCTGTACAGACAGAATGATGGAAACAATGGGTGGGGTTTGTGCAGAGGAGAGATATCATGGGCCAAACGCCTGATTCTCATGCTGACCTAGAGAAACCATGCTCTTGTAAATCAATTCATTCTGATCTATTTATTCTGATGATCAATAAACCTTGAAATAATTCCTTCTAATGCTCAGTACAATAATCTGATGCTTTTTTTCTATGCACGATTGCAGTCCTCATCTTAACACCTTGGTAATTTGGTTCCATGAAGTTGCTCGACTTCCATTAGGAACACACAGAGGCAGCACTGAGAAAACTTTGTTCAAAAACTTTAAACCATTACTTGTCCCTCCTGAAACACATTTATCCACTTGAGGGCAGCACTGAATATTGTTGTCAGTTCACTTTTTCCAAGGAACTTCGGCTTTTATTCTTACAATATCAGACTTAATAAAATCAACAGATCTCAGTGCTCATTCACATGATCATGATTCCAAAATTACATATGACCCACTTGTCTGCCATCCAAAGGAGTTCATATTTCTATATAAACATTGTTAATGTACCAAGCAATAAACTCATAAGTCACCACTACTTCAAATGAACACCACATCCACTTTATTACGTACCTCCTGCACCTAATGAGGAGGCCACTGAATGAACAGTATGTTTGTGGTCTTTTGCTGCTGTGGCTTATCCACTTCAAGGTTTGACAAGTTGTGCGTTCAGAGGTGTTCTTCTCCACACCACTGTTGTAACGCTGTTGTACAAGTTACTGTCGTGTTCCCGTCAGCTTGAAGCAGTCTGGCCATTATCCGCTGACCTCTCTCACTAACACAGAACTGCCACCCACTGGATGTTTTTTTTTTTGTTTTTCACTATAAACTCTAGAGACTGATCTCAGGAGGTCAAGAGTTTCTGAGATACTCAAACTACCCCATCTGGCAGCAACAATCATTCCACAGTCAAAGTAGTTGATAATACTTCTTCCCCATTTTGATGTTTAGATTGAATAGCAACTGAACCTCTTGATCATGTCTGCATGAATTGCTGCCACAAGATTGGCTAATTAGATATTTGCATTTATGAACAGGTGTACAGGTGTACCTAATAAAGTGGCAACTGAGTATAGATTATATCATTCAGTTGATGGTATTGACCTTGATATAAACGCAAAATAATAGCAAATATTTGCATTCATATTGGCAGCATTACAGCCACTGAAGTAAGTCCAAGCTAGAGGGTGATAGGTGAAGCCAAGTGAAGAAAAAAAGGGATGGGGAAGGAGGGATGAAATGAAAATCTGTACCTCTTCCACCTCTCACAACTCCCAACACACTTTAACCCCCTACCCACTTACTTTCCCCTCACCTGGCTCCACCTAACACATTCTAGCTTGTTCTCCTTCCTCTGGTCCCACCTTCTTATTCTGGCTTCTTCTCTCTTCCTTTCCAGTCCTGATGAAGGATCTCAGCCCAAGACTTTGACTGTTTGCTCTTTTCCATATAGGCTGACTGACCTGCTGAATCCCTCTGGAGTGTGTGTGTGTGTGTTACTTTGGATTTCGAGCATCTGCAGTCTCTTTTGTCCATATTACTTCCATGCTAAATATGACATTTGATCAATATAAACGTAACAGTAGAATATTTCAGAGAAATAAACTGTAGTCCATCTCAGTGCAACTTTATCCACATTTTTTTGCCTGTAAAATCATATCCAGACAGTGTAGCTGTACGTCATTCACTAGTTTGGCAGAGAACCTGTCAAAGACACAACGGGTTCACGTGCCAAGTAAAATAGTTTTAACTCACAAGAGGTAAGAAGATGCCATTATGCATCTGTGTTTTGTGCTGACTCAGCCAAGGTGAAAATGAAGAACACCCAGTGGGCCCAGGCACTGCTAATGGGACAAGAGGAGAGGAAAAAGGTCAGAGTACCATCTATACTAACTAGAACCCCACCTTACCAATGACAAAATAAGGTTTTTATAAATGTTTATGAATTCTGTTTATCATTGAGTCTCTTATATAAGGGCCAGTGGTAATGTTGCATTTAAAGGCTGTTTGGCCCATCAGCAACCCTTCAAGCAATCCCATTACTTCACTTACTTTCTGATAATCTTTTCTAACTCACATGCTCATCAACTTTCCCCATTTCTCCTGTCACCCATCGATGCCAGTGGGCAATTAACCTAGGCTTCTGGGACGTGGGAGGAAAACTCTGAGGAAAGCACTCTGAGGAAAACTACACAGACAGCACCTGAGGACAGGGCTGAACCTCAGTTGTTGATGCACCAATAATACCATCTGTGACTCTCTGCCACCTTCTGTCAGGAAGTATAAAAGGACCTAGTGTGACAACATCTGGGATATTGTATGCAGTTCTGATCTCCCCACCAGGGAGAATAATGCATAGGGAGGATTATAATCTTAGGAAGGAAATTTCCTTATGAGCATACAGGGACTATTCTCTCTAAACCTTGGGAAAATGAGAGGTTGCTGTATTTCACATAAAAAAAGTTCTCACCTAGAAAATGCAACTTTGATGTTTCACGTAACTGGATTGTCTAGAACTTTGGGTTGTAACCTCAAGAATAAAGGGTCAGTCATTTATGATGGGGGATGAGTAGAGATGTCCTCAACCAGTGCAGAGAGAATCTCTGGAATCCATTGCCCACAGAACCCATGGAGGCTCATCCACTGAGTAAAGTTAAGACATAAGTTAATAATTTTTTGGTGAATTATGGGAATCAAGGATTATAAGTTTAGAGCAGGAACTTGACACTGAGGTAAAAGATTGCCCTGATTTTATTGAATTTCAGAGCAAGTATGAATGATCACATGGCCTACTCAAGTTTCTATTTCTCAAGAACACTTGATGCCATTATTATTTATTCTAGGGAAGCAATGACATTTTCTATGACATATTTGATATTGTGATTTGGTTCAAAGTTCCATTAAATATGTTCATCTATGACCTCAGTGCTGGGTACCGCTTGATCCTTAATGAATCACCAGAAGCCCAGCAATTTGTTTTGCTGTTGTTGTTTAAGGAATGGATGGTGAATCAGCATATAGGAGGGAGATTGAAAATCTGGCTGAGTCGTGCCACAACAGCACCCAATGTCAGCAAGACCGAAGAGCCAATTATTGACTTCAGGAGGAGGACACCAGAGGTCATGAGCCAATCCTCATCAGGGGATCAGAGGTGGAGAGGGTCAGCAAATTTAACTTCCTTGTTGGTATCATTTTGGAGGACCTGTCCTGTGTCCAGCACTTAAGTGCAATTAACAAGAAAGCACACAGTGCCTCTACTTCTTTAGGAGATGTCCTTATCACATCTAAAATTTAAACAAACTTCTCTAGATGTGTGGTGAATAGTCTATTGTCTGGCTACATCACAGCCTAGCATGAAGATATTGATGCCCTTGAACAGAAAAAAAAATAAAAACAGACCTGTCGATCATGGGTAAAGAACTCCCCACCTGTGATCACATCTTTATGAAGCATTGTCACAGGAAAGGAGCATCCATCATCGAGGACCCCATCACCCAAGTCATGCAGCCTTCTCATTGCTGCCATCAGAAAGAAGGTAAAGGAGCCTCAGGACTCACACCACCAGGTTCAGGGATAGAGGGATAACAGTTATTAACCTTCTACTTTCAGGCTATTGAACTAAAGGGGATTACTTCACTTGCCCCATCACTGAAGTGTTCCCACAACCAAGGACTCTTCATCCCATGTTCTTGATATTTATTGGCTGTTTATTTACTATTATTATTTCTTTTTTTGTATTTACACACTTTGCTGTCTTTTGCACTCTGATTGAATGCCCAAGTTGGTGCAGTCTTCCAGTGATTCTATTATGGTTATTATTCTATTATGGATTTAATGAGTATGCCCATGAGAAAATTAATCTCAGGGTTGTATCTGGAGATATATATGTACTTTGATAATAAATTTACTTTGAGCTTTTAACAAAGGACTGGGACAGTTTTGTTTCTTCACATGTAGCACTGAGCATCCATTACATCTGGAATCATATACCTCCCACAATACAACACTCCCTTTTTAATGCAGTGAAGTAGGTCATGCTGGTATGGGAATTGCAAGACATCCAACTGCAAGTTCTCACAAGAGATTGTGCGGACTACTGAGTGGATCATCAGAGACTCTTCCACTCACCCGGGATATTTATCAGGGACACGCATATGTAGGGACTTTAGCATTGTCAATGAATCTCCCATCCATCCAACAATCTCTTTCAACCCCTACCATCAGGCAGGAGGTACCATAGCATTAGAACAAGAACTATTAGGACAGGAAACAGTTTCTTCTCCCAGGCCATGAGACTACTAAACTCCCTGTCATCAACCAGGTCTCATCACAAATGAAGCTCCAGTAGGGTAACACGTTTCACTTGTTAACTTGTGTTGTAAATGCACCTTGTTATTTGTTAATTTATCTGTGGCAATATTACTTTTTGTGTTATGTGTGAGTTATATATACTGTGTTGTGTACCTTGGTCAGGAAGAACATTGTTTTGTTTGGTAGTCTGCATGTATATGGATGAATGTCAATAAACTTGAACTTGATGATAGGGTAAATGAGGTTAGATGAGACTAGAACTAGAGGTCATAGGTGAGTGGCGAAATAATTAAAGGGAACCTGATGAGGTACTTCACATAGAGGATGGTGAGAGTGTGGAGTGAGCTGCCAGGAGAAGCAGTGAATGTGGGTTGTATTTCAACATTTAAGAGAAATTTCGACATGGGGTACGTGGGATATGGAGGGCTATGGTCCAGGTGCAGATCAATGTGACCAGGCAGAATAATAGTTCAGTACAGACCAGATGGGCCGAAGGTCCTGTTTCTGTGCTTTAGTGCTTTATGATTGTATGACTCTATGATATGACCTAGTCTGTGAGCCACCACTTTCTCAATCAGAGGTGAGAGGCAGGACAGATGGGGCCACAGTATGGAGGTCTACATGGTTTGATGGGATCTCCAGTTGACATCCCCACTCCCCTCATAGACGTGGACTCTGGAATGATATCCATCCCTACATCCCCACACTTACACTGAAGAATCTGACCAAGTCCATCTTCTCAGATGAAAAGCTTATCATAGCAGAAGTGGTGCTTTGCTTCTTCTTGGTGCTGGGACAGCTAACCCACTGTTTGCATCACCAGTTTCAATGTTAAACAGGAGAAAAGTCAAGCCTCAGGGATAAAAGGAGATAAAACAGAATAATGTGCAAGTTCTTACATCTAACCTTTTGAAATGTGATGTTAAATATTATGAAGTTGTATTGGTGTATATTCTCGAGGAAACCAATTTACTATATTGCTCACACTTCCAAAGCTCCATAAATATGCATCAGTAGACCGGAATGCGAACAAAAATATGTTACATTAGAGCAGTTAATGTGTATCAGAAATCTTTAATCTTTGAGAATCAGATAATTTGAATGTCTTGCGTTGCCCCTTACACTGACTGTGCTTCTGCAGATGGTGAATAATGAGATGCCATACTGACCTAATTAGTCGAACAATTGACAGGGTAGCATTTACAGAAGTCAGACTGGTGGGTTGAACTCTGCACTTAATTGAAAAACTACTCCTGGATGTGCTGCTCTGATCATGCCTCCGCCGAGACAGAGGAACGTATGCCCTTTAAAGCACTCTAAACCTCCGTAAGGTAGAGACAGTAAATGCTGAATATCAAATGGTATGTGAAATGCAAGTCATATTTTATAATAGAAAAGATGCTATTTAGATTGGAGGAAGAAGTCTGCTCCTCTGCATTTGTACTTGGCTCTTGCATCTAATCATTCCAATCGAATATTGAAGGGCCAAGATGGAGTAGACATGGAGAGGATGTTTCCAATAGTGGGAGAGATGAGTACCAGAGGACACAGCCTCAGAATACAAGGGAGTCCCTTTAGAACAGAGATGAGGAAGAATTTATTTAATCAGGACATGGTGAATCTATGGAATTTTATTTTATTTAGAGATAGAGCACAGAAAACACTGTGAGCACGACACCCAGCAACCCCTGATTTAACCCTAGCCTAATCACAGGGCAATTTACAGTGGCAAATTAACCTACCAACTGGTATGTCTTTGGACTGTGAGAGGAAACCTATACAGTTATGAGGAGAACGTACAAACTCCTTATGGACAGTGGCAGGAATTGAAGCTGGGTCGTTGATACTGTAAAGCGTTGTTCTAACCACTGCACTGCAATGCTGCCCATTGAATTCACTGATACAGATGTATTGGGTATGTTTAAAGTGAATGTTGATAGGCTCTTGGTTAGGAAGGGCGTCAAAAGTTACGGTGAGAAGGCAGGAGAATGGGGTTGAGGGGGATAATAAATCAGCCATGATTGAATAGTGAAGAAAACTCAATAGACGACATGGCCTAATTCTGCTCTTATATCTTATGCCTTATGGTTTTATTCCCTCCACAACTGGATGTTACACACTGCCTTCATCTTCTAAGTGAGCACTTCGCCGAGAAAAATTGTTTGTGTACTAATTACTTGGGTTAAATTATGCTGAAAAAAGTATCCACTATCCTGCTAATGTTCTCTTCATTAATGTCTAAAATAATCTTCTTTTTGTATATTAGCTAATGCTTTTATATCATTGTTAGTATTAAAAAGAAATTAATACTACACACCACTTATTCTGCTGAACAATGATTTTAATAGCTGTCTTTGCTAATGATAGATTTGAATTATGCTTGACAATGGATGTATAATTTGGTTCAGTGGCAACCTCCTCACCTCTGAAAAGGCTTTAGATTGTATCATCTTTTTCATTGCATTAAAGATGGAGTGCTGCATTGTTACTTACTTACTTGGGCCTTTAGCTCTAAGAGGAGCATAGGCCATTGATGACTTCCTGTTTCCATCATCCAAAGTCAATGGTATGGTTGGAGTTCATCAATGCTTCTGCAATCCATTGCATCCACTTTACAGGGGAATGGCCTATACAGATTCACCAGAGCCTTGATGACCAGCCTTATCCATTTCCACCTCGCACGATGGGACATAGGATTGGACTTTGAGAGGTGCTGCATTGTTAGAGATGTCTCATTTATAAGGGGTGGCATGGTAATGTAATGTTTAACATAACGCTATTGCAACATCAGCTACAAGATCGGTGTTCAATTCCCGCCACTGTCTGTAAGGATTTTATTCAAGTTCAAGTTTAAATTTATTGTCATCTGACTGTACATTTAAACAGTACAACCAAAGGAAACAACTTTTCTTTGGACCACGGTGCACCCATTTAACATATATCACACAGCACATGATACATAGTCTCCAAATCCAACACATCGTTCTCCACAACTTCTTCCATCTTCAATGGGATCTCACTACCAAACACATCTTTACCTCTCCCTCCCCACTCTCCGATTCCCACAGGGAGCACTCCCTTGTGCCTCCTCACTAATCTCCCTCCTGGCACATATCCCTGCAATTGACAGAAATGCTACACCTTTCCATTTACCTCCTCCCTCACCTCTATTCAGGGCCCCAGTCCATCCACGTCATGCAATACTTCACCTGCAAATCCATTGGGATTGTTTATTGTACCTGGTGCTCCAGATGCGTCCTCCTCTACATTGGAGAGACCTGAAGTAAAATGGGGGGCTGCTTTGACAAGCCAAAGCAGAAGTCCCTGGTGACCAACCTTTTTAATTTCTATCCCTATTCCCATTCCGACATTGGCTCCTCTTTTGCCTTGATGAGGATGTTTTCAGGGTGGAGGACCAACACCTCACACTCCATCTAGGTGGCCTCAACCTGATGGCATGAGCCTCAAATTCTCCTTCTATTAATCTTTCCTCCTTCTCTTCTCTCTTCTTGTATTCCTCACTCTGACCTCTTACCTCTTCTCCTCACCTGCTTATCATCCCCCACCCTTGAGCCCCTCCTTCTTCCCTTTCTCCCGTGGTCCACTCTCTTCTCCTATCAGATTCCTTCTTCTCCAGCTTTTTACCTTAACTGTCTTTTGTAGGGTCTGATGCCTTGCAGTTTCTGTACCACACAATGATGCAGCCAGTCAAAATGTTCTCAATGATGCTCCAATAGAGATTTGTTAGAATGGAGGCAGGGAGCCTTGCACACCTCAATCTCCTTGAAAAGCATAGACTCTGCTGTACCTTCTTGACCAATGAGAAGGTATTATGGGTCCAGGTTAAATCGTCCATTTTGTGCACGCCAAGGAACTTTGTGCTCTTCAGTCTCTTCATGACAGAACTGCTTATGTGCAATCGAGAGCTGTTGACCTGCACCTTCCTGAAGTCCACAATCATTTCTTTTATTTTGTCCGTATTGAGACTCAGGTTGTTGTTCTCACACCATTTGACAAGCCTCTCTGTATGACAACTCATCATTGTTGATGATGAGGCCAACCATGATTCTATCTTCAGTGAACTTGATGGTGCAGTTTGAGCTGGATCTGGTAGTGTAGTCATCAGTCAGCAATGGTCAGTGAAGTACCACACGACACCAACCTAAGCTGATGCGGTCTTTCATTGATTCATAAGAAAATGAATCTCAGGGCTGTATGTGATGACATAAATGTACTTTGATAATAAATTTACTTTGAACTTTGAACTTTGACCAGCAGTGGGCTGAGCGCACAACCCTGAGAGGCACCAGTGCTTAGCGCGATGGAGCTTGAGATGTTACTGACATTTGAACTGGGTTCTCTCCATAAAGAAATCCAAGATCCAGCTTCAAAGAAGGGTGTTGAGACCCGATAAGGACAGTTTACCCTCCAGCCTCTGAGGGATGACTGTGCAAAACATCTAGGTGAAGCTGATGAACTCCACAGCTGTATGAGGCATTGTTTTCCACATGGACCAGGATGGAGAAGAGGACCGAGGCGATGGCATCATCAGTGGATTAGTCTGAGTTGTAGGTGAACTGGAGTGGGTCTGACGTCGCTGGAAGCTGAGATTTTATACAAACTGTTACCAGCACTCTAAGCATTTCAGGTCACTGGGTGGTAACCGTTCAGGCCAGTTACTGTCACTCTCTTGGGAATCAGAATGAAGGTGGCTGCCTTGAAGCCTGCAAGGAGAGAGAAACGTTTCAGAGACACTAAAAATGTTCATTAAGACCTCCATTAGCTGGGCTGCACAATCTCTCTGCACCTGACCAGGCATGTTGTCTGACCCTGCAGCTTTGCATGGGTTTACCCCGGCTAGGATCCACCTCACTTCGGCGGTGGCCTGACGGGGTGCTGGTCCCCAATGTCGCATCATTCATTGCATCAAATCGTGCAGAGAAGGCATTCAGCTCATCAAGAAGGGAGGTGCAGCTGTCACTCGTGTGCGGGCTAGACTTCTAATTTGTTACGATTTATATACCTTGTTACACACACCGCATATTCCTGACGTCGTAAAGCCATCTGTGAATTTTGTGTGAACTTCCTGATGGCACGGGAGAGCACACCTATGGCTGATGTCTTGTCACCCGATCCTTATGCAGCATCTTGATCTGCATGAAGCTCTACAGTGTGACGATCATAGTTAGCCGCCTCCCTGAATTGCTCCAATCTCAGTCCTGCAGCGCTGAGGTGGCTGGTCCCCATGCCCCTGTGAACTGGTTTGAGTTGTTTCACCAGTGCTCTGTATGCAAAATGGATACGTGGTCTGTACCCGACTATAAACCAGGTCTAACATATTCTCTCCGCCAGTTACAAAGTTGGCATGCTGGCTGAACTTTAGCAGGACTCTTTTTAAATTGGCTTGATTGAAGTCACCAGCAGCAATGGAGACACCACCAAATTGCGAAGCTTTGAGGTCACAAACGGTGCCGTAGAGCTCCTGCAGCACTTCCCCAGCACTAGCGTGGGGTTGGGGGACGAAGTAATCCCCGAGAATTACAATGGCGGTGCACTCCCTAGGTAAGTAGAAAGGTCTGCACTTCACCATTAAAAACTCCATCAGCCGTGAGCAGTGGGCCGGTACTACCAAGGAGTTCACAGACCAGATTTATTGAAATGGTCACCTCCACGGCACTTTCCGGAGGTCACAGCATTTCTGTCCACCCAGAAGGGAATTACCCCTTCTAGCTGGATGTCTGAGTCTGGACTGGTGTCCTGAAGCCACGTTTCTGTCGGGACCAGTGTACAGTCGTCCTTCAGCTCCCGCTGGTTCAAACACTGATGTGGGTAATCCAGCTTATTTTTCAGCAATCATACATTAGTGTGGAGAATCATCAGGAGCGTGGTCCTGCAGGGATTCGCTTTAAGTCTCAATCAAGTACGGGTGCACTTACTGTGCTTCTGCATCCCCCTCACATTCCACTTCCCCAAGGAGCTGTACTAGGCCCCGAAGAAAGGCCCCGCTCCACATCTTACATCGTATTTGCACACCACCTTCGTTATCCCGCTCACTAGGGAGGTAGACTTGCAAATGTTAGTGCTCTTTGAGTTCAGCAGTATTTTTCCATCATAGGAAAGACAGACAGACAAGAAATTTCACTGTTGATTGGAGCTGGAGGGGCCACTGCGACCAGGCACACCGCCATCTTGCATGTTCTCCCTGTGACCATCTGGGTGCCGCACTTTCCGCCCACATTCCAAAGATGTACAGGTTAGAATTAGTAAATTGTGGGAATGCTATGTCGATGCTGGAAGCGTGGCAATACTTGCGGGCAGCCCAGCACTATCCTCGTTGAATTAGTTAGACACTAATGACACATTTCACTATATGGTTCAATGCACATGTGACAAATAAAGTGAATATTTAAATCTTTTAAAACTTTTTCTTTCAGGTGCAATGGATGTTAAAAGCCCCTGGCACCTTACTGTCCTGTTCTTTGATCAGGATTCATCTATCAAACAACATGATCAAAACAAACTGGGGTTCGTTGATCATCTATTTTATTGCTGTTTGTTGGACTTGCTGTGTCCAAATTGGCATCTATGTTTAGCCTACATAAAACTATTAGTGGACTCAAAAATTATCCATTGATTGTGAAATTCATCGAAAGTGAGGTTCAAGCTCAAGTTTATAGTCATTAACATTACACATGTATACAGCTAAAGGAAGCAATGTTCTTTTGGGACCAAGGTGCAAAACACAGTACATATATTCAGTACAGCACATACAATAAAACTAATAGAATAATTTTAACAGTTAATAAAAAAATAGTCTGTAGATGTACAATTTGACATCAAGTGCACATAGGACATGTAGTTAAATATAATGCAGGACATACCGTCTGATTGCAAGTGCTATGTGCTGCATGCTAGTCTGACTGTATGTACCATGTTTAGCCCCTTTGCCCTGGAGGACCATTCTTTCGTTTAGCTGCATTCATTTAGTCGTGACTGACTGAATGCCAATTAAACTTGAACTTGCTACTGGCACTGTCATAAATAATGCGTACTGGGTGGTATCAAGGGGTTCAGAAGTCTCACGACCACGGAGCAGGCACTGTCTCCAAGCAGAAGCCATTGATGTCTAATAGGAAGTGGTCAGCCTGCACCTTCCTGAAGTCCACGATCATCTCTTTAGTTCTGTCCATGCTGTGGCCGTTGTACAAATGCGGACCTAAAAGGCACACCCCAAATTCGATGTAGCTGTTTCAGACAAATTAGTGCTTCATCGATCACATATCCACCCAAAGCAATGATCAAGTTGAACGCTTTAAGTTGGAACAACTCTGGTTCCTGAGCTGATTATAAGTGAGGTCAGGGTGTCTGGAAGCATTGTTTATTATCTCTGATGAGCTGGTCGGCAGTGTACAAATTATCTGTCATTGGTAGTCAATGAATCAATGATAGTTCTCTGTAGCCAGCAATGAAAATCGGCTGGAGTGCCTGCAAATCTGTAAGGCATAAGGAGATCAAGAATGCAAGAAGAAGCCACAAAGACAAAATTAATCACTGCAGCTAGTCTGATTGACCTAATGCTGAATGCACTCCCAGTGAGTTCCCAATAGAAGAACATCAAAGAGTAAATGATCAGCAGGAATCAATGGATTATTCAGTAGGTTGGAAGGCTATAATTAATCGGATGCTACAGAGTTTGGTCCTGGAGCTACCTGAAATTAACTGTTTATCTTTTATATTTTTATTTGTATTTATTTAGAGACAGAACACGGAACAGGTGCTTCTGGCCCAATGAACTGCACTGCCCAGCAACCCACTCATTTAACATTGACCTAATCACAGGACAGTTCACTATGACCAATTAGCATTCTAACCGGTACATCTTTGTCCTGTGGGAGGAAACCAGAGCACCTGGAGGAACCGCATGTGGTTCATTGGGAGAACATGCATACTCCTCACAGACAGCACCGGACTTGAACTCCAGATCCCAGAATGCTCCCAGCTGTTAATAATTACACTACCAACTGCCTCCTGGCCGTTGTGTACTTCCAGTAAATTTTATTTTATTCCAGCAGTGGCTTCCTTTCCTACTGTGCTGTGCTTCTGTCTGACAATCAAACATTTACATACTACAATTATTTTTGAAAGAGATTTTGACCACACCCATAGAGTGAATGGCTCCACATTCAATGTTGGACCCAAAGTAAGAGTTAATCCTCTTGAAATTGATCTTCAAACTAAAATTACCATCTTCAATGTACTTTGGAAATAATAGAATTTAGAGGTAGTATTTGACACAGACTCCGTGGCTGTTCCTATGCTATACTGTTCCTAATAAAGAGGCCACTGAGTGTATGATTGTGATCTTCAGCTGCTGTAGCCCATCCACTTTAAGTTCGACATGTGCATTCAGAAATATTCTTCTGCACACCACTGTTGTAACGTATGGTTAATTGAGTTACTAAAGCCTTCCAGTCAGGTTGAACCAGTTTGGCCATTCTACTCAGAACCCTCCCATTAAGAAGGCAGTTTCGCTCATAGAACTGCTACTCACTGGATAGTTTTTTTTTCGTTTTTCACACTGTTCTCCCAGGAGATACTTAAACCACCCCATCTGAGACCAATAATGATTCCATGATCAAAGTCACTTAGGTCCCATTTCTTCCCCATTCTGATGTTTGATCTAAACAACAACTGAACCTCTTGACCATGTCTGCATGCTTTTATGCATCGAGTTGCCACATGATTGACTGATTAGTTGTTTGCATTAACGAGCAGGTGTACCTACTAAAGTGGCTACTGAGTTATATGTTAGTTTTAGGGACACAATGACAACAAGAATTGTTCTTCCAACAAATGTCAAAAACAATGACCTGCCTGAATTAAATTTAAAATCTAGTTCATGCTAACATTCAAAATGTTTCATTATTCTTATGTTAGATAGCAAGGGAAGCATTTTTACTTAAAATTGCAATTTAACACCAAAAGCGTAGTCTAAAGATGAACCAAATTAGAATGGCTTATGTTACACTTATAACCATGAAAGAGATGTAGATCAATTTGTAAAAAGCACTAATTATATATTCTTATGATGCAATCTTATCTCTGTATCATATTGATGTTATGAATCTTAGCTTCCTCCAGGGCAAAAATAAATTATTGTTGGCTGCACTTGGTGAATGTTGCTTTATTGAATCACAAGACCAATGAAATAACTTAAATATTCTTATCCTTTCTCCCAACCTTGGAGGACATTTTGCCCATCGAGCCTATGCTCGCTCTCATAGCAATCCCATCACTCTCATTCCCCCACTAGTAATGAAGCTGTGCGACATCAGAACTACCAGTGTTCCATCCTGTGTAAGTGTATAAATTGCTTGTGATATATATAACTGATGGCTAAGAATACAGGTAGCAAGGTCAGTTGGTTTCAAGATGTCCAAGGACAGAGTGGAACACATATCAGTTGGGAGGTTGGGTGGATCTTGAGGTAATGTACTTTGGGAAGTCAAATTCTGGTAGAAAATATAGGATAAGTGGAAAAGACCTCAGAGCCATTGAAATGCAGGGAGACCTTGGAGTACAAATTGATAAGGAACAGAACTGACCAGGCTAGTGAAAAAGGCATTTGTTGTGCTTGCCTTTACAGCTAAGGCATTAAGTTTAAGATTTTGGGGTGTCACGTTGTGATTGGACATTGAACAGACCACACTTAGAGGATCGTGTACTGCTCAGGTCACCACTCTGCGTGAGGTAGTAACGGAGAGAGTGCAGAAGAAATCCACCAGCTTCACTTACAGGTAGAGATTGCATAGCCTGTGGTTACCCCACTGGACCCTGAGAAGCTGAGGGAGGTTTATAAAATTATGAAGGGCATCAATACGATTGATGCAAATCTTTTTGTTGGGAAAGAGAACTCTGGAAAGAGAGGGCACAGACTCAAGGTGAGAGGGGGGAAATTTAAAGGAGAGTCTCAAGGGCAGGTTTTTCACAAAGAGGATGGTAAATATTGGGAATGAGGTAAAATCACAACTTGTAAAGGGTATTTGAACAAATACATAGATGGGAAAGGACACAGGTCTAAAGCAAGCAGATGAGAATAGCATTGACAGGCACCATGGTCGTTAGGGATAAAATGAACCACATTGTCCATTTTCCTTCCTTGCTCTCCCTATCACCCTGTGGTAAACTATGTATACCTGTCTGGACACCCCCCCCCCCACCCGCTGACTGTTCCTGTGGCTCCTCCCACAGACCCCTGTATAAAGGCGATTGGGGCACTGCTCCTCCCTCAGTCTTCAACATGTCGTGCTCCCTTTTCGCTGTTAGTAAAAGCCTATCATTCACTTCCAGTCTCCCAGATGGTGCATCACACCCCTCCTCACCTGGATCCACCTATCACTCGTGAAATGCTGACTGCTTATTTCCCTCCACAGATGCTGGAGCTCCCCCAGCCTCCCGTTTGTTGCTCCAGGCACTAGCATCTGCAGCCTCTTGTTTCTCCATAACCTTTTATTGTTCACATCAGCTCTTTACACCCCGAGATGTTCACCACTAATCTTCCCCACTGACAACCAGACGGAACTGCCCAGACACACTCGATCTACAGAAATGAGTCCAGTGCACAGCAACGACAAGCACTTGGGAGCAACTCCTTTGAGCTCATCCGCAGAAGCAGCTTAATTTCTACCTTTGATGTCTCTCTTTTCCTTTTCAGGGTGGATGGGGTTCTGTCGGAGACCCTGACCTGGAGTTACAATCAGACTTCAGTTCTTTGTGTTGGTGGGACCTGCTCCTGGGGACTCATGATCGGCCACTTTTCGAAATCGCAAGACCACGCCCTAGAAAACGAGCATGCCTTCGGGGTTCTGAGGCTTCATGGTCCTGTGGGTAAACCAACCCTATGCAGGTGTTGCCGACTGAAGCCACAGGGAAGGAGGTACAGGAGCCTTAGTTCTCTCACCATCAGGTAGTTATTAGGATCCTGAATCAGTGTGGATAACTTCAGTGTGAACTTCATCATCCTGGAGAAAATGGAACATTGAAACAGTGGATCAGCTGTCGGGGGCTCTGTAGTCAGTGAATCGCGTGCTCTCTCTCACTCCCTCTCTCATTGTTGGGGGAGAGTTTGTTACCGATGTGGCAGAGATTTTCATCACAAATCAACGAATTCTTTTGTTATGTCGCCCTCTCACTGTGAAAAGGTAACACTTCTCTGTCCCTTTATTGGGAGGGGGGGAGAGAGAGAGAGAGAGAGAGAGAGAGAGAGCGCCTGTGGTACGTCAAATTGTCGGGGTGAAAGATTATTTTTTGTGTACTGTAGATCATGGTCTTTCTTGGTGGCTTTGCAGTTGCTTGCTTGGTGGGTGGGGGGTGCTGATGCTTTTTTTGGGAGGGAGAGAGTTGTTGCTTCTGTGTGGGAGGGGGAGTAGGGGGCTTTGGGGTTCTAACATTTTTACTGCCAATCGTTCTTTGGAGCACTCTTCTGTCTTCGTGGTGCTCTGGAAAGAACAATATTTTCAGGATGTATATTGTATATATTTCTCTGATATTAAATGGAACGATTGAACTATTGGGTTCCAGGTCGGCTAGGGAACCCCGATGAGGTAGAAAACAAAATGGGTTCCAACCTCCTTCTGGAAAAGTTGCTTGTGACACCTGGTACCTGCACCTTGGGCCTGCACCACTGACTTCCACTGATCTGCTGTACTGATGTTGGACGGCCCTCCTCAGGCACCCTGACATTAAGTTTCAGGCAAATATATTATCAAGGTACGTGTACGTCAACGTATACTACCCTGAGATTCATTTTCTTGCAGGCATTCACAGTAGAACGGAGGGAAACAAAAGAATCAATGAAAAACTGCACACAAAAGCTAACAACCAAAGTGCAAAAGAAGACAATTTATGCAAATAAAAAGTACTAAATTAATTAATAGAAAAATCACTAAATAAATAAATGAACAATACCAAGAACATGAATTGTAGAGTTCTTAAGAGTGAGTCCACAGGTATTTGGATCAGTTCATAGCTGAGGTGAGTGAAGTTATCCACACTGGTTCAGGTGCCTAATAACTACCTGATAGTGAGAGTACTAAAGCTCCTGTACCTCTTTCCCTACGGCAGCAGCAAGCGGACACCGTGGCCTCCATTAGACTATACTAAATTTCCTACACGTTCCTTGATCACTTATAAAACTGATTCCAGCTTTGTCTCAGCTTTTCAGACACATGGACATGTTGCGATCACTTGCCAGATGCTGGGAACTCTCCACATCTCAGTGGATCATAGTATCACAATAATAAAAATAACACATAACCATTAGATGAAAAGTGACGTTATTCTGGTTAATTTTATTGAGATTGATCGTGCCAAGACTCTCCTGGGTGCCTCTGATACACTGACAAATGGATTACCAGAAAATGTCCACATTGGCAATAATCCGTGAATTATTGGCAATTATCTACAGACGCTTCTCAACCCACTGAGTTCCTGCAGCAGATTTTTTGTTGCAACAACTAAAATGACTATGTTTTGATCCACGTCAAAATACTAATTATACACTCAAAGTGTCACTTCCCATCTTTTTGCCTTCCGAACACTGCAGCTCCACACTGAAAGACTTTTAGGAACAGCTTTCTCCCCTCTGCTATCAGGTTTCTGAACAGTCTATGAACCCATGAACATTGCCTGATTATTCCTCTTTCTTCTTTGCTCTTTAATTATATTTTGTCATTTATACTCATTTTTATGCCTTTGCACTGTACTGGGGGGGGGGGGGGCAAGAAAACAAATGCCGCGTCATATGAGTCAGCGACAATAAATTGTATTGTGAGCTCTTGCTCTGAGATGCCTTCCACAAATTAATTTCCTACAGCAATTTTGCCAGTCATAATTTCCAATTTTTATGTTGTTTCGGGAATGGCTGAGATAGGCACACCTGTGCCATTTGTAGGGCTTCTTTCTCGTCAGTAGGTTTCACAAGCAACAGGATCACCCTTGGCAAAAATTACATCTAGCACCCAGGAATAGTGAGTAGCAGCAATGAAACATTGTTTATCAAGAGCAATTTGAAACTAGCTACAGATGCTCTAGGCCAGGGGTTCTAACCTTTTTATGCCATGGACTCCTACCAGAGGGCTTTCTGAACGCCAGGCTGGGAACCCCTGCTCTAGGGAATTGAGTTCAAGAGCCGTGACATAATGATGCAGTTCTATACACTCAGTGGCATCTTTATTAGCTACACCTGTACACCTGCTCATTAATGCAAATATCTAACCAGCCAATCACGTGACAGCTGCTCAAAGCATTAAAGCATGCAGACATGGTCAAGAGGTTCAGTTGTTGTTCAGACCAATCATCAGAATGGGGAAGAAATGTGATCTAAGTGACTTTCATCATGGAATCATGGTTGGTGTCATATGGGGTGGCTTGAGGACCTCAGAAACTGCTGATCTCCTAGGAGTTTTCACACAAAACAGTCTCTAGAGTTAATAGAGAATGGTGAAAGGAACAAAAAAAACATCCAGTGAGCAGCAGTTCTGTGAGCAAAAATGCCTTAATAGGTCACTTTATTAGGTACATCTGTACACCTGCTCCTTAATGCAAATACCGTGCCTATAAAAATTATTCATCTCCACTCCCCTCCCCCCACTGGAAGGTGTCATATTTTATTGTTTTACAACATTGATTCACAGTGGATTTAATCTGGCTTTTTTTGACACTGATCACTTGAAAAGACTCTTTTGTGCCTAAGTGAAAACAGATCTCTCCAAAGTGATCTAAATTAATAACAGATATGGCACAGCTGTAAATCTGCCTAGAACAGCCGTCCTCAAAAACTGAGTGACCATGCAAGAAGGGGACTAGTGAGGGAGGCCACCAAGAGACCTATGACAACTCTGGAAGAGTTACAAGCTTCAGTGGCTGAGATGGGAGTCTGTGCATACAACTGTTGCCTGGGTGCTTCACCAGTCACAGTTTTATGGGAGAGTGGCAAAGGGAAAGCCACCATTGAAAACTCACATGAAATCTCAGCTAGAGTTTGCCAGAAGGCATGTGGGAGACTCTGGTCAGCTGGAAGAAGGTTCTATGGTCTGATGAAACCAAAAGTGAGCTTTTTGGCCATCAGACTGAATCACACATCATGAAAAACACACTATCCCTACCATGAAGCATGGTGGGGGCTACATCATGCTGTGGGGATTCTTCACTGTAGCAGGCCCTGGAAGGTTTGTGAAGGTAGAGGGTAAAATGAATGCAGCAAAATACAGTGAAATCCTGGAGGAAAACCTGATGCAATAGACAACAGACAATAGGTGCAGAAGTAGACCATTCGGCCCTTCGAGCCTGCACCGCCATTCTGAGATCATGGCTGATCATCTACTATCAATACCCGGTTCCTGCCTTGTCCCCATATCCCTTGATTCCCCTATCTATAAGATACCTATCTAGCTCCTTCTTGAAAGCATCCAGAGAATTGGCCTCCACTGCCTTCCGAGGCAGTGCATTCCACACCCCCACAACTCTCTGGGAGAAGAAGTTTTTTCTTAACTCTGTCCTAAATGACCTACCCCTTATTCTTAACCATGCCCTCTGGTACTGAACTCTCCCAGCATCTGGAACATATTTCCTGCCTCTATCTTGTCCAATCCCTTAATAATCTTATATGTTGCAATCAGATCCCCTCTCAATCTCCTTAATTCCAGCGTGTACAAGCCCAGTCTCTCTAACCTCTCTGCGTAAGACAGTCCGATGCATGGAGAAACACCCATTCATCCATGCAGTCTGCAAGAGAACTGCGATTTGGGAGAAGATTTGTTTTCCAGCAAGACAATGACCACAAGCATAAACCCCAAGCATAAAACTTCCAAGGGCCCATATCTCAAAAAGGATGTATTATCATTGGAGATGGTCCAGATGAGGTTCACAAGGATGCTTCTAGGAATGAAGGGGTTAAAATATGAGGAGCGTTTGGCAGCCTTGGGCTTGTACTCACTGGAATTTAGAAGAATGTGGTGGGGATCTCATTGAAACCTACCGAATGTTGAAAGGACTAGATCGGATGGATCTAGTGGAGAGGATGTTTCCTATGGTGAGGGTATCCAGAACTAGAGGGCACAGCCTCAAAACTAAAGGGCAACCCTTTAGAACAGGTGAGGAGGATTTGTTTTAGCCAGAGGGTAGTAAATGTGGAATTCTCTGCCACAGGCTGCGGTGGAGGCCAAGTCCGTGCGTATATTTAAGGTTGAATTTGATTGTTTCCAGATTGGTCAGGGCATCAAAGGATATGGCAAGAAGACAAATATATGGGGATCAGCCATGATGGAATGGCGGAGAAGACTTGATGGGTTGAATTGCCTAATTTTGCTCCTATGCCTTGTGGTCTTATAAAGGGGTGAATACTTTTTACAGGCACTGTATCTAATCAGCCAATCACATGGCAGAAACTCACTGCATTAAAGCATGCATACAAGGTCAAGCGGTTCAGTTGCTATTCATCATAATGGGGAAGAAATGTGATCTAAATGATTTTAACTGTGGAATGATCTTTGGTGCTAGACAAAGTGGTATGAATATCTCTGAAACCACTGATCTCCTTGGGTTTTCATGCAGAACAGTCTCTTACTCTTACAGTAAGAGTTTACAGAGAATGGTGTGAAAAACAAAGAACAACCATCAAGCAGCAGTTCTTTGCATAAAAATGCCTTGTTAATGAGAGAGGTCAGAGGAGAATGGTCAGATTGGTTCAAGCTGACAGGAAGGCAACAGTAACTCAATTAGACACTCATTTCAACAATGCTGTTCAGAAGAGCATCTCTGAATGCACAACACATCTCTGAATGCATGGGCTACAGGAGCAGGAGACCAGGAACGTCAGAACAGCTTTCAAAATGGTGTACCCTCACAAGCTGTCAGGCCTGCATTTGGTACCTGGTGGGGCTCTGAAAATCTGTGCCAACCAGCTGGCAGCAGTGTTCAGGGATATCTTTAATCTCTCACTGCAGCAGTCAGAGTTTCCCACCTGCTTCAGAGGGGTGACAATCATACCAGTGCCCAATGACTATCACCCAACGCCACTCATTTACTGTGATGAAGTACTTTGAGAGATTGGCTATGGCTAGAATCAACTTCTGCCTAAGTAAATACCTGGACCCACTGCAATTTGCTCATGACCACAATAGGTCTATGGAGGATGCAATCTCACTGACTCTCCATTTGGCTTTGGCTCACCTGGACAATATTATTACCTGTGATTACAGCTCAGCTTTCAACACAATCATACCATCAGTGCCTATCAACAAGCTCCAGAACCTGGGCTTCTGTGACTTCCTCACTGGGAGACCACAATATGTGTGGATCAAAATTAACATCTCCTCCTTGCTGACATCAAGTACCTTAAGGATGTGTGCTTAGCCCACTGCTCTACTCCCTCTACACCCATGTCTGTGCGGCTAGGCACAGCTTAGACACCAACTATAAATTTACCTGATGGCATCCGTTAGTCTTGCGAGACCATGGATCTGCACCTGGAAAGTCTTGCTTCAGTCTGTGTTGGTAGAGCAGCGTCTGTTGTGGCTGTAGAGGCCCACACGGGAGTGACTGCACTTGAAGGCGCGGTCCCCCAGTGTCCTGCAGGGCCTGCGTCCTCAGCACACTGCTTTACGGCAGTGAGACCCGGAGCCTCTACTCCAGACAACAGCGGCGTCTCAACGCCGTCCACCTTCGCAGCCTGAGACGCATCCTGGACATCAAGTGGACTGACCCAGTCCCCAACAATGATGTCCTGGCCCGCACCCAGATACCCAGCCTCTATTTGCCTCTGACACAACTAAGGTTGGCAGAATTTCCGATGGTGATAAGGAGGCATATAGGAGTGAGATAGATCAGCTGGTTGAGTGGTGTCACGGCAACAACTTTGCACTCAATGTCAATAAGACCAGGGAATTGATTGTGAACTTCAGGAAGGGGAAATCAAGGAAACACACACCAGTCCTTGAAGGAGTAGCAGTAGAAAGGGTGAGCAGTTTCAGGTTTCTGGGTGACAACATCTCTAAAGATCTATCCAGGGCCCTTGATGCAATTACAAAGAAAGTACAACAGTGGTTATATTTCATTAGGAGTTTGAGGAGATTTGCTATGTCACCAAAGACACTCGCAAATTTTCGCAGATGTACCGTGGAGATATTCTAACTGGTTTCACTGCTGTCTGGTACGGAGGGGGCACTGCACAAGGTCAGAAAAAGCTGCAGAGAGTTGCAAACTCAGCCAGCTCAATCACGGGCACTAGCCTCCCCAGCATTGAGAACATCTTCAGAAGTGTTGCCTCAAAAAGACTGCGTCCATCAGTAACGACCCCATCGGCAGCACATACCTTCTTCTTTTTACTGCCATCAAGGAGGAGGTACAGGAGCATTCAACTTTTCAGGAACAACTTCTTCCCCTCCATCATCAGATTTCTAAATGGACCATGAATCCAGGAACACTATCTCACTGCATATTTTCCTCTTTTTTTTCACTTTTTATTTCATTTAATTCTTTTAATATATGTATACTGATTGTAACTTATAGTTTTTTCATCATTTTGTATTGCACTATACTGCTGCTGCAAAGCAACAAATTGCATGATATATGCCAGTGAAATTAAACTTGATTTTGAGTCTGACATACATTCAGTGGACAATTTATTAGGTACATGAGGTACCTAATAAAGCTGCCTCTGGTGAAAATGTTTGCATCATTCTGATGTAAGTGTAATAAATTGTGCTTTTTGATTTCAGTGTAAAAACTAATGCATTCTTTGGATTATTAAACTAAATTCATCACTAAACATCTTAACCTTTGCTTATACATAAGTGTTCCAGCAGGTACTGGAAATCCAGAGCAATGCACACAAAATACTGGAGGAACTCAGCAGGTCAGGCAGCATCTATGGAGGAGAATAAAGAGTCGATGTTTCGGACCAAAATCCTTCATCAAGATTGGGAAGGAAGGGGGCAAAGGCTAGAAGAAGAAGTTAGGGAGAGGTAGAGAAAAAGTTGGCAGGTGATAGAAGGGCGTTTGGGGGAGGGGGGATGAAATAAGCAGCTGGGAAGTGATAGGTGGACAAGATCAAGGGCTGAAGAAGAAGGAATCTAATTGGAGATGAGAGTAGACCACGAGAGAAAGGGAAAAAGGGGCACCAGGGAAAGGTGATGGGTTTTGTAGATATTTCTTCTTTGGTCAATCTCTTCTATTCCCCACAGAATGTGAGTTGAGATGTAAATATTTCTAAATGTATGCTCAGATCAGAACATTCAGGCAGTGAAAGTAATTAGATATTGGACCAGATTTTTATTAACTCGGAGCTTAGAAAGTCTATTAATAATGAAAGTGGAAAGTGTAATTATGTCAGTCATCGACTGCAAAATCCATATCTGCTATCACCTAATTAATAAATAATAGTTCCTAGATAACAAACTAACATCACTCATCTGTCCTAGACTTCAGTTCATCTATTCCTGATGCAAGGTTTCAACTCAAAATGTCTTCAATCCCTTTCCTCCCACACAACCTGTTTGACCCACTGATTTCCTCCAGTCACTTGTTTGTTGCTCAGGATTCCAACATCTGCATTCTTGTCTTTCCAGACCAACTTTTCTTGTGCTTAAATCAATTCAATTTTAACTGAAGTTAGAAGTATATCATTAAGTTGCACTGCTGTGTGCTGGCTTGTGTCTGCTTTGACAACCATTTCCAAAACAGGAAATTTAAAAATGAATAATTTGGTGTTTCTGAGGAAATTTCATTTGCACAGAAAATGTACACGAAGGCGAATGCAGTGTTAACATTTATTTTGAGAGGACTAGAATATAAAAGCATTGATGGAATGCCGAGGCTTTAGAAGTCACTGGCCAGACCACACTTTCAGTATTGTTAGTAGTTTTGGAACCTTTAAGAAAGGATGTGTTGACATTGGAGAGGGTCCAGAGGTATATGGAGCATTAGATGCCTCTGAGCCAGAACTCACTGGAGTTTAGAAGAATCAGAGAGCATTCTCATTGAAACCTATCAAATATTTAAAAGCATAGATAGAGTAGACGTGGAGAGGATATGTCAGATAGTTGGAGAGTCTAGATCCAGAGGGCACAGCCTCACAACAGAAGGACCTCCCCTTAGAACAGAGATGAGGAGGAATTTCTTCAGACAGAGGGTGTTGAATCTGTGGAATTCATTTCCACAGACGGTTGTGGAGACCAAGTCTTTGGGAGTATTTAAAGTGGAGTGTTAAGTTTTGTAACTTCAAAACATTAAGCTAATTCAAATGAAGAAATGGGTGTAACTTCAAGTTTACTTTAAGCGAGGAGTGCATGTATCACTTGGAAACAATTAACATATTTTTACAGATGACCATGATCAATTTTTTAAATTAACAAGAATGCTTAATCAAACAATATATAAACAAGATTACTCAAATATTATTGAAATATTAAATAGACAACACTCCTTCCTGCTTAGCTATAAAATCCAACTCAATAGAGAATGCATCAAGAAGATACACAGAATACTATATATATATATACACACACACAACTACTATATACAGGCATCCACAGCATAGTAAGTTTTTAAATTGTCCCATTCAGATTCAATGATTTAATCACTGTGCAGGATTTCTCACTCTTGTGGGATAATATCTTTCCTGACAAGAGGGACCACTCTGCTTGACAGGAGAGACTTGTGACTGTGAAACAATCTCAGGTTTTGTGGTCTCCTGTGTGGTGATCATAGGAGTTGACTCTGAGACTACAGGAAGTGGTTCTGATAGTGGTAGCTATCTTTCTTCTTCCTTTTTTGTTTTCTAGTTTGTGCATCTTGATCTTGGGAAGGTGCATTTAGTTCACTGGAGCGTGCTCTTATTAATTTTTCCATTGCTCTCTTTATGATCTTTTCTTTCTTTTTCAATCTTTTTATTATTATTATTATTATTATTATTATTATTATTATTATTATTATTAATATCAACAAAATAAAATTGATACATAGATAATGGGATTACAAACATACACATTTCAACTGAACATGAAAGAATACATAAGCAATGATTACAGTATAAATGAGTATTCCCAAATCATGGTCGATACAATTTACAAATAAACAAGGCAAACCTAGGTATATCATAATATATATTTTAAAAAACAGAAAAAAGAAAAAGAAAAAAATATGCAAAAAACTAATCTAATAATCTAATAACTAATAAGGAAAAAAAACAAAAAAAGAAAAAAGAGAAAAAGAAAAAATGGAAAAAAAGGGCTGTTTATAATATCTCACAAAAATACAAAATCATCAGTGTCGTCAACTACGATCCTCTCAACATATATAAAATCGAAACTGGAAAAACAAATAGGCTTGGAACAGGGTCATATTACATCATATGAAAATATTGAATAAATGGTCTCCATATCTTTTCAAATTTAATAGAAGTATCAAATACAACGCTTCTAATTTTTTCTAAATTTAGACATAACATTGTTTGAGAAAACCAATGAAATACGGTAGGAGGATTAATTTCTTTCCAATTCAACAAAATAGATCTTCTAGCCATTAATATAAGAAATGCAATCATTCGACAAGCGGAAGAGGATAAATGGAGTGAGTCCATCATTGGTAAACCAAAAATTGCAGTAATAGGATGAGGTTGTAAATCGATGTTCAATACCGCAGAAATAATATCAAAAATGTCTTTACAGTATTTTTTCAAAAGCGGACACGACCAGAACATATGAGTTAAAGATGCTTTCTCAGAATGACATCTGTCACAAATAGAATTTATATAGGAATAAAAATGAGCCAATTTATCCTTGGACATATGAGCCCTATGCACAACCTTAAACTGTATTAATGAATGTTTAGCACATATAGATGATGTATTAACTAATTGAAGAATTTTATCCCAATTCTCAATAGGGATAGTAAGGTTAAGTTCTCTTTCCCAATCATTTTTAATCTTATAGAAGGGCTCTGAACATATCTTCATAATTATATTGTAAAGTTTTGATATTAGCCCTTTCTGAGAAGGATTTATTTCAAACAAATTCTCCAAAATACCTGAAGACACAAAATTTGGAAAAGTAGGAAGTACAGTATTTAAGAAATTCCTAATCTGTAAATATCTAACAAAATGAAATCTAGGCAAATTATATTTATTAGATAATTGCTCAAAAGACATAAAACAATTATCCAAAAATAAATCAGAAAATCGTAGTAATCCTTTAGTCTTCCAAGCTGAATAAGCTTGGTCTATAATAGAAGGATAAAAAAAGCAATTGGATACAATAGGAATATTTAAAACAAACTGAGTCAACCCAAAAAATTTCCGAAATTGAAATCATATACATCAAGTATGTTTAACTATCAGGATGTCAATTCGTTTCGGCAATTTAGAAAGAGCAAAGGGAAGAGAAGTCCCTAAAATAGAACCCAATGCAAATCCTTGTACAGATTTAATTTCCAGGTTCACCCAATGAGGGCTAAAAGATATATCCCAATCCTTTAACCAACATATCAAATATCGGATATTAACAGCCCAATAATAAAATCTAAAATTAGGCAATGCCAATCCACCTTCCTTCCTTGCCTTCTGTAAATATATTTTACCTAATCTAGGATTTTTATTCTGCCATATATATGAGGAAATTTTTGAATCAACATTAGCAAAAAAAAATTTCGGAATAAAAATTGGTACCGCTTGAAATACGTATATATAAAAACTTGGGTAAAATAAACAATCTTAATAGCATTAATCTGACCTATCAGAGATAAAGATAGTGGTGACCATTTAGTAAACAAACATTTAATCTGATCGATTAAGGGTAAAAAATTAACCTTAAATAAGTCCTTATAGTTTTTTGTGATTTTAATCCCTAAGTAAATAAAAGAGTCATTAACTAATTTAAAAGGTAAATTTCCATAAATTGGAACCTGTCTATTTAAAGGAAACAATTCACTCTTATTAAGATTTAAATTATACCTGGAAAAATCACTAAATTGAGCCAACAATGATATAACTGCAGGAATGGATTTCTCAGGATCAGAAATAAATAATAATAAATCATCTGCATATAATGATAACTTATGTATATCTGTCCCATGATTAATGCTAAAAATGTTCTGTGATTCTCTGATAACAATTGCCAAGGGTTCTAAAGCAATATCAAATAATAATGGACTAAGAGGACAGCCTTGTCTAGTACCCCGAAATAAACGAAAAAAGGGAGATCTTTGATTGTTAGTAAGCACCGAGGCTACTGGAGTATGATATATCAGTTTAATCTAGAAAATGAATGTCGGACTAAAATTAAACTTCTCAAGCACATTAAATAAGTATGGCCATTCAACTCTATCAAATGCTTTCTCTGCATCTAATGAAATGACACATTCTGAAGTGCTATGTGAAGGAGTATAAACAATATTCAATAATCTCCTAACATTGAGAAAAGAATAGCGATTTTTAATAAAACCAGTTTGATCTTCCGAAATAATTTGGGGTAATACCTTCTCCAGCCTGGATGCCAGTAACTTGGAAAAGATCTTGAAAACTACATTCAATAAAGATATTGGTCTATAGGATGCACAGTCAGTAGGGTCTTTATCTTTCTTCAATATTAAAGAAATGGAAGCTCTATAAAAAGATTGTGGCAGATTGCCCAATCTAATTGCTTCTTCAAAAACCCTGCATAACCAAGGAGAAAGAGTAGTGGAAAAACATTTTAAAAATTCTACTGTATACCCATCTGGACCTGGTGCTTTCCCAGAATTCATAGAGGAAATAACCCCTTGAATTTCTGCATCCGTAATAGGAGTTTCTAATATTGAAAGATCATCTGATGATAATTTTGGAAAATTCAATTTCCCAAGAAAATCACACATGGTATTATGATCATGAGGGAATTCCGATTGATACAGGGAGGTATAAAAATCTTGAAATGATTTGTTTATCTCATCATGATTAACTGTCAGATCCCCATTCTGCTGACGGATCTTAGTAATTTGACGTTTAACCAAAGCATTCTTCAATTGACTAGCTAACAGTTTACCCGATTTATCACTATGTATATAAAAATCAGATCTGGTTTTCATTAATTGATTTTCAATCGAAGATGTAAGTAATAAACTATGTTCCGTTTGAAGTTCAACCCTTTGTTTGTAAAGCTCCTTACTAGGAGTAATCGAATATTTCTTGTCAATCTCTTTAATTTTATCAACCAATAAAAGAGTTTCCTTCTTAATGCGTTTTCTCAGACCAACAGAGTGGGAGATAATCTGTCCACGTATATATGCTTTAAAAGTGTCCCAAAGTGTTCCGCAAGAAATATCATCTGTGGAATTAGTTGAAAAGAAGAAATCGATCTGTTCCTTCATAAATTTAATAAAATCCGGATCTTGCAGTAAGGTAGAATCAAATCACCATTGTCTAGCACTAGAAGCTGTATCCATAAATTTAATAGAAAGTTTTAATGGAGCATGGTCAGAGATGGCTATAATATCATAATTACAACCAATTACCAATGGAATAAAACAAGAGTCAATAAAAAAATAATCAATTCTCGAGTAGGAATGATAAACATGTGAGAAAAATGAAAACTCTTTGTCCTTAGAATGCCAAAATCTCCAAATATCAAAAATTTCATTATCAGTCAAAAAAGAGTTAATACAAGTGGCCGACTTATTAGGTAAAGTCTGAGTAGATATAGATTTGTCCATCAAAGGATTTAGACAACAATTAAAGTCACCACCCATTATTAACTTATATTCATTTAGATTAGGTAGAGAAGTAAATAAGGACTTAAAAAAATCGGGACAATCCACATTTGGAGCATAAACATTAACCATAGCAACTTTTTTGTTAAAAAGTAAGCCAGTAATTAACAAAAATCTACCATTCAGATCCGAAAAGATATCGTGTTGGACAAATGCAATAGAGGAGTCAATAAAAATTGGAACTCCCTTTACTTTAGCATTCGAATTCAAATGATACTGTTGATCCCTCCAAAACCTAAAAAAGCGATAATTATCCTCTTTCCTCACATGAGTTTCTTGTACAAAAATAATATGAGCATTAAGTCTTTGGATACTTTGAAAATCTTTTTCCGTTTAATCGGATGGTTTAAGCCATTAGTATTCCAAGAGACAAAATTAATGGTCTGAGCCATATTTCTGAAATCAACCCTTTGGTATATAAAGGGTTAACCAAATTATGAACTCATGCACCCGGAAGAGGAACAAAAATAAGGGGCGGACCCGGAAGTGATGACATCGCGGACATTTTAGTAGTTTAAAATCAGCCCAAATGAAGAAACTAAAAAAAACTGATGTAAGGAACATAAGATTTAGAAAAAAAACCCCACCCCCCACCCAAGAGAAAAAAAGACCACCCCAGCCAGGGATAGGCTGGGAAAAAGGAAAGGTGAAACTAAATCTACCCCCATATCAGCAGAAGACAACTCCATATATAAAGGATTTAAAAAAAAGATCCACCCAAACTCTAAAGAAATAATAATCACTATACTAAAACCAAACTTCTTAATATAATTGGTAGTAAAAAAACCAAAAAGAATATAATCACTAGTAACTTATAAATCGGGTTAAAACCCAAACAAACCAAAAAAAATTTAAACTGTGATAAGAAATGCATTATAGGAAGAAGACGAGAGAAAAAAAATGGCGAAATCAAAAAAAAGCCAAAAATATTTCAGAGAAGAAACCGCCATCTTAGTAAAAAAAAATTCACCTTCGAAGGATTAATAATAATGACCAAAGATAAAGTACAGTGGTTGAAGTAAGTAAAATAAAAAGATTAGTATGTCAAAAAAAAACTTTAACTAGAGTATAAAATATAGAGTAAGCCTACACCAATAGCCAGAAACAAAATCTGGTTTTGGAAACAAAAACCATCTTGCACGATCAAAATCACTCATTTATTAGAGATGAGAATCCGTAGCAGTAGGGAAGTTCTCATTCAGAAAGCTTCTCGCTTCAGATGTAGAAAGAAAAACACGCCGTGGTGCATTCGGAGGCGAGATTCTGAGCTTCGCAGGGTATAAGAGCGCAGGTTTTAGATTTTTCTCATAACATTCAGACATCAGAGGTTTAAAAAGAAGCCTTGCCTTCATTACTTCTGGACTAAAATCTTCCACTAATCGAAAATTGTGATCTTGAAATTTGACCATCCCTACACGCCGAGCCACACGAATAAGTTGCTCTTTCACATGCACATAGTGAAATCGGACAATTACAACCGGTGGTTTAGCTGAAACACTTGGTGATCGACACATAATTCTGTGAGCGCGATCAAGTAACGGAGGACTGTCTGGGAATACAGAAGGGAACACATCCTTTAAAAGTTGAGCAAAGTACTTCGAGGGGTCCCCTTGTTCAATACCTTCCAGGAGACCAAGTATGCATAAGTTCTGTCTTCTGGACCGATTCTCAAAGTCGACACTCTTGGCTTTAAGTGTTTCCACCTGTTTAATCGTCGAAAGTAATTTCTGCTCCAGTTTTCCAATTATCAAATCTCGCTTCCGAGCGTCCTCTTGCAAAGTTACGATTAGAACTTGCTGCTGGTTAACTACTGAATCTGTCTTATCCATATAATCTTGAAAAGCCTTTATATCTTGTTTAAAAATTTGTCGTTGTTCTTCAAATTTTTCATTTAAAACCTCCAATAATATTTCATAAGTCAATTCAGTGCGCTTAAGATCAGTTTTTTTCTTCTTCCCGTTCCCATTAGGATCCTTCCCAGGTTCTCGCCCTTTAGATCTAAGAGCCATTTCTGTATTCGTTTCTTCAAAAATTCACAATAAACTCTTAAAGATAAGTCCAAAAAAGTATCAAGAATCTTTTGGTGTAGGTAAAAGTAAGTTAAATAAGGGTGAGCATAGGTTAAAAAAAGTAAAGGTTATGGAGCGAATCTGAAACAATGCTCACTCCATGAGCGTCTCCTGCTGACCCCCCTCTTTATGATCTGATCTCTCCTCTTGGTTTCCTCATCCACAACATCATCTGCTTAATCCTCTGTTTTTGTATCTTCATTGACTCCTTCCTTTTTGGCCTTCCATTGGTCCAGCTATGGTTTCGTATTAGCATCTAATTTTATAAGAAGCTTTTTGCCTTCCACTTGAAGTTCACACAATAACTTTAATGTACTCAGGGTATATTCTGGTTCTTTATACTCACAAAAGCCGAATGCTTGTAACTTTCTCTTCCAGCTTAAAACCATACCACATTTCGCGAGCAACTGCCTGATTGACATATGAGAAGCTTTCTCAGATATGTTGCCTACAAAAACTGTTGTAGTGGGACCTCTGCTTTTGTCACTTTACAATTCCTCTGAGCAGCATGGTCCTTCCCTGGTCTGATATACTTTCCAACCAGAGGCACAGAGGTTGGCACCAACACATGCTTATGTAATGGTTCATGGTGATCAACATGGAGACATCATCCAGTACATTTCTTAATTTGCTTTCATATGGCTTCATTGCAGGAGACGTGGCATTGAAAATTGTGGATGAATCTCCAATCAAATTGTAGTAGTCTCAGTCAATCATGCCCCACCAGTGCTAGTCTTCCTGTTTTAACCACATACAAGCTCAAAGTGGCTTGTTGATTTTTCTATTTCACTGTTATGGATGTCATTCCCACAGGAGTTATCTTTTCTCAATATAAGTTCTTAGTTGGATATCTGCAGGCTTCAGTTTAGTATCATTGACATACTGTTCAAACTTATTTTGTGGAATGACTAAAACAGCTGAACTGGTGTCTAATTCCATTTTAAATAATTTGCTGTTCACTTCAAACGCAAGCCATGTTGCTTGTCTATTATTAATTTTCACACTGTAAATCTCAAGGCTACACAATCCTGTCTCACTCTTATCATTATCAGATTTTCATTAACAGTCTGCAGATTTGTGCTCCTTTTGAAACTACAACTTGACGTTTTATCATTTTCTCTTCCCTGTGCAGTCTTTTTTGGTTGCCTGAAATACTCTTTGTATATGTCCAACTTTGTTGCATTTTCTGCAAGTTTCATCTGCATTTGTGAATCCCTGCCACAACGGTAACACAATTTGTTAGGCCAGGCCGGCTTCTGTTTAGATGCTGCAGTTTTGTTCATGCTGACTTTCATTCCTGATTCAATTGCATCTCTGTCTGCAGTTTCCATTGAAATAGTAATTTAAATTGCTCCTTTGAATATAGGTTGTGCTTCAGTTGGGAGATGTTTTTGAATACTTTCTTTTAAGATTCCACAAACTAAATGAACACTTAGTGTGTCATTAAGCCCATTACCGAACAGACAGTGCTCAGACAATCTCTTAAATTCAGCCACGTATGCTGAAATAGACTCTCCTTTTGATTCCACTTAAACCTAAAGCATTCTGTGTTCAACAATGGCTTTGGTTCAAAATGTTCCTGCATTACTTTGATAATACTATCTTATTTCTGCTGGTTTTGTTGGAGCAATCATACTTTGGAGCAATTTGTATGCCTTTTTCTCCAGTCCTGCTGAAGGGTCTTGTCCCGAAATGTCAACTGTACATTTTTCCATAGATGCTGCCTGGCCTGCTGAGTTCCTCCAGCACTTTGTGTGTGCTGTTTGGATTTCCAGCATCTGCATATATTCTCTTGTTTGCCTTTAAACCTAATATACTTAGTAAGATTGGTACTCGCTTCTCACTGGATATTTAATTTGCTTCAGAATACTGTTGAATTAGCTCAGTGTACATCAGCCAGTTATCCATTGTGTAATCAAACTCATCAAACTTTCCAATGTTGCCAGCAATTTCTGCTTTTTTTTAAATGATTATTATAACCCGGTACTCATTCTTTATGAAACAGTGAATTCTTCCATTTTCTTACTTCCTTTTTAAAACTCATTTGTGTTTTCCCTTCCGAAGAAAATGTGCTGTGCTGCTTTGTTTCAAACTCGACCATCTTGCTGCACATGCTGGACTGCATACTCACTTGCCATTCCTCGCTGCGTTTTTAAAAAAATTTTGAAAATCTGTAGCCGCCTTGTGTTTGATTCTTAAAAAAGCCTCATTGCCAATGTTATGTTTTGTAACTTCAAACATTAAACTAATTCAAATGAAGATACAGGAGTTTGAAAATATAGGTGTAACTTCGAATTTACTTTAAGTGAGGTGCACACGTATCATGTAGTAGTGTGATGACATATACAATTAATGTCTTTTTACATATAACCGATAAATAATTCTTTAAACAAGAAAGAATGCTTAATCAATCAATCAATCAATATATACACGATTACTCAAATATAATTGAAATGTTAAATACACAACATGCAGGTTGATAGGTTCATGATTAGTCAGGGTATCAAAGGCTATGGGAAGAAGGCAGGAGAATGTGGTTGAGTGGGAAAATAAATTAGCCATGATCAATTTTACTCCTGTGTTTTATAGTACCTTACAAGGCTAAAACCGCAGAAAGGTTATACACTTTATTTTAAGGAACAAGACTAAAATATAACTAATTCTAGTAGAAGGCTATTTTGTAATCTGTGTTAAGAAATCTCATAGATATATCAAAAACATAATTTCTTCCCTAACTCTGCCAAATTAAGTTGATTCTTCCCTGGTTTAATCTGTATATCTTTTATATATCCATTTTCTTCCTGTCCTTCCTTCCTCCATTCAATGTGTTATGTTCATCCCATAGTCTTCCCAGCCCCATCTACAAGGAGTCTGGGATCACCACCATTCATGTGAACACCACCACCTCTGACTTTCTCGTTGTCCTGAGATCTAAACTTCCTTTCTCAAGCTCAACTTAATAACCCTCTTCCTGTATAGCCAATGAAACCAGAACTTAACCTGACAACTTTTGCACCTCAGATTCTTTCTGCAAGACCTGCATATCTGCATCGAAACATACCGTGTTAAAAATCAACACACCCAAGTATGCGCTGGGGGCAGCCCACAAGTGTCGCCACATACTCTGGCGTCAACATAGCATGCCCACAATGTTCAGCAGAACATGGGCAGAGCTAAATGAGACAACAACAACAAATCCTTTCCCACACTCCCACTCACATACAGAGAAAGGCCTCCAACCCCAGGTCAGGCCACCTCCAGGCTCCAATCCTTGGCCCCAGACTCTCACATACTGGGCCTCCAACATCTAGTGCCTGGCCCAGGACTCACAGACTCTGTCTCTGGGCCTCCATCTCTAAACTCTCTGACTTCATTCTTTGACTGTTCAGGCTTTCTATCTCTGGACTCATCTCCTTGGATGTCACAGTGTTAAGCTGGTAGAGCCACTATCTCATAGCTCCAGGAGCCTGGGTTCAGTCCAGACCTCTGGTCCTGCTAGTGTGAAGGTTGCACGTTCTCCCTAAAACTGCATGGGATTCTTCCTACATCCTCAAAAAGTGTGGGTTGGTAGCTTAATTGGCTGTTGCAGATTACCCCCAGTGTGCAGGTGAGTGGTAGAATCCAGGGGGAGTTGATGGGAAAGGGATAGAGTAAAATAGTGTTAGCATAGTCGGGTGTGTGATGGTTGGTGTGGACTCGATGAACCGAAAAGCCTGTTATGAATCAGGATGAATTCAGTGACTTGTTACTATATGAACCGGTAACGTCATCTCTAGTGAGCTGGTCACTTGAGGGTCTGACAACTGCCCAAGAACAGCTACATCCAATCTTGCCGAACTCAGTCAAGTTTCAAACTATGGTCAATGACTGAGACCATTCACTGCTTCAGAGATCAACCAAACAAAACAGCTCGTCATTGACTTCAGAAAACGTGGCAGTGCACATGCTCCTGTCTATGTCCTTCCCAATTATTGTGGCTCAGAACCAGTTGCTGAGAAGTATAAGAAGTCCCTCCTGCACCTTTGTGAAAAGCCCCCACTGAGCCACACTTCTCACTGATGCCATCAAGCTCGCTCATTCGCGAAACACCACCGGCAGTGTTTGATCGTTTTATCTGTATTGTGATAAGTTTTTACTAACCAGTTATGCCTTTGTTTTAATGTAATTTCAATCAGACAAATCAAGTGACCCTAATTAGCAACAGGACATCCACACCAAGATTTAAAATTATGTATTTCATACATCCACATTTTATTTGTTGAAATTACACCAAATCATAACTGTAACTATAGTATATTTCTGAAATAAATTGCATAAATAATATTAACACTATATTAGAGCAGTGGTTCTTAAATTGTAGTTTGCAAGGTGAAAGTGCTAGGAGCCTCAGGGGTAATCTCTGCCTACATCTGACCAGCTGCTCCTCTATACTGGAGTTGTTTGCCCTCCAAGAGTGAGCACAGTTGGGCAGATCTGGGGTATCGGGAATGGGTGGAGCGATGTGCAGGGAGCAGAGCCAAAATAAGACATTGAGGTTTTATTTTACCACTGTGCCAAGTGAGTATTTTTCTGCATATCATTAGACTAAATGAATTGAGGCCCTCTGTTCATCGAAGTTGACCCACGGATGCTGTGTCCCAGCTCTCTATGTGATATGCAAGCCCGGGCAGTACGAAATAGAGGGCAAGCAATTGCCCAAGAAGCAGACTCTTCCTCCCCATGCAGCTGATGAATCCGAAGAAATGGTAGAGACGAATACAGTTTGGAATCAGCAGTGTTGCAGGAGTTGCCAGTCAGCATCAAACTCAACATAGGAACTCCAGCTCCGGGCTTTTCCCTTGGGGTTTTTTCCTGAAGCCTTCCCCTTGGTGTAGCTGCAAGGCAGCAGAGGTTTCCCTCTGGATGAGCTGCCAACCACTGCTGACAAGCCCCATCTGCCTGAAGTGACTGGTTTTAAGGTGCCAGTAAACTACCTTTGCCCTTCCTCCCGTACGTAGAAATGGTTCTGCCGGGCTTAGTAGCTAAGCCATATGCGAAGGCCAGGAGCTGGACTTGGTTGTCAGAGGCTGATTGAGATGCACACCATTGGGAGCATTTAATAGATAGTTGGAGCTTACCCCCATTATCACCCCCAGCTATAACAACCTGAAGGAATCAAATGAATTACCATTAAGTAAACATTACACCAAAGGAGACTGCCACAAGGCCAGGTTGTGCAATCCCATAAATCCTGTTCTTTACCCATTGTCCCCAAGATGTTAAGAGGCATAGATTGAGTGGATAGACAGAGACTTTTACCCAGGGTGGTAATGGCTAATACAAGGGGGCATAATTTAAGGTGATTAGAAGGAAGTATAAAGGGGATGTCAGAGGTAAGTTCTTTTACACAGAGTGGTAAGTGTGTAGAACAGCCTGCTAAGGGTAGTGGCAGAGGCAGATACGTTGGAAAGATATAGGAGTCTCTTAGCTAGGCGCATGGATGATAGCAAAAGTGAGGGCTATATAGGAGGGAAGGGTTAGATTGATCTTAAGAGTAGGTTAAAAGGCTGGCACAAAATTGTGGGCTGAAGGGCCTGTACTGTGCTGTAATGTTCTTTGTTCTTAACTTCCTATCCATCTCCCTTCTGAAAGCTTGGATTGTTTCACAAACTCCACCCTCTCCTCTCCCTTACCTGGTGCAACTTCCTTGTCACCTTTCACCCTTCCTCAGTCCACCAATCACCTTACAGTCTTGTCTCACCACTCTCCATCTCTTCTATACACTGGACGTCTCCATTCTCCCTTCTCAGTTCAGCTCAGAGGCAGGGTTTTGACTTGAAGCATCAACAGTTCTTTTGCACTCCACAGAAACTGTTCGACTCACTGAGTTCCTCCAGCAGATAGTTTCCCACTGAATCAACACTTTATGTTGGCTTGTCTTCAAATAATTGGAATTTAGTCTCCATTTTACCTCCTCTAAACCCACAGTGATCATGTTTACCTCCATAAAACCTTCCCTCAACCTTGTTATTCCTTTCTATTGATGCTGCCTGGCCTGCTGA
Source organism: Hemitrygon akajei (assembly GCF_048418815.1). Classification (NCBI taxonomy): domain Eukaryota; kingdom Metazoa; phylum Chordata; class Chondrichthyes; order Myliobatiformes; family Dasyatidae; genus Hemitrygon; species Hemitrygon akajei. The sequence continues at coordinate 52,777,203 of NC_133144.1, read as the reverse complement.
GTTCATCTAGCATTTTGTGTGTGTTATTCAAGCTTGTAAGATGCAATTACAGTATATATAAATTTTAAATGAAACTACATTGCATGCCATCTATACTGAATGGAAAGTAGGATTGGCTCTTTCTATGTACAATAAGTGTTTTAGGGATGGATATGGCTAATTTTTAAAAATATAAACACGAGAAAGTCTGCAGATGCTGGAAATCCAAAGCAACACACACAAAATGCCAGAGGAACTCAGCAGGTCAGGCAGCATCTACAGAATCAAATAAACAGTCGATGTTTCAGGCCGAGACCCTTCTTAAGGACTGAGCAGAAGAGGGAAGATGCCAGAATAAAAAGGTGGGAGGAGGGGAAAGAGGATAGCTAGAAAGTGATAGGTGAAGCCAGCTGGGTCGGAAAGAGAGAGGGCTGGAGAAGAAGGATTCAGAAAGAAGAGGATAGTGGACCATGGGAGAAAGAGGAGGAGGAGAGGATCCAGGGGGATGTGATAGGCAGGTGAGGAGAGGTAAAACGCCAGAGTGGGGAATAGAAGAGAGAAGGGGGAGGGAAAAATCTTTTTACAGGAAGGAGAAATCGATGTTCACGCCATCATGTTGGAGGTTACCCAGACAGAATACAAGGTGTTGCTCCTCCACCCTGAGGGTGACCTCATCTTGGCACAACGGCACAACAGGAGGCCATGGACCGACATGTTGGAATGGGAATGGGAATTACAATGTTTGGCCACCGGGAAGTTCAGGTGAAGTGGAAGTACTCGACAAAGCAGCCCCCCAATTTACAACAGGTCTCACCAATGTAGAGGAGGCGAAATTGGGAATGCCAAACTCTACAGACAACCCCAGTAGGCGAGGTGTTACCTCACCTGGAAGGACCGTTTGGGGCCCTGAATGGAGGTGAGGGAGGAGGTGAATGGGAAAGTTTAACATTTGGGCTGCTTTCAGGGATAAGTGCCAGGTTACTGGGGAGGGACAAATTTTTTAAAAAAGTTGATAAATAATTTTAAATTTGGTTCTGAAATGAAAAAAATAACACCCATCATCACTGAAGACTTACATTTGAAAGAACTGTAAAATCTTTATTAAAATATATGCTACATTTTAAAATTATATATTTATACTAACTAGTTATAATATTAAGGTGCAATCTATTTGAATTTGACTTGCTTAATGAAGAACACTGAAAATCCAATGTGTTAGACAACGAAACCAGCTCACCAAAAAGAAAAATAATATTTAGTTCAGATTTCCTGACTTAGAGACAGAATTATGTAGCTTTCTTGGAACTGAAAGCTTTGAGATAGAAATTTAAGAAAAGGGAAAGCATTGTTATACCATACAGAACACTATAAATACAGAATCCGTGAAACAGGTAGCCCCACGTTGCAAGAGCCAAGTCGAAAAGAAACTGAGTGATTTGTAATTGCGTCATTCTTTTTTTCCACACGGGTCGTTGTGTTGGGTTCATCGCACTCTGACCATAGTAAAAATACAAGACGATGTGAACAGACGAATTGAAGAGCAGGAACGGGGCAATGGCGGGCCACGGGTAGTAGTGATAGGTCAGGTCAGTCAGAAGCACCATGCTGCAGTGATGGTAGACATGAAGAAAGGAGATCTGACGGCTTCGATGCCTCAAGATCATGAAGACCGTGTCTAGCAGCTCCACGTTTTTAACAAGCCAGTACATGAAGTAAGCCTGCTGCAGTTCTGAAAAGAACTCCTTCTGAAAGATGGAAGTTGCGACGCTAAGGCCGTGCAGGAAGAGAAGGGTGGTGTACAGGCTCATGAAGCTACAGGCCATGTTGTAGAATAATAGGATCTGTAGAATTTAACAAACATAGACTGTTACAAGAACTGGTGAGCAGCAACTATTCAAATCACATTCTGTGCAACATAAAAAATGACAAGAGAACCGAATTCATTTCGCTCTCAGCAGCGTAATTAGATAAAAAAAACATTTAAGATTGAAGGCAAACTTGACTTTTGGATTTAAAGTTATAAACTATTTAACCAGAGACATTTTTTATCTGTTACTTTACTTACAGAGTAAAGGGTGATGTGATAGCACAGTGGCTAATGCCTCGCTTTACATTGGCAGCCAGAGTTCAATTCCTGCTGCTGCCTGTAAAGAGTTTGTACGTTCTCCCCGTGACCACATGGATTTCCTCCGGTTGCTTCGGTATCCTCCCACATTTCAGAAGACGTACAGTTAGGGTCAGTGAGTTGTGGGCATGTTATGTCAGTGCTGGAAGCATAGCTGATACTTGTGGGCTGCCCAACACAACTCTCGCTGATTAGACTTGATGCAAATGAGGCATTTCACCGTATGTTTCGATGTACATGTGGTAAATAAAGCAAGTCTTTAATATTAAATATCTTTTATGGCTCAGCTCACTTACCTTCTGTACAGTTTTAACTTAACAGGATTAAAAGGCAGGGATGTGATCAAAAAGATGTGTGTCCGGGTTACACTACATACAGAACCAGCATTGTCCAGCCAAAGAAATGGCTGTGGACCAAATGCTTACTTATCATTTATTTCTCTCTTCCTATGAGGGCTGTTTTTAAAGTTTCTACACAACTTCAAGATCTCATGCAAAATGTAAATACTCAATAGTTGGATTTCATACTTGGTTAAAAATAAACAATTAATGGCATTGCAAAACCTTGGAGTTTCTCTCTAGGATGCAAAAGGTCTGGAGAGATTTCATGGAGCCATTCAACATTTCGAAGGTCCTGATGAATTTTCACAGCCTGAAACACTGACTGTTTATTCCTTTCCTTAGATGTTGCCTGACCTACTGAGTTCCTCTAGTATGTTGTGTGTGGTACTCAACATTTTAAAGGATTTCAATACAAGCATTAAAAGATATATCAAAGAGGCACTGGCAATGTTTGGATGGAAAAAAGGAATATAATCTATGTTATGGAAGAGATATTCAATGGAAACTTTCAAAGGTGAGTTAAATACCCAAGAGCAAGAGAAAAGAAGTAAGTGGACGGTATTCAAAACAAAACAAAAAAAAATCACCTCATGATGGAAAGATTAGATTAGCTTTATTTGTCACATGTTCATCGGAACATACAGTGAAGTGTGTCATTTGCGTCAATGACCAGCAGAGCCTGAGGTTTTGCTGGGGGCAGTCCGCAAGTGTCTCCATTCTTCTGGTGGCAACACGGCATGCCCACACTTTACAAACCCTTACCAATCCCCGAGGACCTTTCTTTGTGGGACCGCAGGACCTCACGCAGTCACGTGGAAAAATTGTAAACTCCTTACAGACAGCAGCAGGAACTGAACCACGACTGCTAGCACTATAAAGCGTTACGCTATCATGTTACCATATCACACCATAAATTTGATGTAAGAACAGAAAATGCTTGAAATATTCAGTGGGTCAGACAGTACCATTGGAGAGAGAAACAGAGTTAACATTTTAAAGTGACTAAAAAGATGCTGGAGGAAATCAGTAGGCCAGACAGCAGCTGTGGGACGAAAAGGACAGGTTGAAACTCTTCATGGGTCATGACATGAAACGCTGACTGTTCATTTACCTCCACAGATGCTGCTCGACCTGCTGAGTCCCTCCAATTTCTCTGTTTGTTGCTCCAGATTGCAGCATCTGCACAGGCTCTTCTGTTAACATTTCAGGCTCATGAGCTTCCATCAGAGGGAAATATCAGAAATCATGTTTTAAGTTGAGAAGAGAGAGGTGGGATGTGATTCTCTACAACCTAAGATGCAGTGTTATGGAGGTGAAGGCTTGCTGATCAGAGCTGACCTACCTAGGGGCATTGTAAATAGTCAATGAATGAAAGCAAAAGAGAGACGAGAACGCTGGAACTGTGAGAAACAAAAGGCTGCAGCTGCTGGAAATCTGAAATAAAATTGAATGTTGCAAATTCTCTGCAAGTCAGACAGCTTCTGTGGAAAGAGAAAAAAGAGGTAACATCGCTGCTGAGAACCCATCACTCGAACTGGCCAAAACCTGATGGAATGTTGTAACCAAAGCTGCTGAATTCAGGTTGAGAACTGTGAGGGAAGTTCTTCAAGATAACATTGGCCTTTGCTGAGACAGAGCAAGGGCTCAGAGATAACGTGGTCAAAGTGGAAGGGGATGGAGAATCATAGGGATGGGCATCAGGAAGTTCACAGTCAACCTTGCTGATTGAAGATTTCATCAGACGATCAACCAGTCTCCGTTTGGTTTAATAGAAGATAGAACAATACGTCACAGTACATGCCCTTTGGCACACAATGTTGTGCCAAACTTTCAACCTACTCTAAGATCAATCCCTTCCCTCATACATAGCCCTCCGATCTTCTATCATCCATAGAGTCTAAGAGTTTCTTAAATGTCCCTGTTGTATCTGCCTCTACCACCACCCCGGCAAGGTATTCCATGCACTCACCATTCTCAGCATTAAAAAACTACCCCCGAGATCCCCTCCTGAACTTCCCTCCCAACAGCTTAAAATTATGCCCTCTTGAAGGGGAAATTTTCATAAAACAATCATACAGTCTGCATTTGATTTCCCCAATATGGAAAGACCGCATTGTGAGCACTAAATGGAGTGCACCGGATTGAACAGTACAAACGATTCACTACTTCACCTGGAAAGCAACTTTCAGACACTGGATGGTGGGAGGGGAAGAGATAAGATACCCAGGTATTGAATCTCCTGTGAATGCAGCGGGACTTGTCGGAGAAAGTGTGCCAGTGGAGATGGAAGAGTAAACGGGGGAATCAGAGAGGGAATGGTCCCTTCGGAATGCTGAAAGGGGAGGGGAGAGCAATAGTACCTCATCATGGTGTCACACTAAACTATGGGGCACACAAGTAGAACTGATGCCTCACAGCACCAGCGACTTGTGAGACATTCTCACTTTCAATGCTGTCTGGGTGGAGTTTGCATGCTCCATCTGCAACATTGTGAGTTTCCCTGCTTTCTCCCACAATCTAAAGCCATGCGGGCTGGCGTAGGTAGGTAGGAGAATTAGTGGTGATGGGGTCATGAGTGATCAAATGGGCTGCAGAGAAGTAAGTGGGGAAATGGGGCTGATGGGATTGACGGCACAGACCCGATGGGCCGAAAGTGAGGGTGTCCTGACCATGGAAAAATAAGCACAAGGAGAATCTAAAGTGGGTGAGGGTGGGGGGAGGAGGTGGCTGGGAACTCTGCCAACTAGGGCACTTGGGTAAGCAATAAATTGGAGTACAATAGCTTTCTAGCAGGAAGTAGGGCGAAGCTGACTAAGCAGCTATGAGCAAGTACGAACTCAAACCAACATATACCATCATTGTCATTGGCGATAGATATTTACCCTTATTAGCATTCTAAAAACTTCCAAAAGGACCACAACCTTGTTGTGGGTTTGGAGGCTTGCATGCCTCAATGGCTCAGGGAGCTGTTGGCTGGAGTCAGGGCTTCATGCCTCGGCTCTTGGTGGGGTCACCCATGCCAAACAGGTCAAAGGGCAGAGGCTAGACTGAGAGTGATCCACTGGTCATCCAGATTTGGGGGTTCAGCTCAGGGCTAAAACCCTGAAAGGTAAAGCAAATGTGATACGGAAACAGCAATGAAGAATCTACATCTGTACGATGGTATTCCTGAGTCTCCACCCGGGACTTGCCTGACTGACAGTAGTGAGAACTGAGCTACTGGCGTGATGAAAGAAGCCCTGAACAGTGCCAGAGATGGAGTATTTTCACTGCTGTCCTAAATGCCAGTGGTGTAACAGGCACTAGCAAGCTTTCTAAAAAGTTGCCCCGGTCATTGATTTATTAATTTTATTTTAGAGATACGGCACAGTAACAGTCCCTTCCAATCCAACAAGCCTATATCGTGCAATTACAACCATGTGACCAATTAACCTTCTAATCCTGTATCTTTAGCATATAGGAGGAAATCAGAGTACTTGGAGAAAATCCACCTGCTTATAGACAGTGGCGGAAACTGAAGGTCATTGGCACTGTAATAACATTACGTTACTGAGCCAAATAATCATATGCTACTGTAATTTCCCTTCAGATCAATAAAGTATCTATCAATCTATGTATTTCTTTATTTTAGTTAAATTCAGAAATTTCAAATGTTTTATTCACCGCATTGATATAAAACATAATAGAGGTGATCTGGAGAGCAGGCCACATATAGAGGACAGAGCTCATGGAGATAGCTCTCTCAGCAATTCCACACTCAGCAGATTCTAGACCCTGCTCGTCAGCCTGTGGAAGGTTTAGGGGACATCTGAACATTAGCAAGAAAAGGTTACTGAATTAATCATCCATACTTGCTGGAGTTTAGTAGAATGAGCGAGGATCTTATTGAAACCTATCAAATAGTGAAACAGTGTACAAGGAGAGTATGTATCCTCTAGTGGGGGAGTCTAAGACTAGAGGGCACAGTCTTAGAATACAAGGGCATCTCTTTAGAAGAGAGATGAGGAGGAATTACTTTAACCAGAGGGTGGTGAATCTGTGGAATTCATTCCCACAGATGGCTGTGGAGGCCAAGTCATTGGCTATATTTAAAACAGAGGTTGATAGGTTCTTTATTAGTAAGGGTGTCAAAAGTTCCAGGAAGAAGGTAGGAGAATGGAGTAGAGAGGGATAATAAATCAGCCATGATGGAACGGCGGAGCAGATTCAATGCACTGAATGGCCCAATTATGTCTTACAGTCAATAAGACAATAGACATCAGAGCAGAATTAGGCCATCTGGCCCATCAAGTCTGCCCCGTCATTCAATCATGGCTAATCCTTTTTTTCTCCTCCTCAACCCCAGTTCCCAGCCTTCTCCTTGTAACCTTTGATGCCATGTCCAATCAAGAACCTAACAATCTCTGCCTTAAATACACCCAACGACCTGGCCTCCACAACCGCATGTGGCATATAAATTCCACAAATTCACCACCCTTAGGCTAAAGAAATTTCTCCACATCTCTGTTTTGAAAGGGCACCCCTCTATCCTGAGGCTGTGCCCTCTTGTCCTAGACTCCCCCACCATGAGAAACTTCCTTTCCACATCTACTCTGTCTAGGCCTTTCAACATTTGAAAGGTTTCAATGAGATCCCCCTTCATACTCCTGAATTCCAGTGAGTATAGACCCAGAGCCATCAAACGCTCCTTGTTTGATAACCTTTTCATCCTGGAATCATCCTTGTGAATCTCCTCTGGACCTTCTCCAATGCCAGCACAACTTTTCTAAGATGAGGGGTCCAAAGCTGTTCACAATACTCAATGTGAGGCCTCACCAGTACTTTATAAAGCCTCAGCATCACATCCTTGCTCTTGTATTCTAGACCTCTTGAAATGAATGCTAACATGGCATTTGCCTTCCTCACCACAGACTCGATCTACAAGTTAACCTTTAGGGTGTTCTGCACAAGGACTCCCTAGTCCCTTTGCATTCCAGATTTTTGGATTTCTGCCCATTTAGAAAATAGGTTTGATGATCCTGTGGCATGTCATGACTGATTCCAAGAATAACTGCAACACTAAAATGTCATTTAAACCCTCTACGGATCCTCCCAAAGGAAGTATGGTTTGGTAGTTAACCAGCCACTGTAATGTGGACTGAATGCGCAGGAGAGTGGTAGAGTTTGAGGCCAGATGTTGAAAACGCCGGGAGAATCAATAATGCATAAATGCAAGACTAGTGTAAAAGGGAGGATGATGGTTGTCATAAACTTGGTAGGCTGAAGGGCCTGTTGTTACACTCTATCTCCTTAAAATTATCTCCAATTCACCTGCACTTAGGGACATCTGGACAGGTCAATTAACCTACTAACATAAGCACAAGAGATTCTGCAGAAGCTGGAAATCCAGAGTAACACACACAAAATGCTGGAAGAACTCAGCAGGTGAGACAGCATTTATGTAGAGGAATAGAGAACTGATATTTTGGGCCAAGTCCTGATGAATCTCGGCCAGACATGTCGTCTGTCTATTCCTCTCCACGGACGCTGCCTGGTCTGGTGAATTCCTGCAGCATTTTGTGTGCTTTGCTCCAGCTAGACAGTACCCAAGGTCGGGATCGAACCTGGACGGCCGGAGCTGTGTGGCGTCAGCACTGACCGCCACACGACCTCACCGGTAACACACACAAAATGCCGCAGGAACTCAGCAGGTCAGGAAAGGAATGAACAGTCGACATTTCGGCTCGAGACCCTTCATCAGGGCACATGGCCTCACTGCCCGTTTTCTCATTAAAGGTAATCAGCCCTGTTCTGCCCCACAGATTGTTACAGAAGAGCACACGCCAGTCCGGTCAATTAATTGTGTTTGTATCATCCTTCCCAGATCTCACAGGGAACTCAGTGTGGAGAAGGCAGCACTGTATTATTTTCTTGCCACGGGACAAAGTCACAGTGACCTCCAGATAACAACAATAATGCAATCTCCTGTAATATCATTTCCATTACAGGGGAGGAAAGCATCGGGGTAATAAATTAGGGCTCTCTGGAGGTTGCAGCAGCTGTCAGGAAGCAAGATCTAGAAGGCAGCAGATATACAGCAGCACCGGACACTTTAACATATTGTAGCCCGTGACGCGGGCTCGGAAAGGATTTACGCGGACTCGTCCTGGCACGAACAAAATTCGCATGCAAAATTAATACAGTTCCGGGGCGCTCATCTGCAAACTCATAGTCAAGTCCCATCAAACAAGCTTCCACCGTGACTCACAGCACCTCTCCACTTGCTCAAAAATGCCCACCTCCAAATTAAAACTGTCAGACGCAGCCGTGCACAGATCCTTGTTACTTCTGCCCCAGGTGGCACGTGAATGACAATGGGGACAAGGAGGTTGTTGTAATCACTACTGAAATTCAGCCTTTTACAGGTTCGATCCAGGTCTATCCTGGAGTTGGAGGGCTGTCCATGTGCGTGGGGGGGAGAGAGGCTGGGAGGAAAGGGCCCTGTTGTTGCTTTGCTGCTTGTTGTGCTCTGTGTGGCCCTGCTGAGCCACGTTGGCGCCGGAATGTGGGGCGACACTTGCCGGTCGCCCCCAACATGCTCGTAGGTGTGTTGGATGTTGATGGAAAAATAATGTATTTCTCTGTATGTGTGATTAGTGAATCAGAATATGATGTTAGGTTGCAACAACTGAGACTGGATTCTTCAAGTTACTGAAACCACTATTAGCTTCCAAAATCAGAGAAAAACTAGTGCAATTATGGGTCAATTATTTAGTAATCCCTCTCTGCATACCACAGAACATGGGACTTTACAGCAGAGGAAAAGGCTCTTCGGCCCACCATGTTGGTGCTGTACATGATGCCATATTGATGACCCTGGTCTTGTACTCGCTGAAGTTTAGAAGAATGGGGAACTTATTGAAACCTGTCGAGTAATGAAAGGCCTAGATAATGTGAACACAGAGAGGATGTTTCCTACAGTGCAGGAGTCTAGGGCCAGAGGGCACAGTCTCAGAAAACAAGGACGTCTCTTTAGAAAGGAGATGAGGAGGAATTTCTTTAGCCAGAGGGTGGTGAATCTGTGGAATTCATTGGCACAGACTGATCTGGAGGTCAGATCTTGGTTTATATTTAAAGCAGAGGTTGATAAGTTCTTGATCAGTAAAGGTGTCAAAGGTTACAGGGTGAAGGCAGGAGAATGGAGTTGAGAGGGATTATGTTGGTATGGTGGAGCAGACTCAATGGGCCAAATGGCCTAATTTTGCTCCTGTGTCTTATGGTCTAAACTAAATCACTTTTGGCTGTACATGATCTGTACCCCACCTCTCCCTGTATAGTCATGTGTCTATCTAACAGCAGAGGGTAGAGGCATAATTTAGATTACAATTAGATGAAAGTAAGATCACATGCAACTCTCTGGATTTCTCCAGGAATCAGAGGTGCCACAGCTGACAAATTCCTGACACTTCTGAGCAGCACTCTCTTCCATAACATTTAACAGAGGCATTAACCTATTTGCTTGAAATCTTAAAATAGATAAAAACAACAGCACATTCAATCTGTTTTTAGACTAAAAATCCAAAATCTAATATTTGTCTTCAAAATCAGAGTTCAGAGCACATTAAAATTTGTGGGAATATATACTCAAGTCAAAGCTGTTAAAGCTAATAGTATCTAATTTAGCTGCAATTAATGTTTGAAATTGACATTAAATTATTAATGGTTTGATATTAATTATTAATCCCTCAATGGCTAATATATTGGCTATGCTTTTAACTGAGGAGCTGTAATTGCCTGGTATTGCATGTTCTTCATCTGTACTCCATGGCATCACCTTCTTTGTATGTGCACTTAGGAGTCTGTTGAAGCAAAGTATATGCACTCAGTGGGCACTTTATTAGGTACACCTGATCGTTAATGCAAATATCTAATCAGCCAATCATGTGGCAGCAACTCAGTGTGTAAGACCATGCAGACATGGTCAAGAGTTTTGGTTGATCAGAGCAAGGGGGGGGGGGAAACAAATGGATCTAAGTGATTTTGACTGTGGACGATTGTTGGTGCCAGATGGGGTGGTTTGAGTATCTCAGAAACTGATCTCCTGGGATTTTTATGCACAACAGTGTCTAGAGTTCTCAGAGAACAGGGCGAAAAACAAAAAAAAAAAATCCAGAGAGCATCAGTTCCGTCAGCGAAAATGCCTTGTTAATGAGAGAGCTCAGAGGAGAATGGCCAGACTGGTTCAAGCTGACAGTAACTGAAGTAATCACGCGTTACAACAGTGGTGTGCAGAAGAGCAACTTTAAATGCACAGCACATCGAACCTTGAAGTGGATGGGCTACAGCAGCAGAAGACCACAAACATATACTCAGTAGCCACTTTATCAGGTACAAGAGGTAGCTAATAAAATGGCCACTAACTGTATATCCCAAATCAGTAACAGCAACACTTCCGTCCCTGTCATTAAGACTAACTAATGGCAGAAAATCCTCCGATGAAGTGGGATTAGAGGATGGACAATAAATGGACAATGAAGCCTCTATGCTTCTCAGTTGCCAGTTGAAGTTACAGAGTCATAAGGCAATGAGCCAGGCCCTTTGGCCCAACTCATCCCTGCTGACATGAGCTGGTCCCATTTGGGCCATATCCCTCTAAACCTTTCCTATCCACATACCTGTCCATGATATACTTCTCCAGGTATTGTGTGTGTGTGTGTGTGTGTGTGTGTGTGTGTGTGTGTGTGTGTGTGTGTGTGTGTGTGTGTGTGTGTGTGTGTGTGTGTGTGTGTGGTGTGTTGGAACTGACACATCTCATGGAAACAGCCAATGAAAATTAATCATATTCCAATTAGCATCTCTTTCCAATGAGGTTATTTTCAAAATTAGGAGGGCGTAGGTTTAAGGTTAGAGAAAGGAGTTTTAAAAGGAATCTGAGGGGTAAGATTGGCATCTGAGGTTATGTGAAGGCGGCAGGAGAATGGGGCTGAAAGGAAAAATAACTTGGCCATGATCGAATGGCGGAGCAGACACGATGGGCTAAATGGCCTAATTCTGCTCTTTTATCTTATTATTGTCTAGCAGCACTACATTTTCTCTGTAACAGTAACATCATATTCTGCATTTTGTTTTGTTTTTCCCTTGGAATACCTCAAAGTAGTTATGTTTTGGAATGATCAGTATGGATGGATGTAAAATTCAATTTCAATGACCCTCAGTACATGTGACAATAAAAGAACAATACCAGTAGCAATGCCAGAGCAGATGGTGTAATCTGATCAATTTGCCAGGTTTGAATGGCATTCATGTAGATATCTAAATAGACAAGGTATGAAGGGATACAGTCATAATGCACCCAAACAGGATTGGTGCAGTTGGGCAAAAAGATGAGCATGGATGTCGTGGGCCGAAGGGCCTTTCTGTGTTGATCTACAACTTTTATAACTCTTTGCCCCCAACCCCTTGAAAGAAACAGGCTCCATTTTTCCAATGTGAAACCTGATACTGCTCAGTGTTCTCCAAGTTCTGTCTGCAATCTCTCGGAAGACCAAAATGATGTCTCCTATCAGTGGATCATTGTCATGCAACACAAAAACAGAACCTTCGGTTCACTGTAACACATACAAAGAGCTGGAGGAACTCAGCAGGTCAAGCAGCATCTACTGAAAGGAATAAATAGTCAACATTTCAGGCCGAGACCCTAAATCATGAATCTTTGGTGACTTGTATATAAATAATTATATAACATACAAACAGATAATCAATTGTTAAACTGCAAATAAAATAGCAATTAAACAGTTTAATCTAAGAATGTAATCAATGAACTTTATGTTCAAGTTTAATTATCATTCCACCATATATGTATAGCGAAATGAAACCGTGTTCTTCCGGGGCCAAGGTGCAAAACACATTAGTAACAGCACACTGCACGTAGCACAAATAGCCCATATGGTTATGATTTCAGAGAAAATCAGTCACAAAAAGAAAAAAATAATAATAATATTGCCCAAGTCCCTGTGTGGCATGGCGAGATTGATGATGAATTATCCTGGTCGAGCATGTTCTTCCATTGAGCGAACACTGGAGGGCAGCACCGAGTGACTGCAGAGGGCAACACTGCCTCCACGTCTCCTCCCATGTGCGACTGCCACAGCTGACCCTGCAGCTTCAGCCTCGGCCTAGTCCTCGCCACAACTGAGGCAAAGCAACTCCCTCGCCATCGGATTTCCCAATGAACTATGAAATACATGTGAACTACTAAACTATTAAACAGCCATCTACACTAATTCTTTACTAATCCCATTTCCTTCCAGCTCAGCCGCTCATCCAGCACAACCCACCATATTCCAGACTTTGTTCCTTGGTTTTAACTACGCACTCCAGAGGAAGCCTCTAATTACCCGTCACTATTATCCTCAATCACCCTTCACGTGCCGCATTATTTTGCAATTGGAGTACCCACTCTCCTTGCCTGCACCTTCTCTCTCATCCACATCAACAAGACATAAACTGACAAAATCATAAAGGAATGCTGGAGCTGATTGTTTAACTCTTAGATTAAATTGTTTAATTGCTTTTATCATTGCAGCTTAACAAATAATTATGTTTGCATTTTATATAATTATTTATATACAAGTAGCTGCGTACTATGGTGACAAAAGCATGCACATTACAGTTTAATGTGCTTTTAATTTTTATAAAAAGCATAATTCTGGAAAACCCAGGAAGCTTCTTTGTTCTGCATTAAGTGATTAAATGTTTTCTCATTGGTTAACTTGGCATTATAGTATTAAATAAGTGCTTTCCAATTGGCTAATACTCATCTAAACTTGAATGGAATTTTTTCTTATCTTTGGATATAAAATAGCTGAGCACAAATCAGTGCCGTTTCACTCTTTTTAGTCTCTTGTCTTTAAGCCCTCTGCTCCTGCTTCCTTTATTCTATCAATTTTTAATAAAACGATCGTGAAGCAACATATTTTATGCCTCGTTCCTGACTTGTAAAAGAACCTTGGATTTAAATGCCAGAATCCATCAGAAATTGAACCTGCCCTAACCACTTCCTCTGGCAACTCATTCCACGTACATACCAAGCACTGTGTAAAAAGTTGCCCCTCAGATTCCTATAAAATCTTTCCCATCTCACCTTTAACCTCTGCCCTCTGGTTCTTCATTCCCTAACTTTGAGAAAAAGACCAAATGCTTTCACCCTGTCTGTGCTTCTCATGATTTTATACACCTCTGTAAGATTATACCTCTCAGTCTCCTACACTCCAAGGAAGAAGTCCCAGCCTGTCCAACCTTCCCAATCACCATCAACATTATGGGCCATGTCATATGACGTGGGTGATCAGGGTACAAAGTCCATGATTGTTCTTGGCAAATTTTTCTACAGAAGTGGTTTGCCATTGCCTTCTTCTGGGCAGTGTCTTTACAAGACGGGTGACCCCGGCATTATCAATACCCCTCAGAGATTGTCGGCCTGGCATCAGTGGTCGCAGTGATATGCACCAGCTGCTCATACAGCTATCCACCATCTGCTCCCATGGCTTTACGTGACCCTGAAAGGGGGGCAGAGCCTTGTCCAAGGGTGACTTGCAGGCTAGCGGAGGGAAGGAGTGCCCTACACCTCCTTTGGTAGAGCTATCTCTCCACCACCCCACCCTACAAAATCAGTGTCAAACAGGAGGCAGATGCCACAAGTAGACAAGTGCAGAAGATAAACACTACAAGAGAGGGATGCAGAGATGTGAGAAGGAATATGAATCAGTTACACAAAATGACGGGCTCTCTGTTTTATTGAAAGGCCTTAATAGAGTGGACGTGGAGAGGATGTTTCCTATAGTGGGGCAGTCTAGGACCAGAGGACACAGTCTCAGAATAGAAGGACATTCCTTTAGAATGGAGATGAGGAGAAATTTCTTTAGCTAAAGGGCGCTGAATCTATGGAATTCATTGTCTCTTTCAATATCCAATAGGTTTCAATGAGATCCTCCCCACCCCATTCTCCCAAAACTCCAGCGAGTACAGGCTCAGAGCCATCAAGTGCTCCCATACCTTAACCCCTTCATTCCTGGGATCTTTCTCACAAACCTCCTCTGGACCCTCTCCTTTAGGAGCAGACTGTCCATCCAGCAAGATGTAGAGCAGCAGCCCAGTACAAGGGGAGAAAAATTACTTCATCTCAGTGTAAATATTCAGCTGGAGGCCTGGAGGCGTTCACCTTCATTACACGTCCAATGGCACTTTAGGATATTGTGGCTGCATTTGAATTTCAAATTATTCAAAAGCAATCCAAAAACATCAAATCCATGTGTTTTATTCAAATCTACTTATTTTACACATGTAATATTCAACATTATAATTTTCTCAAACAACATTTATTACAGTGGAAAATATGCTCACAATGCAAGCTGCAGTTCAAACCTATAAAATGGATGGTATTATTCTAAAGAGTACATTAGGAATAAATCAAATGTGACTGTTGTTTAGAAAGGGAACAAAAGAAACACATTGCCACAACATTACTAAAGTCTAAAATTAAACTATTTTTTAAGTGTATGGGGAACAAGGGAGCCGTTAGCAATATAACTATGTAACAGTGCGTCCAATACTAACTCAGTAAATGTATCATATTCTGGTATCCTTCTGAAATCAATAGCCTCAGGAAAAAGATTTCTGGAGAAGGTTGAATTTATCAAACAGATTTAGACAAGATGGCCAATGTCAAATGTTTATATCTCTCTATCGGACTGTGTAACACTCTACGTGTGGTTTACGAGTGTCTGCCAGCCATTCATAAACATGGAGTGTCTGTGCCTAGGAAATGACACCAGATTTACTGCATTATTACTCAGCATCTAAAACCATATAAATATAAAGAAAAAAGAGAGAAAGAGGGTGAGAGGGAAAATGACACAGTGAATGAAATAGTAGGGAGTGAAATGAAGCTAAAAGTTTTTTTTATGAACAATGCATTTCCGTTTTTCTTTACGATGCATCTGGGCCCCTCACGGTTAGTTAAAAACTAAAATAGATGCCAAAGCCTTGAAAGAAAGAATATACAACAAATCAACATCAAGCATTAATTTTCTCTTTTATCCAATTCAAAGTTTCCATCTAACAAATATATTTCTTCCATATAAAAATACCTGAATTGAAAACTTTTATAATATTAAAAACCAAATTACTGATTGAATATTTGATAACGAACCTAGCCCTCGAAATGGCCAACTCTCCATCACTGGAGGCATTAATACCACTGTCAGAATCTGATTGCTTAATGCTCCAATGTAAGAAGGCGGTGCTGTTAAATATTGCACACCCATCAATAAATACTGTGGCTGAATTTATCTGCCATACAAATCAAACGTATGGGATAAAATATCATATTCTATTCTTTGAAAGCTCTATGAGTAGTTTTATAATAGTTCAGATTACTTTTAGTATAATTCTTTGTCAGTCCATTTGTGTGTAGTTTTTCATTGATCCCATTGTATTTCTTAGTTCTATTGTGAATGCCTGCAAATAAATTAATGTCAGGTGACATATACAGTACATACCAGATAATAAATTTACTTTGAACTTTGAATTCTGAGGTAAAATTTATTTACTTTCAACTGAATGTGCACTCAAAATGTATTAAGGGATATTCTACCAGCTTACATGGGCAGCAGTTCTTGGAAGAGTTCACCTCTAAACATCTTATTTCAGAATTTATGGGACTGTGATTTTTAACTGGGATTTTTGTTGGTGGCGTTGCTTTACTGCTGCTGACTTTGCAGTCTTCTGCCGGAATGGTTCACAGGCACCAATGTTCTCACTCAGGCTGCTATTCAATACATTCAAGTCAGGAGGTATAGTGTTGGGCATTGTGGTCATCTCTAACCCTCACGTCACTTTCAAGAAACATTAATAAAATTCCAGAACAGAATATAGCTACACTGAATGGCCACTTCTTTAAGTACACCTGCTCATTAATGCAAATACTGCATCTAATTGTCGTCAAGTTTGTCTGCACATATATATATAATCAAATGAAATAATGTTAATCAGCCAATCATGCAGCTGCAACTCAATGCATAAAAGCATGTGGACATAATCAAGAGGTATAGTTGCTGTTCACCTCAAACATCAGAATGAGGAAGAACCGTGATCTAAGTGACTTTGACTGTGCAATGATTGTTGATGCCAAAAACTGCTGATCCCCAGGGATTTTTTTATGCATAAATGGTGTGAAAAACAAAAAGCATCCAGTGAGCAGCAGTCCTGTGGGTGAAAATGCCTTGTTAAGGAGAGAGGTCAGAGGAGAATGGCCAGACTGGTTCAAGCTGACAGGAAGGTGACAGTATCTCATATGGCCACACATTGCAACAGTAGTGTGCAGAAGAGCATCTTCAAACACACATGTTGAACCTTGAAGTGAATAGACTACAGCAGCAGAAGATTGTGTACATACACCCACTGGGCATTATATTAGGTAGAGGAAGTACTAGTCACGTATATCTATGAATTTATTTGTTTAATATTCTTGAGGAATATTGTAGCACATTTACTGTTACCACAGTGGGACCAGCCACCTTTAGCACCAACCATTCTGGTCTGGAGTACAATGGATGGTAATTTTATACACAGCCACTGGGGGGCACTGTTTTAAAGCCGTCACCCTTCCAAGCATTTCATTCCCGTAATATTATCTCAGACACACAGTATACAGAACATTTCCACCTCAGTACTTGATACCTCAAAAGGAAACCACATCTGACAAAACCACCGCACACTCGCACTCAAGCATCCCGGCAGCGGCCACATCATTTAGTGTGGAAGAATCCAAATTTAAAATACATTTCTTGTTCATCAGCCGGCTAAAAGCAAAAGAAGGTTGCTAATTGATATAAATGTTTCTAGTTCTGCTTGCATTGTTAACACAACCCATTATTTATAATTGACACGAATTTCATACACAATCTGCAATCTATCAGCCTCGTTAATCCATCAAAATTTACTTTTGACAGCCAAGGATAAATGATCAAGTTGCCACCATTACTGTAATTAATTTGATAAGTTTTCTTAAGAAACGTATTATTCCAATCTGTATCTTTAACAGTCCCTGTCTGTGTTTAGCATGTTCCTGTAGATAATTTGTTACAACAATGTGCAACTGCTACTTAGTAACTCAGAGTAGCTGATTACGGCTGAGTGAGCAACGTAGCAATAAAAACTATCGAAATAAATTAGTGTATTACAGAAACACATGCGTCTTCACAATTAATAAATTCCACTCCATCAAACTGTGATTTAATTATGCATTATGTATGTTCGGCATGAATCATTCATGTACATTATTATCCAAGTGGGAAAATAGCAAATAGGCATATAAACAGTATACAGGAGTGCTTTTTGTCAAATATAACAGCAGGAATAATAATTAAAAGAAAAACACTCAGTCACGAAAACTAATGCTGATCTTAATACACTTTTAAATAAAGTTTAATAAGGAACAGGTCAAGTTTGAAAGTAATCACTGGCACAGCTGTGATAAATAATGCAGTGGTAACAAATCTTACTTAACGCTGCTAAATATATCAAAAGTAGACTTGCTAAGAGTTTGATATGAATAACTCTGAAGATTAGCGGTATTTACACAGGGAAGCAAATAGCTAACACCTACCATGTAGGATAAAAGATTTCACACTAAATGGTGCATTAAACACACACTCAGGAACTCCCTCAGCCCATAACATTCTTCTAAAGTGCAGTTACTGACGTTATTAGGAAACATTGCTACCAAATTGCGCACAGCAAGTTCTTACAAACAGCCATGTGATAATGACCAGATAATTTTATTTTATGAAGCATGTGAATTGAGAAATACAAATCAGAACTGTGATTTTTTTTATTATAACAGTGCCAGACAATCTTCCACCAGAGTGAAAAGCGAAATGGGCTGTGGCTTAAAAACCCTTAATGAAGACCCCCTGAAAATACCAGATGTATCCCATGCTAAAACATTGCTAATTGGATGTCTCAACTGTAATTCACAAAGTATGGGGGGGGGGGGAAGAGATTCTAAATCATAATTGAATTAATTCAAAATGCATCTACTCTCGTTGACTAGAGAAGTGGCTTCCCATGAAGTCACACAATGTGGATTTAAGAGCTCAGAGAGGAAAAAAATAGAAACAGTGATGATATTTCTGTTTAAAGAAATATGTTTTTCCTTACAACATCATGAATAAAATAGTGTGGTAAATAAACAAATCTAAGTTCTTTTTCAAAAAAATCAGTAGTCAATAAAATACCAGATCTTGAGATCCCTGCTCCAAGGAGTTGTCTATTGGTGGGTTCTGAGGACCTCAAATGGCTGTGGAGGCCAATCCGGAATCTACGCAATTGGGATATAAAGGTGGATTCCATAAATGGAGAACACCTGTGCGTGACTTTGTTTAATGTGCAGAGACTGATGTATCACATGGTCCGTGACAGATCAGGGTCCGGGTCCAGTGGTATGGAATGCAAGGTAACGGGGACCCTTCACTGCTGCAGCCTTCCTCCGTCTTCACTGCCGTTGTGCTGTGTCGTCATCTTCTGCCAGCTCCACTTCTGAGGTCTTCGCTGGCTCGCTTTCTGCCTGGAACCTCTCCCTTGACCCTACCGGCAAGGGTGACCCTACTTTGAGTGAGAAGCCGGGTGGCGAAAGTCCAGGCAACATCGCTCACAGTATCTCAGGAACACACAAGCCTCGCCACCATGACAAGGTGAGGATTGTCAGAGAATAGTCTCTGAAAATAATGAGATACCACAGAGATAAATGAGCCACAAATACATTCATAGTGCTTGCTGTCTGCCCTTGCCTCTCTCTCCTCTGCCGTTGATGCTGGTGCTGATTCCCTTGGGTTTGTATCTGCAGCTGGTACCACCTGGTACGACACTCAAGTCATAATTCTTTAATGGTGGATTTTTCTGGAAGATATGCAGCTAGAGGATGCACCACAGCTGAGCGTGATCCAGTTACAGTGACAGACAATTATACAACAGACAGACACGCGGACACACACAGACACACAACTATTTGTATGTAGGAAGTAATTAGATGTAATAGGTGGTAACTATGTATCTCCAGCCAGGATATCTGAGCACATTATTATGCTCTAACCTCTGCTCTGGCACAGGTCACCGGGCTAGAATGCAATTATTCCGGTTTTCTCTGCCCTGTTCTGTTACGGGGACAGATCGCCTACTGATCTTCTAACTTCATTAGAATTTAAAGACTGACAAACAGCCAGTGGAAAAGACAATGAGTGACTGACTTCCACTGGCTGTCTGTCAGCCATTCTTTATGTATAGATATTCGTAAATTCTATTGGTTTTTGTTATTTTTCTGTAAGTGACTGTCAGAAAATAAATCTCAAGTTTGTATATGGTGACACATGCATTCAGTGGTCACTTTATTAGGTACACCTGCACATCTGGTCATTAATGCAATTAACTCATCAGCCAATCATATGGCAGCAACTCAATCTATAAAAGCATGCAGACATGGGCAAGAGATTTAGTTGTTGTTCAGACCAAGCATCAGAATGGAGGAATGTGATATAAGTGACTTTGACTGTGGAATGATTGTTGGTACTGAGTAGGCTGGATCGAGCATCTCAGAACTGCTCAATCACACACAACAGTCTCTAGAGTTTTCAGAGAATGGTGTACAAAACAAAAAAAACTTCAATTCAGCAGCAGTTCTGTGGGTGTAAATACCTTGTTAATGAGAGAGGTCAGAGGAGAATGGCCAGACTGGTTCAAGCTGACAGGAAGACAACAGTAACTCATGTAAACCACGTATTACAACAGTGATGTGCAGAAGAACTGTGTTGCTGTTGGCATGTAATAGCATTACATAACCACTACACTACTGTGCCACCCATTAATGTGTAATGTGATGTGTACTGGAGAGTGTATTGCATTACTGTAATGGGGTGTAGCAGCTGAGCTGGTCATGCAGACAGTACAACTCCAGTTCCAGGGCTACAGTGGATTTGTCAGTAGCTAGGTCAGACTTTTATTAAACAAAAGCAATTGCTTCACTGTGATATTCATCCATGGTCATATTTCACCCCCAACTGCACACTTGATCCCCCTACCCGATCTGCTGAGTTCATCCAGCTTTTTTGTACATCTTAATTTGACCACAGCATCTGCAGTGTACTTTGTGTTTACTGTACATACAATATTTCTACCTTATATAGCTGTGTCTTTATCATATCATTCCTGCTTTTACTATATGTTCAAGTTATTTTAGGTTTTATGTGCTATTTGGTATGATTGGGTGGATTATTTTTTGGGTCTGGGAACACTCAAAAAATTTTCCCATATAAATTAATGGTAATTGCTTCTTCGCTTTACGACATTTCGGCTTACAAACGGTTTCATAGGAATGAATGCTCTACCTTCGGATAGCGGGGGAAACCTGTATATAAAATTTAAATAGTGCAAAAAGAGAGCAAAGAATAGCGAGCTAACGATCGTGGTTCATTGCTGTTTCTCTTTGCGGCTCAGGCAGCAACTTTGCCATTTCTTTAGCATTTGTTTTTTTTACGAGGCCAATTTGCTAGTTCAATGCTCAAGCCAGCACGGATGGAAAGTGTGAAGAAGCCAGCCGGATTCAAACCCAGGATCACTTGGCTCGAAGTCCAGTGCAGATGCCACTACACCACTGGCCGGCCTTCATGGGTTCATTGTCCGTTCATAAACCTGCTGGTGGAGGGGAAGAAGCTGTGGCTACAATACTGAGCGTATGTTTGAGGCTCCTGTACCTCCACTCTAAAGATAGTAATTGGAAGAGGGCATCTCCTGGGAGAGAAATGAGAATAAGGCCAGTCAGCATCTGTGGAGGGAAAAGGATAGTCAACATTTCAGTCCTGATGCGGAGTCTCGACCCGGAACACCAATAATCCCGTTGCCTCTGCAGATACAGATTAACTCAGTGATAACCTCCAGTAGTTTGTTTCCTGCTGACGTAACGAATCACCAGAGAACTGATCAACTCCACCCTAAAACAACTGACAGAAAAATCATTGCGGCATAGACACAGAACTGTGGCTACCTTCGTATATACCTCCTCGGGGTATATTGCACTTGAAGCAGCTATGGAAAGATGACCAAACAAAGGCAAAGTGGGAAGTTCAAAGTCAAAAACAAAGTTCACTTTACCATCTTTATTTGCCATGTACATTTGTATGTATTCAGAATTTGCTGTGGTGTGTTGGTCAGGGCATGACATACAAAAAAAAACATCCAACAATTATAAAGTATAAAGAATTGTATAAAAATAAAGTTAGTTGTAGTATCAATATGGAATAAAATTAGCATTAATTATACATACCAGCATGTATTTACAATGTAAACAGCCTTATAAAAAGTAGTTTAAAATATTTATAGTGCAGTGCAGTGATGGGGGGTGGGTTAATGCATAGTCCGGGGGGTGGCGGGGGAACTAATTAGGATGATTGATCAGATTAGCTGCTAGAGGAAGAAACTTTTAAGAAGGCGTGAAGTTTTTGCTTTAATAACCCAACAGTGCTTTTCAGAAGGGAGCTTTTGGAAAAGACAGTTTGCAGCGTGCGCTGTGTGGGTACTGTTTACGTATCAATCAAGAAGAGTGCTGCAAATGTATTCCATCAGTGTTTCCTGTGACTGACTATGAAAGAATTGTTTTTGAATATCATATTCCCGAGTTATTCTGTCAAAATGCCAGACAATAAAATACGATGCTGCCTATCAATCCATTTACATTATCTTGCTTCCCAGCCCTGTGACCGCAGTTCACTGCGAACCAGACACGGCGGCTGGAAGCCAGAACGAGCAGCAACCTCACCTTCCGCAGTTCCAGGGGTTTGGTGTACTTCTGCCACGTTGAGGAGAAGAAGATCACGGCCAAGTAAAGGCAAGCCAGTGGCAATGATTTCAGATTCAGGAACCGAATTAACAAGAGCCCCCTGCTGGTCGGCTCTGGACTGACAGGCTGCACGTTCTCCATGACAAGATGCTGAAAATGAACACACAAGGTTTGAGTTACGGAGTCAAAACGCCACACAGGCAGCACACCATCTCCACCCACCATCGAGCGCTCATTTCCCATCATTCCACTTCCGAGCGTCTCTTTCCTTAGTTACGACCTGACGCACTGAATACTTCCAGCATTCTCTGGCTTTGTCCTGCACTCAATCCATTCTCCGCATTTCCCATCAGCTCACTCCAGACTCTCCCACCCACCTACACGTTTGGATCAACCTACAGTGGTCTATCCGCCTACCTTCAGGAGGTGGATGAAAGCAGTGCCAGCAAACCGAGTTCGATTCAGCCGCAGTCTGTAAGGAGTTTGTACGTTCTCCTTGTGACTGTGCAGGGTTCCTCCGAGTCCCCTCACATTCCAAAGACGTCTATGTTAGTAGGTTAATTGGTCACATGGGTGTACATAGACCGCAGAAAATCTACAGCACATTACAGGCCCTTCAGCCCACAATGTTGTGCCGACCACGTAACCTACTCTAGAGATTGCCTAGAATTTCCCTAGCGCCTAGCCCTCTATTTTACTAAGCTCCATGTACCTATCCAAGAGGCTCTTAAAAGACCCTATCGTATCCGCCTCCACCACCATCGCCAGCAGCCCATTCCACACACCCACCACTCTCTGTGTGAAAAGCTTATCACTGACAGCCCCGTTGTGCCTATTTCCAAGCACCTTAAAACAATGCCCCCTCATGTTAACCATTTCGGCCCTGGGAAGAAGCCTCTGGCTATCCACACGGTCAATACCTGTCATCTTCTTATACACCTCTATCAGGTCACTCAACCTATTCTCATAAGGCATGCTCTCCAATCCAGGCAACACCCTCGTAAATCTCCCCTGCACGCTCTCTATAGCATCCACATCCATCCTGTAATGAGGTGACCAGAACTGAGCACAGTTGAACCCAATGGGTATAATCGGGGGGGCAAGGGCTCACTGGGCTGGAAGGGCCTCTTACTCAGTTGTGTCTCTAAATAAATAAGTAAGCAAAATAAACTGTTCATTTCCCTCCATAGATGCTGCATGACCTGCTGAGCTACTCCAGCACTTCTGTGTGTGTGTGTGTGTGTGTCTCCTGTTCTAGACTTGTATCTGGAGGCCTGTTAAATTAAAGTGAATGCCAGAGGTGCGCATTCAATGACCAACTGGCTTCTGGGGGGAGGGGGGGGGAGCGGCACGGTAGCATAGTGGTTAGCGCGATGCTTTACGGTATTAGTGATCAATTCTAGCCAACGTCTGTAAGGAGTTTCTAAGTTCTCCCCACGATCACATGGATTTCCTTCAGGTGCTCTGGTTTCCTCCCAAAGTCCAAAGACGTAGTCGTTGGCAGGTTCATCGGTGATTGTAAACTGTCCCGTGATGAGGCTAGTGTTAAACAGGTGGGTTGTTGGGCGGTACGGCTCGAAGGGCCAGAAGGGCCCATTCCAAACCTTACATCAATAAATAAATAAGTAAACTTGTGCTCCTATGAGAATGAGGCAAATCAATCACAGCGCAGTTCTGTGATTTAACCATTTAACGTAAAAGAAAACACAAAGTAAATTCTGGCCAATTTTTCTCCCCCAGTTTCTACTAAATATGGTGGCTCATTCCGGGATACGGTTCAACAGAATTGCCAGAAATTCACCTGGATGTTTATTCTTCTGAAGACAGCCAATAATGATCTGTTATCCACTACTGTGTAAAGCAGCACTGGGTTCAGCAGCATGAGAATCAAATGGGAAAGTGGTCTGGCTACAAGGTCACCATGACAGCAAGACAACAGTTCATCATTCGACACCAACAGTAGCTTTTGGACAGGGGAAATTCATCTTGTCAATTAGTTCTATTTCACAGCTAGTCTCAGGACCCCTGGCCACGTCGTCAAGGGTTAGAAGATAAATCCTGCAATGTAAGTCTAACTGTAAATTTAAGTGGTTCCTCTTGAATATGGTCCCTGCTGCAGCCCTTTATAATTTTTGATGTATGGTTCCCAATGTACTGACACCTCCTGAGAACCATTGAAAACCTCTTATTCAAATGCATCACAAATTGCTATGGCAACTACTCTGCTCAAGACCCCAAGAAATTTCAGAGCAACTGAAGACAGCCCAGTCTATCATGAAAACCAGACTCCCCTCCACTGACTTTCGCTACACTTACAAATGCCTCAGGAAAGCAGCGATCGTAATCCACCCTGTCATTCTCTCCTCCCACCCCCTTTCCATCAGGCAGAAGATACAAAAGATTGAAAACACGTACTACCAGGCTCAAGGACTGCTTTTACAAGACTCTTGTATAGGCCTCTTGTGCAATAAAGCTGAACCCTTAATCTTCCAATTTATCTGATTATGGCCCTTGCACCTTATTCTGTTGTGCTTGAAAATCTGTTGGAGATCAACAGTTTTGAAGATACTCAAGCCACCCCATCTGGCACCAACAATCATTCCATGGTCAAAGTCACTTAGATCACATTTCTTCCTCATTCTGATGTTTGATCTGAACAACAACTGAACCCCTTAACCATATCTGCATGTTTTTATGCACTGAGTAGCTGTCATATGATTGGCTGATTAGATATTTGTATTAATGAGCAGATATACAGTGGTACCTAAAAAACGGGCCACTGAGTGTATATCCTGCATTCTGGTCATTTCCTTTGTGCTACCTCAATGTACTTGTGTGTATTATACAATGCTCAATCTGAATGGCACACAGAACAAAGTTTTTCACTGTATCTTGATACATGTGACAATAATAAACTAGTTACAATTCTCATAAATATGTTGATATGGCAGTTTTGGGTTGATATCCCTGAGAACAAATAATTATTAAATTGAGACCCTGCAGCCTAAATCCTAATCTTCCCCACATCGTCCTCCGAACTCACACAGAAGTTTGGGTCAGAGTTTGAACATTCATTGTATCCTTTAATAACACATCAAGATAATATCAAATGAGATTATGGCATTTACCTTGCAACCCTTGTATATTCAGTGCATTCAATCACCAGTTCTTGAAAAAGGGCCTGTAAAAGAAGTTTAATCAGAATTTACAAACAGTCACCAGATCTTTCTCAACAGATTAATAATAATCTTTATTATTTTATTACTTCAAACCATCCATTACCTTCACCTTGTGGTTTAATTAATAATATTGATAAGTCCCAATATCTGAAAGTTCCTCCCTAAGCCTTTTAGTCAGATCTATAGAAGAATATAGGCATAAGGCAGGGGGTGCAATAGAAACAAAAACACAAGAGATTCTGCAAATGCTGGAAACCCAGAGCAACACACAGAGAATGCTGGAGGAACACAGCAGGTCAGGCAGCATCTATGGAGAGGAATAAACAGTCAACATTTTAGCCTGAGATTTCTCATTAGTACCTATCATCATATTCAGTCCTGATTCAGACTCCTGAATGTTAAAAAGCATCCAACAAGGAGGATTTGGTTACAAGCCAAGGACAATTACCGTTCGGCATGATAGTATAGAGGTTAGCACAACGCCTTACAATACAGGCAACTTGAGTTCAATTTCCACTGTTGCCTGTAAGGAGTTTGTCCTTACAAGGAGTCTCCCCATAACTGTGTAGGTTTCCTCCAGGTGTTCTGGTTTCCTCTTCCAGTCCAAAGACATTTAGGTTGGCAGGTTAATTGGTCATTATAAATTGTCCCATGATTAGGCCAGGATTAAATCAGGGTTTGCTGGGCAGCATGGCTCGAAGGACAGAAAGGGCCTGTTCCTTGCTGTAACTCAATAAATAAATAATTAACGATAAAGACTTATAATTGAAAAGCAAACTGCATGATATATAAACACAATTTCAAAAGAAATTGGAAATATCCCTGTATTCCTTTCATTGTTTTGGCCAGTGATCTGGATTATTAGATATGATTACATTTATTTAAACCCTGCCTTACTAAAGTCCAATTTAAACCATCATCAATCTGAAATAATAACACTGTTACTCTCCCCACAGAAACAGCCTGACCTGCTGACTATTATCACCAAAGTTTCTGATTCCATTTCTTCAAACACAATTGCACACTTGATTTCAACATTTAAGGGAAGTTTACATTAAGTATATGGATGGGAGTATCATGGAAGGCTGTAGTCCAGGTGCAGAACATTGGGACTAGGCAGAATAATTTTTCAGCATGGACTAGATGGGCCAAAGGGCCTGTTCTGTGCCATAGTGCTCTCTGATTCTATGGCTTGGAACATTGGTGATGCCAGACTGGAAGATAATTCCAGACCGTTGCTGTTAATACTTTTTAAATCACTTTCTTCACGCATTCCAGGACATTATAATAATTTTCCTAGTGAACCAGTTAAGTTTCTTGGGAGTGAATGCAAAGGGGCCCAAGCAAGTCTTAAGGGACTATGGGAAATGGGAGATCGACAATTTACATCTGACCACTGGAAACAACTTTACACCTGTCCAGTGAGCCAAATGCCTTAACACCAGGATTTCCAAATAATCAGATGTCATTGGAGATTTACTGTAACAAAAGCATTTCAAGGTTCAAAGTTTTTTTATTAAAGTAAGTTTATGTATTCAGATACAACCACGAGATTCATTTTCTTGCAGACATTCACAGTAGAACAAAAAATACAATGGAATCAATAAAAAACTACATACAAATTACACATAAAACTACTTAACAAGCAACCAATGTCTTAAAGAAGACAAAATGCAAAATATATTTTAAAAAAATAAAGAAATACTGAGAGCATGAGTTGTAGAGGCCTTGAAAGTGAATTTTGTGTGTAATACAGTAAACTAATTTGAAGTTGGTACATGTCTTCTATATAAACTCTTTTTTGTCTCATCAGCTCCTCCCATCTCATTCCACGGTAAAATGTCCAGTTAAAAAAATAAACCACTGGCTAGTTTTTTCTGAATATTACCTCCTCTTGCCCTTCCTGAAGATTTTCATTGGGGCAGATTCTTGAGGCTCTCAGTATTAGGTCTGAGAGTACAGCAGCACTGACTCATTGTGTTCTTGAAACAACACATCCATTTCCAGTTACCGGGCCATTACTAATGGACTGGGTTTAGCTAACAAGTTTTCTGTTTGAGAATAATACTTGGTTGGCTAAGTACATAAAATACCAGTAAAATACACAGTAGTTGTGTGATTTAATTTCAGTTTTAGACATGCACAGATGTAAGAATTATTGGAAGATAATTAAGCTCACTGGACTGGCACATTATAATGGCTCTTCAAAGATTTTCCCAGAGGCTTCCGTGCATAGCCTTTTATTACAGTCATGAGCTGTGCAATTTTGATGAGGCTGATAATAAGATGCCAGTGAAAGTCACTGGATCACATACAGTAAGTCATAGGTAAAGAAATGCATAAGATGATCACTTTTTTAAACTTAGAAATTGTATTCGGGACATGCTACTCAGCCCCGTTGCTTCTGTTCCACCATTTCATCAGATAAAGCTCTTCTTTTACGTCAGATTCACTTTCCTCTACTAACCCAATCTTTGTCTTAAATATACTAAGTGGGTCACCAGGTAGGCATTGAAGAGCAGAAACCATCAGCCCTCTGGCTGAAGTATCATTCGTCTCAGCCCTGAATAGTTAAACCCTTATTTTGACAGAAAATGCTCCTAGTTCCAGACACCATTGCCAGGGAAATCATCATCCCTCAATCTACCCTGTCAAGCCTCTTAATGTTGTACACTTCGATCAGTTCACTTCAATTCTCTGGTCTCTAGACGCCCTACCTGTTCAATCCCTCCTCAGAGGATAACCCTCCCAGCATCGAGAGTATCCACATGAGACACTGCCTCAAAAAGATTACATGCATCACGTGTATCACCAAAGATCCTTGTCCTTTCCTCACAGCAATTATCGGACAGGAGGCACAGAGGCCTGAAGTCCCACACCACCTGGTTCAAGAACATTTGTTTCCCTTCAACTATAAAGTTCTTGAAACAACCTGTACAATCCTAATCGTTACCTCAGTATCGCAACACTATAACCACTCTGCACCATAATCAACATTTTTTTGTCCTAATTGTATTCCTTTGTGTACAATCTTGTATAATCTGTTTCACTTATGATTTTCTTGCTCTTATTGTGACATGAACAAAGTCACCAGGGAGACACTGAAGCTAGTGGATACTTGTATTCAACAAAATGAGACACTCTTAGGGGAACAGGCCTCCCAATTCAATAATACGTGGCATTTTTATATGCTAAAGATCAAAGGTAACAGCAGGACAATTCCACAGTTACAATCTATCTACAATGCTTCCTTTGAATTACATACAATTTTCACACACCTCTGTCTTTGCACCCACACTCCAGACACCCTAATGAATGTTAATCAGGATTGTCTGGTTTGAAAACAGCTCCAGGAATACCATTCCTCACAGCTGCATTTTAAATTCAGTCTACAATCCATGTTCATGCCTGAAGACTGGTTGCTGGTAAATTAAATATTTGCTATTTACCCTAACTCTAGTATACACCCTTACATTATGTGCCTGTGATGCTACTGCAAGTATACTTTTCATTGCACCTGTGCATACATGTACTGAAGCAGTAAATTTGACCCAGCCCATCATCCCAGCTATCAACCTGGTGAATCTCCACTGCACTACTGTTCAGCATCATTCCTTAGGTAGGGAGACCAGATCAGTACACAACATTTCAGTGTTGGTCTCATCAGGGCCTTGCCTGCAGCTGGAACAAGACGTCTCTCTTCTTGTTCTCAAATCCTCTTGCAATAAAACAAAACCTCATTTGCCTTGCTAGTTGCTTGCTGAAGCTTTGGTGATGAGTGAAGGATACCCCTGTCTCACTGAACAACACTCTTATTCTACCCCTCATAATTTGGAACTAGAATTGGAATCAGCTTTGTTATCACTGACATAAGGTCATGAAACGTGTTGTTTTGTGGTAGCAGTACATAAAAATTAATGTAAATTACACGAATATATATTTAAAAAAAGTTCAAAAATAGAGCAAAATAGTGAGGTGTTGTTCATTGGCTCATAAATCGTTCAGAAATCTGATGGCAGAGAGGAAGAAGCTGCCCTAAAACCCTGAGTGGGTGTCTTCGGGCTCCTGTACTCCTCCCTAATGGTAGCAATGAAAAGAGGGCATGTCCTGGAGAGTGAGGATAAGAATGGATACCGCCTTTTGAAGATGACTTCAACTGTGGCAAGGCTAGCACCCAGGATGGCGCTGGCTGAATTGAAACCAGCTGCAGCTTTTTCCAGCCCTGTGTACTGGAACCTCCACAGCAGTCGCTGATACAACCAGCTACAATGCCATCCATGGTACATCTGTAAATATTCGCTCCAGTCTTTGGTGACATGTGTACCAAATCTCCTCAAACTCCTAATGAAATATGGCTGCTGGCATGCCTTCTTCATGACTGCATCAATATGGTGGACCCAGGACAGATCATCAGAGATGATGACACCCAGGAACATGAAACTGTTTACTCTTTTCACTGATGACCCCTTCCATGAGAACTGCCGTGTATTCTCCTGACTTCCCCTTCCCCAAGTCCACAATCAGTCCTTGGTCTTACTGACTTTGAGTACAAGATTGTTTTTGTAACAACCACTCAACCAGCAAATCTATCTCACTCCGGTACGCCTCCTTGTCACCATCGGAGATTCTGCCATCAACGTTTACGTCATATACTCCTGGTTTCGCTTATTTTTCTGCTTGCGGCAAGCTTTGACTGTTCCAAAGTACACTTTGACTGTACAGTTCCAACGCCAAATACAAGTTTGCTGATGACACCACTGTTGTGGGCTGTATCAGAGGTGGTGATGAATCAGCATACAGGAGGAAGATTGAAAATTTGGCCAAGTGGTGTAATAACAACAATCTCTCACTCAAATGTCAGTAAGACCAAGGAGCTGATAGTAAACTTTAGGAGAGGGAAACCAGAGGCCCATGAGCCAGTAATCATCGGAAGATCAGAGGTGGAGAGGGTCAGTAACTTTAAATTCCTGATTGTCACTATCTCAGAGGACCTGCTCTGTGCCCAACATATAAATAGTATTGCAAAGAAAGCACAACAGCACCTCTACTTCCGTAGGAGTCTGCGGAGATTCAGCATGTCATCAAAACTCTTGGCAAACTTCTATAGATGTTGGTGGGAAGTATGCTGACTGGCTGCGTTACGGCCTGGCATGGGAACACCAACGGCTTTGAGTGGAAAATCATACAAATGGTAGTGGATTTGGCCCAGTATATCAGAGATAAAATCCTCCCAATCATTGAGCATATCTGCGTAAAACATTGCCATAGAAAAGCAACTTCCATCATCGAAGATCCTCACCACCCAAGCCTTGCTCTTTTCTCACTGCGGCTGTTAGGTAGGAGATACAGGTGCCTCAGGATTCGCACCACTAAGCTGAAGAACAGGTACTACCCCTCAACCATCAGACTCTTGAACAAAAGAGGATAACTATACTCTGTTATATTGTTCTTTCATGCTTGTTATTTATTGCTATTTGTTTATATCTGCATTTACACAGTTTGTTTACAGTTTATAGTTCCTGACGGTTAGTTACTATACTATAGGTTGCTAAGTATGAAAGAGAATCTCAGGGCTGTACTCTGATAATAAATTTTACTTTGAACTTTTCTTTAGTTAAAACATAGCAAAGTAAGTCAAAATCATTTATGGCTTTACTAAAGAATACCTGGAATGTAAAAGTAAAATTGTATTTCCTCTGTTGTTGCTGCATTTGTATTTGGAGCCCCTTTCTATCACAGAGTGAGCTGGATGCCGCTGCTTCAGTTGGAAATAATTCAGAAAATGTGAGGCTCAGGTGGTTGAGTTGTTCCCCTATCTCGGCAATTGACTTGCAAACATTTTGTCATCAAATGAGAAGACGTCATCAGTGTGCTGTTGGTTGGGGTGTGTCTTCTGAATGGCCTTTATATATTTTTCAATGAGCTGATTCAATGTCATTTCATAAACTCAGTTGTGATGTGGGCAGTTTCCAAAATGATGTTGAATCAACTGATTGATAAGTTATATAAAGGCCGAGCATTTGGAGGACAGACCACAATGAACAGTACACTGATGGCCTCTCATTGATTGGTGAACAAATGTAAATAGCCAACAACTCAACGCAACCATGGTTTCAGTATTATCAGTTGGAGGGGTTCTATTCCTTTCCTTAATGCAAAGTTATGAATTATTGAAGATAAAATTTCAATCAATCTTCCAATGAATGACAGACTAGGAGCTTAAACTCATGGAGAGGTGCGGACTATCAGTGCTCTTATCCCTGTTAGCGCAGCTACGTTCCAACTCACTTAACATTGTTTGAGAAGACTTTCCAGGCTCACACCTGACATCTTGTGGCCACCTTGTCACAGTCTTTATTTTAAAAAAGTCAACAAGGACGTGCCACAGCACATAATTTAAGAGAAATCATTCAATAGTGGTGAAGGCTCTTGACTTTCCATGAACAAGAGGTGATTTAACTGAAATGTATAAAATCCTCTCAGGGTTTAAAAGGGAAAATAGCTGCAGGGATTACAGTCCGAAAGAAGGGATCAGCCATTCATGACCAGTTAGAATAAATTTAATCATGGGATCATATAGCACGGAAACCAGCCCTTTCAGTCCAACTGGTCCATGCTGAACAAAAATCCAACTCCTCTTCTTATTGCCTCAAGAAAGCAACCAACGTAACCAAAATCCCTTCCCACCCCAATTATTCTCTCTTCTATCCCTCTGTCATAAGACTTGAACAAACCTCATTAAAAATACAAGAAAGTCTACAGAGCAACACACGCACACAAAATGCAGAAGGAACTCAGCAAGTCAGGTAACATCTATGGAGAGGAATGAACAGTCAACAATTTTGGGCCAAGGCCCTTCTTCAGGAGCCCATACTGTATATTAATAAAGATGAATTCTGCCTTTTCCTGCTCCTTGTAGCTTACTGTCTGTCTACACTGAACTTTCTCAGTAACTATAACACTATATTTTCCATTCTGTTATTGGTTTCCCCTTTGTACAACCTCAGCGTACTAATGCTTTGAAATAATCTGTATGGATGGCATGCAAAACAAAGTTTTTCACCGTACACCAATAAAGCAATTATATAGAAATAAAAATAAAAGTAAAAAAAGGTTCTCTTTCCATCTGAGAGAATTTTGACATTAAAACCAGTTGATGGTTTCCATCACTTATAGTGTTTAAGCGGACACTTCACGCCGCAATTTCATCCTGTTCCAGAAGAAGAGGATTACGTTGGCAACTGAACAACCAGGCTTCCATTAGGTATGAAGTAGGAACCACAGGAACATGAATGGTAAGAAGCAAAAACAAAAAGAAATGTTAATAGGAACTGTCATCATTTTCAAGTCTCTCAAACATCTCCACTCTCCCAACCATTAGCCTCCTCTGGCCCTACGTGACTTAGAAACATCTGCACTCAAAGAATCCTGGCCTCCTGATCATTCTTAAGTGTAATTTGCTCCATGACTGGCAGATAGATCTTTTCTCCAAGCCCGGGGGGGGGGGGGGGGGGGGTGGGGGGGTCATATAGCATAGACATCTGTCTTTTTGGTTCAACTGGTTCATGGTGAGCAAGATTCTGTTTCCATTCCTCATTGCGTCAAGAAAGCAACCAGCATAACCATATAACCTTCCCACCCTTTTTATTCTCTCTTTTTTCCCCTCCCATTGGGCAGAAGATACTTCAAAGCTGGCCTCTCTAGGACCACAACGGCCAGAGAAGGTCATAAAATGTCTCCTCCATTGATAGTCAACACAGGAGTAAGACAGGGACAGGCAAAAAATCAACACCAGGGGGATTCATTAGGGTAATTAATTTATTTTGTATCCAGTGCAGAAAGTTTTCTTGCATAAGGTTGTTCAAGATGGCGTGGTAGCACAGTTCACTCACAGATTCTTGGTGTATTGTTCTGGTCACCTAGCTATAGGAGGTTGTCATTAAGCTGAAAAGGGTACAGAGTACGGTAATGCAGTGGTTAGTATAACACTATTACGGTGCCAACGTGCCAGGTTCAATTCCGCTGCTATCTGTAAGGAGTTGTACGTTCCTCCATGACCACATGGGCTTGCTCGGATTTAGTACGTTAATTGGTCACATGGGTGTAATTGGGCAATGTGGGCTCGTTGGGCTGAAAGGGCCTGTTTCTGTGCTGTATCTCTAAGTAAATAAAAATTAAATAAAGTCTGTGTTGGACTTTACTTTTAGGATTTTACCTCTTATGGAAAAGGACAGCTAAGGGGAGCAGTGACCTGCACTCAGACTAGCTCCTCACACACATCCCAGGCACAGGAAGAATGTGGTTCCTGGCCATTCAGTGCATCAAGTCAGTGCAGATATAAAAGTGGGTCCCACTCTAATTCTTACCACCTGCAGACCAGAGTGTCTTAAGAACCTTAAATAAGATTATTTTGATTTAGTTATTTTTTTTATTGCTTAAATAATACTGAGTGGGTGGACAGGATTTCTCTGTGATGGACTGTATAACTAATAGATTGGGTAATGGGATCAAATGCAGCTTCATTCATGTGTTCCCTCACACATTGTATATCCAGTATCTGGGACACTTGGAACGGATGTTCAATGAGGGAAAAACAAAACAACTTTACTGTAATAGCAAAGTTTGACGGTATTGTATCAGGTTTAGTTTCCTATTTCCAAGCACTTTATTTCAAGGCTGCAGTCTGTAACACACCCTACTCTATACATATACAAGAAATCCTCGCTTAGGTTACACATAAGACTGCAGATAGTGCAACCTAGAGCAACATACAAAAGCTCTGGACGAAAGCAGTGGGTCAAGCAGCATCTATGGAGGGAGATGGGACAGTTGTCATTTGAAGTTGAGACCCTTCATCTGGACATATACACAGTGGTCACTTTATAAGGGACACTTGTACGCCTACTCGTTAATGCAAATATCTAATCAGCAACTCAATGCAGAAAAGCATGCAGTCATGGTGAAGAGGTTCAGTTGTTCTTCAGAGCAAACATCAGAATGGGGAAGAAATGTGAACTAAGTGACTTAGACTAAAAAATGATTGTTGGTGCCAAATGGGGTGGTTTGAATATCTCAGAAACTGTTGATCTCCTGGGGTTTTCACAGGCAACAGTCTCTAGACTTTACAGAGGATGGCGTGAAGAACAAAAATTAATCCAGTGAGTGGCAGTTCTGATGAGTAAAATGCCTTGTTAATGAGAGAGGTCAGAGGAGAATGGCCAGACTGGTTCAAGCTGACAGGAAGGGGACAGTAACTCAGATAACCACACACAACACCGGTGTGCAGAAGAGCATCTCTGAATGCACAGCATGCTGAACCTTGAAGTGGATGGACTATAGCAGCAGAAGAGTACAAACTTACACTCAGTGGCTGCTTTATTAGTTGTAGGAGATGCCTAATAAAGTGGTCATTGTGTGTAGATGCTGCCTGACCTGCTGAATCCCTTCAGTGCTTTGTGTGTCGTCCCTGCTTCAGGTTACTATGCTTTGCTAAGGAAATTGGATATTGCATGAAGAAAAATGAGCACCTTGTAGTCGAGTAGTTTGTGATACAGAAGTGAAAATGCAATAAAAGTGTACTGTTACTAAAATAAAAATGAATAAACCAATACAGGCGTGGTAAATTAAATTACATTAGTAAATTGATTTATTATTGCCACATATCCTGAGGTGCAGTGAAAAACTTTGGTTTGTGTGCCAACCAGACAGATAATTCTAAACACAAGTGCATTGAGGTAGTACAAAAGGTAAAGCAGTAACAGAATGCAGAAAGGAGAACATGAGGGGAATTTCTGCACTCCGAGGGTCATGAGAGTGTGGAACAAGCTGCCAGCACAAGTGGTGCGTGTGAGTTTGATTTCAAAGTTTAAGCAAAGTTTGACAGGTATGTGGATGGTAGGGGTGTGGAGGCCTACCGTCCCAGAGCAGGTCAATAGAAGTAGGCAGTTTAAATGGTTTTGGCATGGACTAAATGGGCTGAAGAGCCTGTTTCTGGCTGTACTATTCTATGACTCTAATAGTTCAAGAGAAAGTGCACAGCAGGAAGACAATAAGGTGCTAGACCATAATTTTGAGTTCAGACCATGGATTTTGAGTTCATGAGTCCATCCAATCATACTAGGGACTGTTCCATCCTCTTATAACAGTGGCATAGAAGCTGTCCTTGAGTCTGGTGGGGTAGCTTATACATTGGTATTCCTCAATGATCAATAAACAATGCATCTGTTTAAATGGGCCCTCTAGAAATAGTCAAATCCCTATTTTTTCCACACACTGTCTGCATACACATCTTGTGTAAAATCTGATAGTCTAGGGCAGTGTGAAAATCAAACTGATGGCTAAGTTTTAAAGGAATTTACATGACACTTTTCCCAGATGGTTATATTTCGGTGGATGGTCTGAATAGTTGCTTAAGTCTGAATAAATATCAAAGATTAAAAACAAAGAATGCTAGGATCAGTCAGCAGGTCAGGCTGCTGCCGTGGAGAGAGAAGCAGACATAATACTTCAAGTGATGATCTTTCAACAGAATATTGAGTATTTTTTTCATGTACAAACATCGGACCTTTGAATTTATAATATTATAGGAATTCAATTGTGTGTAGGGGTGTCCAAAACTCATTTGTAATTTACCAAAAATCTATTTTATTCCAAGAATCACTTTCCTCTGTCATTAAATTCAAAACATAATCACAGCTTTTAGGATGATGTTATTTTCCATTTTGATTTTGTACTATGAAATAGACATGGTGAAAATTCTGGAAATGATCAAGTCTGACAGCACTTCTTGGGAGAAAAAAAATTGACATTTCAATATTCTCCCTGAACTCAATGGTTATGGATCTGAAATATTAACTCTATTTCTTTCTCTATAAATACTTCTGACCTGTTTTGTTGTAAATGCTCAATAATCACTGTTTTGCCTTTGTACTCCAACAGTTATGATTGATTAGAAACTGGACCTGACTGAACCAATTCTTGAGTGTAAGGTGTGCTTGGAGAAGACTGTAATGTCCCACCTACGTCCGTGAAACTTTCCATGCTTTACGTCTCTTCAAAGATTTCAAGTTCCCTGGCCCCCACCACCTCATTTTCACCATGGACGTCCAGTCCCTGTATACCTCTATCCCCCACCAGGAAGGTCTCCAAGCTCTCCGTTTCTTCCTGGATTCCAGACCCAGCCAGTCACCCTCAGTTCCATAATCACTGGGGTCAAAGACAGCACAATGTCTCTGCTACCCTAATGACATCGGGCACATTGTAGCACACCAAAATAATAGAGGGAAACATCATCATTTTTTAATTGAAGTAACATATTTATATTTTTCAATGACATCCATATAACCATATAACAATTACAGCATGGAAACAGGCCTTCTCGGCCCTTTTGGGACATTAGGGAAAAAACACATGTCAAAATGGACATTAGGGAAAACACAACATTAATTTCAAAATACCGAGTCATAAAGCTCAGAATCAGGCTCTTTGGCCCAACTGGTCTACGCCAACTAAAGTGTTAGCCCAAGTTTAGCCCATATCCCTGTAAACCAGGGTTTCCCAACCTGGGGTCCATGGATCCCTTGTTTAATAGTATTGGTCCATGGCATAAAGAGGGTTGGCAATCCCTTGCCTAAACTTCTTCTATCCATATACCATTCTAAAGGGCTTTTATACACCTTAATTGGGCCCACCTTCAAAGGGTCCCCTGGCAGCTTCTCCCTCTTGCCGTCTGGGAAAAGGCACCGAAGCATTCGGGCTCTCACGACCAGACTACGTAACAGTTTCTTCCCCCAAGCTCTCAGACTCCTCAAAACCCAGAGCCTGGACTGACACCAACTTACTGCTCTCTACTGTGCATATTGTCTTGTTTATTATTTATTGTAATGCCTGCACTGTTTTGTGCACTTTATGCAGTCCTGGGTAGGTCTGTAGTCTAGTGCAGTTTTTTTCTGTGTTGTTTTCACGTAGTTCAGTCTAGTTTTTGTACTGTGTCATGTAACACCAGGGTCCTAAAAAACCGTTGTCTCATTTTTACTATGTACTGTGCCAGCAGTTATGGTCAAAATGACAATAAAAAGTGACTTGACTTGACTTGATATATCCACAAACTCCTATGTGGAAGTACCTGTCCCTCAAGTCCCCGTTTAAACCGTTCAGATTCAGAGCAGTTTATTGTCATATACGCCAGGGTGCAATGAAATTCCTCACTGGTGTGCAGCTCACAGACTAAACTAAACATCCTACCTATAGTAATAAATATAATAAATACAGCGATGAGTGCAAAACAACAGAATGGTCCAAAGATTATAGTGCAATCTCAAGTAGCGCAAAAAGAGTAGCACACACAGAATGCTGGAGGAAGTCAGCGCGTCAGGCAGCATCTATGGAGAGGAATAAACTGTCAATGTTTTGGGCTAAGACTCTTCATCGGGATTGGAAAGGAAGGGGCAAGAGCCAGAAAAAGAAGGTGGGGGCAGTGAAAGTGGTACAAGCTGTCAGGTGATAGGTGAGAAGAGTTGAAGGAGAAGGTAGGTCCATAGGGACGGAGGATGAAATGAGCAGCTGGGAGGCTCTGCAAAAAGATACGCAAAAGCAAAAATAATCAGGAGAGGTAAGAGTCCGAGAACATGGAAGTGGATGTGAAAGAAACGATTGGTTCAGCTCTCACCTTAAATCCGTGTCCTTTAGACTCCCTTACTCTGGGAAAAAGACTGTGTCCGTCCACCTTATCTACATCCCTCATGATTTTACAAGGTCACCCCTCGGCCTCCTACACTCCAGGGAAAAATGCTCCAGGCTATCAGGTCCTCCAGTCCTGGTTACAGCCTCAAGAAGTTTTAAATTTACATTTATGTTTTTAGAGATACGACACAGTAGCAGGAACTTCTGGCCCAGTGAGCTCACACTGTCCCATTACACCTATGTGACCAATTAATCTACCAACGCGTACATCACTGGACTGTGGGAGGAAACCCACACGGTTATGGGGAGAACATACAAACTCTTTACAAGTACGGTGGGAATTGAACCTAGGTCTCCAGCACTGTAATAGCATTACACTAACCACCAGGCTAACACACATCCCCTATTCTGCACCCTTTCCAGCATAATGACATCTTCCTTTAGTTCAGCAACCAGAACTGCTCACAATACTCCAAACAATTTAAAACAACTTATATACGAACTGCAGTTACCCAACAGAGGTGCTTTTAAAATAATGTAATCTGCAGTCAGTGTGGCCAAGGGTAACATCAATGTGCCCACTGTTGATACAAGAGAGAACACTATGACATGTGCAGGATTAGATCACAGAGAACCTTAGAAAGTTTTAAACGCCTGCTATGGCTGGAAGAATTATGAACATTAAATATCCTTTCAGAAAAGCAACTTACTTTAGAATTTTAATCTGTTGGGCATCATTTTTAACTTGGGTATTGTATTACTTCAATGAATTTGATTATTGCAACACTGGCAACAGAAGTTGCCCTTCTGTTACAGAACTTCTGTCATAACCTCAAGGACGTGGATTATCTGTGTGGAGCATCACAAGGGAAAATCAATGGATTCCAGTTAATTGGGTCATTGGTTAAAAGCCGCTTATTTGAGACAATGCTTAAAGAAAATTAGTCAGCAAAATTGCTAAGATTCCCTTCATTTATTTGGGACGCTATGCTGCTTAACTGGGGCAGAAGACTGCTGCCGAACATTTTCTAACTAGTGTCAGTCATCTGGCTGTTAGACACTACTCCGAGCTTAGAGCGAACAGCTCTTATATTGCATCACGTGTGTTTGTATTCCAAAAGTACTGATTTTGTCACAGACAGTTGGCGAGTAATAATCTGTGATGATTTTGTTTATCTACAGTCAATCAAAATAACACAGCAGCATGCACTGGAAGAATTCCTCCGTCGATAAGCATTAGGAACTAATACACGGTTTTATATTAGTAGTATTGGTAGTGTTCTAATTTGTTCTGTATTTCATTTAATTTGTTACTCTGTTAAATGATAATTTGTCATTTTTATACCTTTTAAACTATTTCCATGAAACTTCTGCGAATTGGGGCACCCGCTTAATTGGGCCAAAATGTACTGGCCTGGATTTGTCCAATTAACTGGAATCCACTGTAATACCTTTGCCCAGATACTTCAAGGAAATACATTACCACTAAATGGCTACAGGTTAGGAAATTCATGTTAAACATAGTTGCTAAAATTATGCTCTTTTGACAGATGTTGTCACGTGCAGGTGTAATTATGATCAAGAGCTGTATTTACAATCTACATATATGTATATAACTTGGCAGCAACGTTACACAAATTGGTGTGTTGCCCATTTCAGAGTACAAATACATAAAAAGATTATACTGCATATTTTAGGTTCATTTGTACTATATATATATTAAACACTCCATTATTCTGGCTATCCCCTCCCCTTCCTTTCCAGTCCCGGTGAAGGGTCTTGGCCTTTTCCATAGATGCTGCCCGACTTGCTGAGTTCCTCCAGCATTTTGTGTGTGTTACTCTGGCTTTCCAGCATCTGCAGAATCTCTAGTGTTTATATTTATTACCCACTGCAGGTTCCCTCATCACGCCCTCATCAACATGAAAGTTGCAAACCAGCTCTTTAATGTCTACATGGCGAGAACACGACTAAGCTAAATCCAACCCGGTCATGCTACCGATGACTAGTTTTTGCTAGATATGGTCGAACCACTTGGAACCACCTTGGCGTCATTGCTTCAACTATAATCCCGTTTCACGAACACCGAACGTGTTTACACTGACCGTGACCTTGAGATAAATCTGCCACTTTATCTACATCAAATAATTCTGGATATCATGAGGTTGAGAACCCAGCAACTGAGAAGGTGTCCAAGGTGATCGACCGAGTGAGCTTTCACTGTTGGCAGAGAAGCACTTGTTTTGTTTTAAATAAAACAGCTGGTGTCAGTTTACGTTGAATCAATTAGGCAAAGCGTACTGGGAGTGTAAATTATAGACACTAGAAGTGTGCAGTATTGACAGAAATGTCTTGTAGGATGGGAAAGAGGCGAGAGATTCTCTGCAGATAAAACAGCTTCTCAACACTCATTCAGCTCATTTGATCCAGCCCCCAGATTCATCAGTGTGTGAAGCAAAACCCAGGACCTACCAAACCAGATTACAGAAGGTGAGGCACACTTAACCGCAGATTCTTTTAGCACAGGACACAAGAATTCTTTCGACAAACATGCAAACGTTTGAACGGTACTAAATTTCCCAGCTCGTTCCAAACTTTATTTTTGCAAGCGTTCCTGGTCTTTTATTTTCAGATCTTTGTGTGGGAGCGATCCAGGCGTGAACTAGCGGCGCCCAAGAACAGAAAGTTAATGTACTTGCCTGTTTTAAAAGACATAAGATTACTGAAGTTACAAAGTAACGGAGCAAAACTTACGATAAAAAAACGATTTTATGCCCGAGACTGTCACTCGCGGCCTCCTGTACCCACGTATCTGTTGATGTTCCCGGAACAAATCTCTCTGGCAAACCGTGACGTTTAGTGTTTTTCCAGAAATGAACCAATCAGGAAGTGAAACGGAATTAAATTTGCGAAAGAGCGCCAGAATCTACTAACAATCTGAGAACAGGGGATTTCTAGCATCTGCAGAATTGCTCGTGTTTATGGGGAAGGAGACTGGTGCGGTGGTAAAGTGGGGAGCATTTAACCGGGAACTACAATTAAGTTGCGTCTGGTTTTGTTGTTCACAGTCACCGACTATTTTAACAGTAAAAACTGGTGTCTGTCGACGCTGACGCCTACCACGGTTTTGTGCAGGTTTTTGTTGTAATATGTGCAAGAACACGTATGGACAGGTACAATGAAAAAGTTACTTGCAGCAACATTACAGACACATGGCATCAGACACACGATATTCACAAAAAAACGTAAAATAAACCGAGAACACAATTAGAATGAGAAAAATATCCACTGTGATGTTAAGTGGGCATTATATTGCCGTACTGAGGTAGCGATTAGGGTTGTGCAGATTGCTTCAAGAACCAAAGGGTTGAAGGGAAGGAGCTGTGTTTGAAACCGGTGGTGTGGGACTTTGGCTTCAGTACCTCCAGCCTAATGGTAACTGCAAGAAGATGGCATGGACTGGATGGTGGAGATTTATG
This sequence comes from Hemitrygon akajei, assembly GCF_048418815.1. Lineage (NCBI taxonomy): Eukaryota > Metazoa > Chordata > Chondrichthyes > Myliobatiformes > Dasyatidae > Hemitrygon > Hemitrygon akajei. The sequence goes on along the minus strand of NC_133144.1, from coordinate 52,735,552 downwards.
ATGACAGGTGTTGCCATCTCGGGGCAGCGCCCTATGCACTTTTAATGGTGAGAGATGTGGCGCCATTATGTACTGAACTGAGTCCGCTGTCCTTAAATTCGTGTGATTTCGAATTGTTGTACCAGACCACGGTGCAACCGATACATTCAACAGTGTACCTGTTGAAGTTAGAGTGGTGACAATTCTACAATCTTTTAAGGAAGTAAACAGACTGGCAGGTCTTGTGATTCATTGCTTTTGACTCAAAACATTGACTTTCCGTTTCCTTCCGCAGATTTTGCCTGACCCACTGAGTTACCCCGGCCGTTTGTTTTTTTTCTTCTTCTAAGGTTCAATTTAACATCAGCGAATGTGCACAGTATACAACCTGCAATCCTTACTCTTCCTAGACATCCACAAAACAAAAGAACCCAAAGAATGAATGACAGAAAAACGTTAGCACCCTCCCACGCACAAACAGCGGCAAAAGCATCAGCCCCACCACCCACCATGCAAGCAATAGCAAAGCCCCCCACCCCAGAGGCCATAATCTAGAGTCCATCAAAAACCACTGTCTGTTGCAACACTTCGACAACTCAGACAGGGTCTCTTGCTTTCACTGGTGAGGGACAGAGAGATATCGCTCGTACAACAGACGAGAGGGAGACCAACAGTCGTTTCTTTCTTTCTTTTTCAATCTCTTTATTATTAATAATATTATGAACAAAATACAATTAATATATTAATAAAGGGATTAGAAACATACAAATTCCCATTACACATGAAAGAATACATAAGCAATGATTACAGTATAAATGAGTTTTCCCAAAACATGGACCATACAGTATATGTATGAACAAGGTAAATCTAGGTATTTCATAATATATGGTATAAAAAAACAGAAAAAAGAAAAAAAAGATTGCAAAATTGACTAAACTACTAATCTAATAACTAATGAAGAAGAAAAAAGAAGCAAAAGAAAGAAAAAAAAAGAAAAACTAAAAAGGAAAAAAAAGGGCTGTTTATAATATCTCACAAGAATACATAATCATCAGTGTCGTCAACTCCGATCCTCTCAACATAAATAAGATTAAAGCTGGAAAATCCAATAAGCTTGGAACAGGGTCATATTACATCATATGAAAATACTGAATAAATGGTCTCCATATCTCTTCAAATTTAATAGAGGTATCGAATACACCACTTCTAATTTTTTCTAAATTTAAACATAACATAGTTTGAGAAAGCCAATGAAATACAGTGGGAGGATTAATTTCCTTCCAATTCAACAAAATAGATCTTCTAGCCATCAAAGTGAGAAATGCAATCATTCGACAGGCGGAAGAAGATAAATGAAGTGAGTCCATCATTGGTAAACCAAAAATTGTGGTAATAGGATGGGGTTGTAAATCGATGTTCAATACCGCAGAGATAATATCAAAAATATCTTTCCAATATTTTTTCAAAAGCAGACATGACCAAAACATGTGAGTTAAAGACGCGATTTCAAATTGACATCTATCACAAATAGGGTGTATATAAGAATAAAAATGAGCTAATTTATCCTTGGACATATGGGCCCTATGTACGACCTTAAATTGTATTAATGAATGTTCGGCACATATAGATGATGTATTAACTAATTGAAGAATTCTATCCCAATTCTCAATAGGAATAATAAGATTAAGCTCTCTTTCCCAATCATTTTTTGTTTTATAAAGGGGCTCTGAACGTATCTTCATAATTATATTATAAAGTTTTGATATAAGCCCTTTTTGAAAAGGGTTTAATTCGAACAAACTCTCCAAAATATCTGAAGAGACAAAATTTGGAAACGTAGGAAGTACCGTACTTAAAAAATGCCTAACCTGTAAGTATCTAAAAAAATGAAATCTAGGCAAATTATATTTATTAGATAATTGCTCAAAAGACATAAAACAATTGTCCGAAAATAAATCAGAAAATCTTAGTAAACCCTTAGTTTTCCAAGCCAAAAAATCTTGATCTATAATTGAAGGGTGGAAAAAACAATTAGATACAATAGGAATATTTAAAACGAATTGAGTCAACCCGAAAAATTTCCGAAATTGAAACCATATACGTAAGGAATATTTAACTATCGGGTTGTCAATTCGTTTCGGCAATTTAGAAAGAGCAAAAGGGAGAGAAGTCCCTAAAATAGAACCCAGAGCATAACCTGGTACTGATTTAATTTCCAAACTCACCCAATGAGGGCCAAAAGAACCATTCCAGTCTTTCAACCAACATAACAAATATCTAATATTAACTGCCCAATAATAAAATCTGAAATTAGGTAATGCCAACCCACCTTTCTTCTTTGTCTTCTGTAAGTATATTTTACCTAACCTGGGATTTTTATTCTGCCATATATATGAGGAAATTTTTGAATCAACATTAGTAAAAAAAGATTTCGGAATAAAAATTGGTACCGCTTGAAAAATATATAAAAACTTAGGTAAAATAACCATCTTAATAGCATTAATCCTACCTATCAGAGATAAAGATAATGGTGACCAGTTAGTAAACAAGCCTTTAATCTGATCAATTAAGGGTAAAAAATTAAACCTAAATAATTCTTTATGGTTTTTTGTGATTTTAATCCCTAAGTAAGTAAAAGAGTCATTAACTAATTTAAAAGGTAAATTTCCATAACTTGGGACCTGTCTATTCAAAGGAAACAATTCACTCTTATTAAGATTTAACTTATACCCAGAAAACTCACTAAATTGAGCCAACAATGATAGAACTGCTGGAATAGATTTCTCAGGGTTAGAAATGAATAATAGTAAATCATCTGCATACAAAGATACCTTATGAATATCTGTCCCACGATTAATACCCGAAATATCCTGTGATTCTCTGATAGCAATTGCCAAAGGTTCTAAAGCAATGTTAAATAGTAAAGGGCTAAGAGGACAACCTTGTCTAGTGCCCCGAAATAAACGAAAAAAGGGAGATCTTTGATTATTAGTAAACACCGAGGCTACTGGAGTGTGATAAATCAGTTTAATCCAAGAAATGAATGTCGGAATAAAATTAAACTTCTCCAACACATAAAATAAGTAAGGCCATTCAACTCTATCAAATGCTTTCTCCACATCTAATGAAATAACACATTCTGAAGTGCTATGTGAAGGAGTATAAACAATATTCAGTAATCTCCTAACATTGAAAAAAGAATAGCGATTTTTAATAAAACTGGTTTGATCTTCCGAAATAATTTGGGGTAATACCTTCTCCAGCCTGGAAGCCAGTAACTTGGAAAAGATCTTGGAGTCCACATTCAATAAAGATATTGGTCTATAGGATGCACAGTCAGTAGGGTCTTTATCTTTCTTCAGTATTAAAGAAATGGAAGCTCTATAAAAAGATTGTGGCAAATTCCCCAATCTAATTGCTTCTTCAAAAACCCTGCATAACCAAGGAGAAAGAGTAGCGGAAAAACATTTTAAAAATTCTACTGTATACCCATCTGGACCTGGTGCTTTCCCAGAATTCATTGAGGAAATAACCCCTTTAATTTCTGCATCCACAATCGAAGTATCTAATATTGAAAGATCATCAGATGATAATTTTGGAAAATTCAATTTCCCAAGGAAATCACACATGGTATTATGATCCTGAGGGAATTCCGATTGATACAGGGAGGTATAAAAGTCTTGAAATGACTTATTTATCTCATCATGATTAACTGTCAAATCCCCATTCTGCTGACGAATCTTAGTGATTTGACGTTTAACCAAAACATTCTTCAACTGACTAGCTAACAGTTTACCCGATTTATCACTATGTATATAAAAATCAGATCTGGTTTTCATTAATTGATTTTCAATCGGAGATGTAAGTAATAAACTATGTTCCATTTGAAGTTCAACCCTTTGTTTGTAAAGCTCCTTACTAGGAGTGATCGAATATTTCTTGTCAATCTCTTTAATTTTATCAACCAATAAAAGAGTTTCCTTCTTAATGCGTTTTCTCAGACCAACAGAGTAAGAGATAATCTGTCCACGTATATACGCTTTAAAAGTGTCCCAAAGTGTTCCGCAAGAAATATCATCCGTGGAATTAGTTGAAAAGAAGAAATCGATCTGCTCCTTCATAAATTTAATAAAGTCCGGATCTTGCAATAAGGTAGAGTCAAATCGCCATTGTCTAACATTAGAAGCTGTATCCATAAATTTAATAGAAAGTTTTAATGGAGCATGGTCAGAGATAGCTATAATATCATAATTACAACCAATTACCAAAGGAATAAAACAAGAGTCAATAAAAAAATAATCAATTCTCGAATAGGAATGATAAACATGTGAGAAAAAAGAAAACTCTTTGTCGTTAGGATGCCGAAATCTCCAAATATCAAACATTCCATTATCAGTCAAAAAGGAGTTAATACAAGTGGCCGACTTATTGGGTAAAGTCTGAATAGATATAGATTTGTCCATCAAAGGATTTAAACAACAATTAAAGTCACCACCCATTATTAACTTATATTCATTTAGATTAGGTAAAGAAATAAATAAGGACTTAAAAAAATCAGGACAATCTACATTTGGAGCATAAACATTAACCATAGCAACCTTTTTATTACAAAGTAAACCCGTAATTAACAAAAATCTACCATTCAGATCTGAAAGGATATCGTGTTGAACAAATACAATAGAGGAGTCAATAAAAATTGAAACTCCCTTAACTTTGGCATTCGAATTCGAATGATACTGTTGACCCCGCCAAGACCTAAAAAAGTGATATTTGTCCTCCTTCCTCACATGAGTTTCTTGTACAAAAATGATATGAGCATTAAGTCTTTGGAATACTTTGAAAATCTTCTTTCGTTTAATCGGATGGTTTAAACCATTAGTATTCCAAGACACAAAATTAATGGTCTGAGCCATGCTTCTAAAGTCAACCCTTTGGTATAGAAAAGGTTAACCAAATTATAAACTCATGTACCCGGACGAGGAACAAAAATAAAGAGCGGACCCGGAAGTGACGACATCGTAGACATATTTGTAGTTCAGAAACAGCCCAAATAAAAAAACTAAAACAAACTGATAAAAGAAAAATAAAATTAGAAAACAGACCATCCCCCACCCCCACATGAAAAAGAAAAAAAGCCAAAATATGGCTAGAAAAAGGAAAAAATGAGACTAATTCTACCCCCATATCAGCGGAAGACCACTCTGTATATAAAGAATATATATTAAAAAAAACCACCCCGACTTTAAAATTATAATCACTAAACTAAAAACCACGCTTCTTAATATACTTAGTTGTAAAAAAAAAGAATATAATCACTAAAAAACAGTCGTTTCGATGTTACGATCTGCAACATCGCTTACTCAAGTCCCCCCAACTCAAGGGCCAGCAGACTCTCACTTACCATTAAGAGGGAGTGACCACTCACTCGAGGATTTTCTCTCGACAGCAGCATACACTGCTGTCATGATGTTTCAATGTCCCATGACACTTAGGTTGACACCGGTGAGTAATCGTGTCATCCACGGCGCCGCAACCCGAAGGTGTACGTCTTCCAGGCCACGCCTGGAGACATCGAAATCACATGGCCGCATGGTGAGTTCTGAGAGCGAAAACCCACCACCGTGAAGAACCACAGTTTGAGTGCAGCTGTAGATCACAGACTCCAACAGGACCCAGCCAACTTGTAAAGGAAAAAAGGAGACATTAAAAGAGAAGAAATTAAATTTTGGAACTAATTAACTACTTAGCTGCAAATTCCCCAGCTCATTCTATACCGCGGGTTCCCAACCAGGAGTACGTAGACACCCCCCCCCCCCCACCCCCATGCTTAATGTTATTGGTCCAAGGCATTAAAAAGGTAGGGAACCCCTTATCTAGAGCAAGATACCACTACCACTTCACCATAGCTTATAACACAGAACAACAGCACAGGCACAGTCAGGGATTTTAACTTAAACTTTTGGAGGGACATATGGAGAATCAAAGCTAGGTTTATCATCCTGGCAAAAGTTATGTTGTTTTACAGCATCAGTACAATGAGAATAATAAGCAGCGCAAATGAGGGATAGTGAGATAGTATTCATGAGTTCATTGTGCTGCATACATGCAACCCTGGGGAAAGTACCTCTTACATGCACGCAACACTAAAATGTTTCAGCAGCAATAGAACACACCTGGAGGCTGGTTTTGGTGTTAACAAAACACTATTTTATTAGTAACTACAGCATATAGTAACTTAAACCAGGTAAACCAAGGATTAGCACTATTATATATATATAGGTGTAAAAATAAAGATCCCAAACTTATTCAAGCTCAGGTGGCAAGAGTTACAGTCTTACGATGGTAAGTAAGAAAGTTCTGTTCAGTTCAATCCATGGAATTTTAAGTGAGAGATATTTGTAATCCAAACAAACAGGTGTCGTTGATCTTCCCGTTGTCCTCTGAATCCTCACACAAAATATCACCAACAGTAGCTTATCACAAAGGAAACCCTCTTCAAGGAAACCATCATCCAGACAAGGGTCGACACACCAGTAGATTCCACAAGGTTACCCCAATCACACACAATGTGATAGCCACTTATCCAGTTCCACGATATACAAAATAACTCCAACAGTGATTTGCCACAGGGGTGCCTTTCTTCAGTGAACTACCACACCCAGGCAAAGGGTAAACACACACATGGTATACACAAGGGTTTCCCCTCACCAATGAACCCACTCCTGTGGATTAACTCTGTGACAATCACACTTTCGTATTTGAATGGAAACAAACTCACCTTCACGGGCTACTTGGACAGGGAGTCCAAACAGTGATCCTTTGTCACTAGGTTTCTTCTGTTTCAAACCTTCCTCACCTCTCCTCTCTGCAAACTTCTAGTTGCAGCAACTTGTGAGAGTCATCTATCAATATTCTGGATCGATCTCAACTCACCCCTTTGGACTACTGAAAGTTTAAACCAGCGACTGACTCGCTGGTGTCTTCCATTGACTGAATCCATCTTGACTCTAAGCATGTGGCTTTCTGTGTGTGTCTCTGTGTCCTTGTATATTCAAAACAAGCCGTGAGAAACCATAAACGTTCATTGTCCATCAAATAACTCCACCTCTCTCACCATTGTAACCAAGCAACTCTGCAGTCAGCCGAAACTCAGCAGTGTCCAAAAGTCAGACTCATTCTCTCGGCATCTTAAAGTGACAGTCCACAGAAAAAATTAACCCTAGGGGTATATAACAACTGTCCAATCAGAAATCTGATGGCAGAGCAGAAGGAGCTGTGCCTAAAATATAATGAGTGTGGGTATTCAAGTTCCTGTAACTCCTCCCTGATGGTGGTAATAACAAGAGAAGATGTCTCCGATGGTAAGGTCCTTAATGATCTTAAAACATTGCATTTTGAAGATGTCCTCAGTGGTGGGGAGGCTTCAATATATGGCTTTGAGAGTATATCCCTCAATATATTCAGGGGAGAGGGAGTGTGTGTCACTGTTTCCCAACCTTCTATAGTCCACATTGCTGAGCATGTCCTTGGATCTCAGAGACATGTGATTTAGCAAGTTGACTGTCTCTGTAAATTGCTCCTGGTGTTTAATGAGTGGCAAAAGCAGTGGTGAAAATGTGGGCAGAATAAAATGAGATTAGCATAAGGTAAACGTAGATGAGTGCTTGATTGTCAAATCTGCCAATTAGCCATCCTGCAGATGGTGTCAGTGCTATACCTGCCCATTCACCTCCTTCCTCACCTCCATTCAGGGCCACAAACAGTCTTTCCAGGTGAGGCAACACTTCACCTGTGAATCTGCTGGGGTTGTCTATTGTATCCAGTGCTCCCGATGGTTTTGTCTACATTGTTGAGACCCTCTGTAAACTGAAGGACTGCTACACTGGGCATCTCCACTCCATCTGCCGAAAGCAGGACTTTCCGGGGGCCAAATATTTTAATTCCAATTCCCATTCCATTTCTGATCTGTCAGTCCATGGCCTCCTCATGTGCCAAGATGAGGTCACCCTCAGGGTGGAGGAGTAACACCTTATATTCCAAATGGGCAGATTCCAACCTGATGGCATGAATATTGATTCCTCCTTCCCCTCCCCTTCCCTCTTCTCCACTCTGGCCTCTGTCCTCTTCTCACCTCCTCCTGGACCTCTCCTTCTTTCCTTTCTCCTATGGTCCATTCTCCTGTTATCAAATTTCTTCTTCTCCAGCCCTTTACCTTTCCCTCCCACCTGGCTTCACCTATCACTTTCTATAGCTTCCTTTCCTTTTCCCCCACCTTTTTATTCTGGCATCTTTTCCCTTCCTTTTTGGTTCTGGAGAAGGGTCTCAGCCTGAAAGGTTGACTATTCATTCATTTTTGTAGATGCTGCCTGACTTGCTGAGTTTCTCCAGCATTTTGTATGTGCTGCTTGGGATTTCCAGCATTTTGTGTTTACAAACCAGCCATCTTGCAAGCAGACTATAGTCGCTGAGTAGAAAAACAGACCTTTCAACCCATTAAGAACCATTTACATTGGCACTCACTACATATGAGGGACAATATACAGTGCCCAATCAATCAACATGTATGATTTTGAGATATGTGAAAAGGCATGCAGGCACGGGCAAAACATGCAGACTTTACATGGAAGCACTCACTTGAGCTACACTTGTAGCCACGTTATTAATTACCTAGTGTAACACATAGTTATTTGAGGTACTATTACCTTTCTGTTATCTTAAACCAGTCTGCCTCTGACCTCTCTCATTAACAAGGTGTTTTTGCCACCAGAATTGCCACACTTTGGATTTTTTTCTCTTTTGGCTTTCTTGCCACTCTCTGAAAAATCTCTGTAGACTATTACACATAAAAATCCCTGGAGATCAGCTGTTTCGTAGATACTCAAATGACCCGGACAATCATTCCACGGTAGATCACTTAGATCACATTTCTTCCCCACACAGATGTTTGGGGTGAAGAACAACTGAACCTCTTGACCACAGCTGCATGTTTTTATGCATTGAGTTGCTGCCCCATGATTGGCTGATTAAATATTTGAATTAATGAGCAAATTTACTCAATGAAGTGGCCACTGTGTATACCTTGGCTGTTGAAGCAGTGTCATTGTGGCACTCAGTGGTTCCAGGCCAGTGTTCATTTATTTTACTCAAGTAAACAGAGGGAGAATTCTAGGCATCAGACTTTCAGCTGCTATGCTCAAGTGGAGACTGGTCTCCAACCACTGCCTGAAAAGCAATTGAAGGCAAGATATTCCTGCACACTGAATCTGAGATCCAGTCAATAAAACACTCTCCAACTGACTACTGGAAAGCGATCAAGGATAACACTTAGATATATTCTTCCACAGAATCCAGGACAATTATATAACCATATAACAATCACAGCACGGAAACAGGCCATTCCGGCCCTCCTAGTCCGTGCCGAACTCTTAATCTCACCTAGTCCCACCTACCCGCACTCAGCCCATAAGCCTCCACTCCTTTCCTGTCCATATACCTATCCAATTTTACCTTAAATGACACAACTGAACTGGCCTCTACTACTTCTACAGGAAGCTCATTCCACACAGCTATCACTCTCTGAGTAAAGAAATACCCCCTCGTGTTTCCCTTAAACTTTTGCCCCCTAACTCTCAAATCATGTCCTCTTGTTTGAATCTCCCCTACTCTCAATGGAAACAGCCTATTCACGTCAACTCTATCTATCCCTCTCAAAATTTTAAATACCTCGATCAAATCCCCCCTCAACCTTCTACGCTCCAATGAATAGAGACCTAACTCCAATGAATAGAGACCTACCACCAATGAATAGAGACAAGGTGAAAGGAGGCAGCTTGACCTCTTCTCTGTGAGTCTGTTTCTCAGATACTGTAAAAGCTGAGGCATTGAAATAACTTTTATTCTAAACCACCAAGTGACTTACTGGAATAGTTTGGCATAGTAAACTGAAAAAGGCAGTTCAAAGAAAGAAATCATGGGGTGTTTTCCAGGAAACAATGAATTGTGTTTCTGCTCATTTATGTGTTGGGCCAAATAACTTCTCCTTAAATATAATCAAATAGTTAAATAAGATATTCAAAGTGAGATGGACATCATACGCAATGCTTTCCAGTAGCAATAGGGCTCCCCAACCTAACTTGGGGTTTATCTGGCAAGGGAATTCCACCACAGTTGCTGCAGTGAAGTGGGCAAGTATCCAGAACTTTAACCTGGGTTGTTTCTAACCAATTCCCAAAGTAAAAGTTAATTCAACTTTAAACCCAAAACAGAATGGGTTCTGTATGGCAGTTTCTTTCACAGCAGCACATTAATAGTCTTGGCCAAACATTGACTCTTTATTCCTTTCCAAGGCTGTTGCCTGCCCTGCTGGGTTCCTCCAGCATTCTGGAAAGTCACAAGAAAAAGTTTGTGAACCCTTTGCAATTACTTGGTTTTCTGTATTAATTATTCATATTTCTGATTTTCATCTAAGTCACAATAATAGACAAACATAATCTGCTTAACACAATTATACTTTTCATGCCTTTATTGAACACAATGTTTAATCATCCACAGTCCTGGCTGGAAAAAGTATGTGAAGCCTTGTATTTTAATAATTGGTAGAACCTCCTTCAGCAGCAATAACTTTATCAAGCATTTCCTGTAGCTGCTGATCAGACTCACACAACGGGGAGGAATTTTAGACCTCCATATAAAACTGTTTCAGTTCATCAGTATTTCTGGGATACCTTGCATGAACAGCCTTCTTCAGGTTATGCGGCAGCATCTCAATTAAAGGTCTGCAATGTAACTTTAATTCCAAAACATTAATTTTCTTCTTTTAAACTATTCTGTTGTTGATTTGCTCGTGTTTTGGATCATTATCTTGTTGCATCAGTCGACTTCTATTAAACTTCAGGTGATGGACCGCCACCCTGACACTCTCCCGTGAAATGTCATGATACAAATTTTGAATTGATCGCTCCTGCAACGATAGTAAGCTGTCCAGGTCCTTTGGCAGCAAAGCAGCTCCAAACTATGCTTCACAGTTGGGATCAGTATTGGTGTAGGTGTTCAGTGCCCCTTTTCCTCCAAAGGTAGCAGTGTGCATTTCTGCCAAAAAGTTCAACTTTTGTCTCATCTGTCCAGAGCATTATCCCAGAAGTGTTGTGGAACATCCAGACGTTCTTTTGCAAACATGGGACCTGCACCAAAATTTTCTTTGGACAGCAGTGTTTTCCTCCGTGGTGTCCTTCCATTAAGACCGTTCTTGTTCAGTGTTTTTCTCATAGTGGACACATGGACGGAGACTTCAGCATGTTCTAGAGATTTTTGCAATTTCTTGCCATTACCTTTGGGCTCTTTTTCACCTCCTTCAGCATTGCACGTTGTACTCTTGGTGTGATCTTTGCAGGATGTCCACTTCTAGGGAGAGTACCAACAATACTAAATTTCCTCCATTTGTAGACAATTTCTCTTACTGCAGACTGATGAACACTCAGGTCTTCAGAAATGCCTTTGTAGCCTTTTCCAGCTTCATACATCTCTACAATTCTTCCAAGGTCCTCTGAAAGTTGTTTTGATTGAGGTATGGTGCACACAAACAGAACTTTCTTGAGAAGAGCAGACTCTGTCAGTAACCTGACTTTGTCTTATTTTTAATAGGGCAGGGCATCTCTACAACCCACACCTCCAATCTCATCTCATTGATTGGAACACCTGACTCCAGCTTTTGTAGGTTCACATACCTTTTTGAACTTAGACTGATTGTTTAAATGGAGTATTCAGTCTGAACCAGAAGTACAGTTGTTTTCGTGTTATTAGTTTAGGAACAGTTGTTTTTCTATTATTATGACTTAGATGAGGATCAGACCACATTTTATGAATAATTAATGCAGAAAACCAGATAAATGCAAAGGATTCACAGAATTTTCTTGCAACTGTCATGCCTGTGTTACAGCACGTTCTCATACACTAGCTGGAAAACACAATAATCTTGTGGAAACTCACACCTACAATGCACCTGTCCTGTCTTCAAGTTTGAGACAGCACTAACCAAAGTCAAGCAGCAATTATATTAAAATAAATCTGGGCAATCATTCTAAATACAGACCAGTTAAATTAGAAAAGTGATTCAGTCTACATTCCCACACCTTCAAGCCTCGATAATGGGCAGTTCCTCTTGTCTAATGAGAAAACAACATTTATTACCTTCCTGTCATACCATACCATTGTTTTTTTTGGGTTCTTATGTTTCCAGTTCATTTATCAGTTGAACTTCCATCCATTTCACACTTGCTTGTTTCCACACAACCTCTGCAACTTCTTCAGCTGGTGAATCACTGGGCAGTGGAGGGTCAGTTGCTGTGTAGATTCAAGCTGGAAACTGATGTTTTTGAGTATTAAGGGAATCAAGGCAGATGGGGCGTGTGCAGGAAGGTGGCTCTGGCAGAACAGCTGTAATCATGTTGATGCTAGAAAGTACACTCTGTAGCCACCTTATTTGGTACCTCCTATACCTAATAAAGCGGCTACAGAGGCCATCAACTGAGTATGTTTGTGGTCTTCTCCTGCTGTAGCCCATCCACTTGAAGGTTCAATATGTTTTTGTGTTCAGAAATGCCCTTCTACACACCACAGTCATAACATGTTGTGTTTTTGAGTTACTGTTGCCTTCCTACCAGATTTAACTAATCTGGCTATTCTCCTCTGACCTCTCCTATTAACAAGGTATCTTCACCCATCCCACTGCCACTCACTGGACGTTGTTTATTTTCCACGGCTTTCCCTGTAAACTCAAGTCTGTTGTGCGTGAAAATCCCAAGAGATAAGCAGTCTCTGAGATACGCAAACCACCCTGTCAGTTACCAATAAACATTCCACTGTCAAATCACTCAGATCACATTTTTTCTCCATTCTGATGTTTAGTCTGAACAACAACTGGACCTGTTGACCATGTCTGCATGCATTTAATCATTGAGTTCCTGCTGAGTGATTGGCTGATTAAATATTTGCATTAACAAGCAGGTGTTCCTAAGATAGCAGCCACTGAATGTAAATGATGCTAAATAGACTTCCTGTGTTATTACTTTATGTAACTAACCCTTTCAAATAATAACTCAAGACAATTTGATATCAAAATAAGTTTACTCATGTAACAGATTTTGAAGAAAACTCAGTTTGATTTTCAGATAGGTTATGTCTAAAGCAAATTTTGTGATGTTGATTTTAAATTCTTTGTTCCAAACCCTTTCCCCAAAAATTTGAATTTGACAATTTTCTTTAGAAGCAAAATTAAATCCCACACCATCATTCAAAGCGAGTACAACCACAGATTGCATATGCACCAGCACCTTATAAAGAGTATTAGAAAAAAGTAATGTAAACTTAAGTTCTTCAGATTGCCATCATTTCTCAAATACAGAAAAAATAGCGTATTCCAATTAAAGTAAAACATCAGAATTTTGGAATGACAGAAATATGAACTGTTTTATAGTAACCACAACAGAAATAACAACTTGAAGCATCTGTATTTGTATGTTCTGTACCAAGAGAATCAATCTGGAGAAACTCAATTCCCACAAGGATAATGGAAACTAAATCAAGAACGTTAATTATTTAGGTATATGTATTCTTTTGGGGAAAAAAAAACAACTTTAGGTACCATCATTTGAAATAGACACTGGTTTATACAATGAGAAATGATTCAAACGCAGGAACCAATATTTACTCTTCACAGTAAAACCTTCAAAAGTCTGCTTGGGGTTGGAAATCAGCCTCTGATCAATACAAATACTGCATATAAAAGCTAGAACACCAGAGAAGGATTACATGGCAAAATGAATATCAAAAATAAAGATTAGTATCTGCATATACCAATTACCCAGATATCAGAATAGATCTCTTTGCATGTAAAAGAATCTTCATCAAGTGTCTGCATTCTTAAACTGGTTTCTTTTCAGAGTGAAAAATCTGTGGGAAAGCTCATTCTAAATAAAGTCATTAGTAGAACATTATCAATTGTGCATCATAACCTAAAATTCAGAGTCAGCCCTGGATGGTATAATTAATACTAAAGGACAACACTCTCTTTCTTCTCTACAATTAGTACTGCAACTTTCATTGTAGTTCTCAAGAGACTTGAGGTGATGCATACAAGTCTTCAAAGCTGTTTGCATTCTTCTAGATTATTTCTGGTTGGTAAGAAAAAAAGTTTCATCAATTGCAAACAAAATGCCCTGATTGTTTTATGTTGCACAGAATTAAGCAAATCCTAATTAGTTCCCAAAACTACCAGTGTCAGAAACCAAACACAAGCCAAGAAGCAATGATACAGCTTTAACAGAGTTAAGCTCTTATCACTCCAAGCTGTCTCCTACACTTCAATCTACAAGAGGCCAATGTTCTTCCACTGAGATCCAAAAATTCTTGGTCAATGAGTACAACTGCCATTGTAAAAGCATGGCATTAGCCAATATTGTTTAAATACAAAGGTATCTTGATAATTCTAAAATATATTTCTCCTATTCCATAGCTCTATTTCCAAAAGTATTGTAGCTTGTCCAAGTTTTAAAAGATTTGTTCACAGTTGTCAATTATATTCCCATTCATTTCATTATATTATACCCAAAATCAAAGCAGAAAAATACTTCATTGTAGCATTTACTGCTGGTAGGTGTCCCAAATGCAATTCCAGACTAGTACAAAAATTAATTCTCATTACACGTATTGGTAAATACACAGAACACCATAGTGTAATTTCAGTTAGGCGCCACATTACTAATCAGACATAAAACCATTTTTGACGTGGGATAAGGTTCTGAAATGGAACAGAACCAGCTTTAGTCATCTGACCCACGTCAGCATTTCAACTTGTTGCTATTGCAGCAATTGTTACATAAAGCCACTGAATTTTCCGTAGTATAATTCTGCACCCAATCTGACCGTTGTCATACCATAATCCACTTGAACATAATTCACTCTTGTATAATCAGCGTTCTGTAATATTTAACAAAGAAGGTCAGTCCTCTGCATTTAGTCTAAGTAGCGTTGCCTCCAGAGTCCTTCAGTGCATCTTTTTGCTGACTGCTCGAGACGCTTTCAGATGTAAGCACTGCCTGGTCTTTATCACTGCTGGAGGAACTTTTCTCAGTCCTCGTTTCAGTGTTTTTCCAAAAGGCGTTAGCATCCACAAACATGTCCGGAATGTCACTTCCAAAATAAATCTTGCTGTTTGATGATATTGCTTGGTATTTAATCATCTCCAAATACTCTTTGGTCAGTTTCACCTGTTAGGAAGGAACAGTGGGAAAACTGAAATCCTCATTTTATATTTGAATATGTCAATCACGTTTTCATCTAATTAATGGGTACCATGAAAGCAAGGCTCATTATCACCTTTACCCACTTTCTCACAAAATCTGAAGAAACTTTATTTGGAGTATTTGAGAAAACTTGCAAATTCCAAGGTAGAGCATTTTCCCTAACATTTACTAACACTTTCTATTGGACAACATAAACAAACACTGTAAGAATCTTGCTCCTTCCATTTAAACCAAAATGTTGAGTGAGGAAGCCTATGTTTTAATAATTAAGACTATGAGAATGCACATCCTTGTAAACTTTATGCAAAATGAGAATGAATATTGCCCTAAGATTGTAGTTACTGATTAGGAACAACAATTGTAGATATCGCAGGAAACAGTAATGTGGAACGCCACAAGTCCAATTCACTGATTTATTGGCAGACTGCAAGGGAGCTGTGTGGCCTTGGTTGGAGCGAGGACTAGGCTACAAGCCGTGGTGTCACCTGTATACAGCTGCCAGGAGGGAGGTGTCAGAGCTGGTCTGCTCCACTGGGGGCACTGTGGCGTGGTGATCAGGCTGGAGTCAGTGCTGCCCCTAGTGTTCGCTCGGCAGAAGACAAGCTGTATTGTGGTTGCAGATTTCTGTGGCATTCCTAGACTCAAGGTGTGGAGTACATTTTTTTTTTTACTGATATCTTCTATGAGCTTGCTATCTTGTATGTGCTGTGTGACTGGTGATACTTGGCCCCAGAGTAACGCTGTCCCTTTTGGCTGTATTCATTCATTGGTATTCAGGTATGGTTCAATGACAATTAAACTTGAATTGAATGTTAGACTGATACACATAGATGGATGGACAATCAAAGAAGGTAACTTGATGGTAACTTTAAACAGATAAGAAGGCAAGGACTTTGAGCTAAAAGATGTTTGGCCCTTTGTGACTATTGTTAAGTTAGCACGCGCACCCATTATGTAAACACCCTTGTGATCAGACTTGTACTCTCCTCATATCAAGTTTAAATGTGGCTTACGGTTGCAAATAATGCCCCCATGAATAATACATTGCTCATAAAGGAAGCATGAAATGTTTAAATGAAGTTAATTTTGAGCAGCTTCAGCAGTGTGGCTCCAGACTTCTGTCACACTCTTCAGGTAGCTTAGCAGGTGACAAAATGAAAAGTGGACAATCTACACTGAATTGGCAGAGCAACATTTTTAATCAATGGAAACTGTCTTTCCCATCTCTAACCACCTGTTCTAATTGTAATAGAAACATTCATGAAGTGTCCCTAAAGGGAACGACTTAAAGAACATTGAAAGATTTCCAAATCATGTCAACAGATCAAGAAAGTGAAGATGGCCAAGGATGTTGCTATACAGTGCTGTGCTCCTAAGTACAGATGATTGCAAAATCTCCACTTTCATTAAACATCTATGCTGAAAGAAACACACGCAACATTGTAGTTTGCAATTTTACAATTATCCTTGGAAATTAAGTGTTTCATACCTGATTTGCTTGTGCTGTTTTCTGGGCAGTGTAGAAATCTGCATCTGCTTTAGCTTTCTCTCTGGCTAAATAGGCAAGATCTACATACAAAGCAAAATGATTAAATCCACTTCTCACTGAACACTTAAGTTCATTCCTGATCTGTCATGCCAAATATGTCACTGCATTATTCCAGCTCCTTCTACTGACTCTGGGAAAGTTACTCCATTAGGTAAATGGACTAAATTTCCAAGGCAGAGCGCTGTCATCACTATGTACTGTGTCAATGATACTGACTGAGAATGAACTTCTAAAACAATTATTAGAATATTTGATCACTAACCTTATTATTTAGTAACTACTGATGAACGTTGGTTCACCAACACATAGTACAAGTGGATGTGTTTTATATGGGTAGTTAATAATTGTTAAAATAATCTCTCTTCTAGGGCCATTGTGAATAAGCTGTAGCATACAAGATTTGTACAAATAATTACAAGTTACTTGAAGATTTAAAGTTGCCAATTGTTATGTAGAGACATCTCTAATTCATAACATTTCACAGAAAACAGTGAAGACTTTATATTTTCCCCCCATTGCTGTCTCCTATCAAGGAAAATGTGAATGTGATAATTATCAAAACTCATCGGGTTATCAGGCAATGAGTAAAACGTAATAAGGGTTGTAATAAGATATAGGAGCAAAATTAGGCCATTCAGCCCATCAGGTCTGCTCTGCCATTTAATCATGGCTGATTTTTTTTCCCCCAACCCCATTCTCCTCCCTTCTCCCAGCAACCCTTAAACCCCTTTTCAGTGAAGAACTTACCAATCTTTGCCTTAAAAACACCCAATGATGCAGCCTCTACAGCTCTCCATGGCAATGAATTCCACAGACACACCACCCTCTAGCTAATGAAATTTCACTTCATCTAAGTTTTAAAGGGGCGTCTATTTACGCTGAAGCTGTGCCCTCAGATCTTAGACTCTCCCACTAAAGGAAACACCCTCTCCAAGTCCACCCCATCCAGGCTCGTGGCTGCATTGAGCTTCAGTGCATCTCTCAATATGGCACTTATAAAACAGGAGGAGAGTGGAACATGGAAAAGCAAATAAGTTGGGTGGCACGGTAGTGTAGTGGTTAGTGTAACGCTATTACAGCAACCTGGGTTCAATTCCACCATTGCCTGTAAGGAGTTTGTACGTTCTCCCTGTGACTGCGTAGGTTTCTTCCGGGTGCTCGGGTTCCCTCCCACTTTCCAAAGATGTACAGGTTAGTAGGTTAATTGGTATAATGGTGTGGCAAAGGCTCATTGGGGCTGGAATGGTCTGTAACCATAGCGCAGAGGGAGAAAGGAAGGATAGATGGAGCAAGATGAGTCGTCACACAGTTCGTGAGCTACTAACAAATGGATGGCTACCCAATTCAATAACCATATTACAGCAGAATAATACTTATATTAAACTACTAAAAGTTTTGAATGTTTCCAAAAGAAAACTCACCTTCAATTTCTGAAATCTTCTTCTGTGTTTCTTTTTCCATAATCTTTTGCTGGAATTGAATCTGCGCTACCTGTGCATTTTTCTCTGCCTCTGTGTACAAGGATAAAACATCTCAATTCACTGCCGTGCAAGTTAGCTTTCACAAAACCCAAGCAGGTAAAAAGGGAGTTAATATTTTTCTCAGCTTGCTAATGGCTCTATCTGCGAACTACATAGCTCAATAAAAGTAGCTTCTCTGATAAGGAAGACATTAGGGGGCTTGACATGCTTTAATGCATGTTTTCACCTGAACTGAACCTGAAGAAGTGCATGATTATGTGTAGCAACTGAATAGATTGTATTAAACTATTCTGGCTTGTTTAATAGCTCAATATTAATATACATATGCCTGAAGTTTTCTGTTAGCACCTGCCCTTCTATCACACCTTTCACATTCCTGAACCTCAGAAACTTAAGGAGCTCTTGCATAAACAGCAATGTGAAAATGACCAGACAAATATTTTCGTGTTGTTGACTGTGAGGCTAATATTGGCCAGATTACTGAGAGTATCTAAAACGAACCTGGGTAACTAATAATTAAACCCAGGATAGGACTTAGAGTGAAAGGTAAGGCACTGAGATATGCAGTGGAACAAATGGATCTTAGAATACAGATCCTTGATTGCTTGAAAGTACGTCATGGGTAGACAGGGTCGTAAATAAACTTTTGGCACGTCATTGAAGGGAAGTTATAGGGAAAAGCTGAAAGGGTTAGGACTTTATCCCCTTGAGCATAGGAGAATGAGGGGAGATTTGTTAAAAAGTACACTAAACTATCAAGGCTATATATAGGGTTAACCAAACCAGGCTTTTTCCACAGTAGCTGGGCGAAATTAGAACTATAAGTCATAGGTTAAGGGTGAACAGTGAAATATTTAAGGGGACCTAAGGGGGAACTTCTTTACTCAGAGGGTGGTGCAAGTGTGGAACAAGCATCCAGTGGAAGTGGACACAGCACGAAACACTCCACCAGTCAGACAGGTTCTACAGAAGTTGACAGAGATGCAAATCTTCAGATCACAGACCATTTATCAGAAATTCCAGCATCCATAGTGTTATAGTTGCAACTTACTGGGGGGAAAAAATCTCTGCTCTTCCTCAAAATACAACTATAGGATCTTTTTACCAATATCTCTTCAATTAAACACTCATTCAAAAGACTTCACAATTAACAATGCAGCACTCCCGAGGTACTCAATTTTTATGGTGAAGCCTCATGAGAACTTACAGCCTCTTACTCATCAGCGTTCTACCATCAGAGTCATATAAAGTAACAGAAATGCAAACCAAAAGGTCAGAAGTAAAATTTCATGCTTTGAAATTAATGAACTGTGTACAATCGTATCAATGATCACAATGCCTTAGCTTATAATTAAATCATTTTGAAGGGACTGAAGTCATTTACTAAAATGAACAAGGACTCCAGGTGCTTTTACAAGACTCGAGGTCTTGCAAAAGCAAACCAACACACCCATGAGAAAAAGCCGCAGAATTCAGTTGACCTTTCATTCAGAGCTACGATTACTCATTTGTGCCTTTAAGGATTAAGATGTCAAACTCTAAAATAAAAACTGAATATGCTGGAAGCAGCAGCATTGCCAGAATCTGTGACTAGGAGTGAGATTAGGGTTAATAATTCAAGTCAATAACTCTTCTTTACAACTGGAAAATTTTGAAATAAAGGCATGCCTAAACGTGGAGAAAAGGCAAGTCAAAGGACTGAGCCAGGATGACACAATGGCTTAGTGGTTAGCGCAACGTCATTACAGCATCAACAACCCAGGTTCAATTTCATTGTTGTCTGCAAGGAGTTTGGATGTTCTCAGACGTGACCGTTGGTTTCCTCCCATATTCCAGACATGCATGATTAGTAGATTAACTGGCCACATGAGTGTAATAGTTTGGTGTGGGCTCGTTGGGACAGCAGGGCCTGTTACTGTGATGTATATTTAAATAAACAACCAGAAGAATGTGTGTTATAGGATAGAAACCAAGATATGGCAGATTACTCAAGATGTTGGCCAGCAGAGTAGGTTGAAAGCTCGCCCAAGGGAAATTGAGGGTGGAAAAGGAGCAGAAATCCTGCTGGAATTGTGTGAAACAAAGCACAAAAATCGTAGGAAATATGAATTAAATGCCAGAAAACCTCAGAAGTTCATCAGTGGAGTGAGAAAAAAAGTTACATTGTAATTGGGCATAGATTGAAATGCATAAAAATAGACGCAAATGCTGGAAATCTGAAACACAAGGATAAAATACCTGAAGTTCTCAGCAGGTCATGCAGTGAAAAGAAAACAGCCCAGGCCGAAGCCCACCACCAAGTTATTAACTAAAAGTATGAATTTTGTCCTCTCTCTGCTGAGCGCCCCTAAAATTACCTGAGTCTACATCAGGACTGGCCAGTTCTGCCTCAGACTTGAAAGGATGGTTATCTGAAGCTGTTGAACTCAATGTAGAGCACCGAGGGCTGAATCATACTGAGATGGAAGAGGAGTTGTCATTCCTCAAGCTTATATTGGCCTTTGGTGAAACAATGTGACAGATGTCTTACACTTAAATAATAATTCCGTCACAGCACATAAAATAAATTTAGAGATTTGACACCCTAAAGTCAAAACTGACTCGGGAATCAAGGCACAACAAAATTGACATATATAATGGTAAAGAAGAGAATAAATGACACGAGACCCAAATGTTCACGGTCAGATGATTTTCATCTCAGGGCTTCAAAAGAAATAGAAATGCACGCAGCAGATACCCCTACTAATATTCCCAAATTCTCTCAAATCAGGAACTATTATTTTAGATTTGGACATACACAACATCCTGAACAAACCTGCTTTGAGGTACATGCATGCACATCTAGTCTTTGCTAAGTATTGTGCTAATAAGGGCTTACTTATTACATAGGCCATTCAGCCTTTCAGTTCTCAGTAACACATCAACAAGGCAATCACATCAGCCCTACTCTTGTTCCTCTTGCAGCCATACACTCTGTGCTCTCTCACTTAGTTATCAATTCCTCAAACCTACAAGTGGTACTTCACTGTAACCAATTCTTGGTGATGTGAGAGGGAACCAGAGCTTGCAAAAGCACAGCACATCAGGCCAGGTTTGAACCTGGTCTGTGAAGCAGTAGCATTAATTACTGGGCCACCACAACATCTTTCTTTCTGGTTCATGGAGATTGCAATGGTGCATTGAGCATAATATCAACAGCAGTGGGAAATGCCTGCATCATGGTTGAAGTTTAATTTTGAACTCAAAGAAGAATTTCTCTCACAGGAAGACATACCAATAATAGCTCGCTTCCTTTCCGTTTCAGCCTCCTGCTCTACAACCTTTTGCCTCTGTGCAGAAATGAGCAACTTTGTCTTCTCTGCCTCCCTAAATCATGAGAACACGAGAGGTGGAGGAAAAAAAAGGAAGACCAAGATATTCATCAATAAACCATAGCATTTTGTTTAATAATTACTTTGCACTCGGCAAAAATCTCATTAGAGACAATATCTGTACTCTGGACAAGTACCAAGTCCAAAATGACATACTTTAATTTCTAAACTTAGTGGTGTTTATGTGTTAGTATAGACATTTTACTTTTACGTTCAGAGATTAAGTAGAATGGAACTATTTGTTTTAGACTTTAATCTACAAATTTTTAGAACCTGTAACAGAGATTGCCACAGTGATGATAAACAACGTGATTTAATGCACTAATTACATTCTTGTAAAAGATTCATGGCGAGAGATTGGCTTATCTGTAGTCAAGTTGTAACTGGTAAATGCAATGTGTTTTACTTAATCTAAATGGCAGCAGATGCAGCTTCTATGGAGCTATCTGATTAAAAGACGGTGCAAACTAGTGCCAAAATGTGCAAAGATTAAAGTAAGAACTGGATGTAAAATTTTAAGGTAAGCTTAAAACTACAATGTGATTTTCTATTTCAGTCTTCAATCTGATGCAGGATAGTCATTTAACCGTTCATAAATGTGAAGATGTGGGGACTCCTTGCTGAATAAAGCTTGATAATCAATAAATATCAATGGGCAATTGATCAAATACAAATGGTAACATATAGACCAAACAACTTACATAAGTTCGAAATTCCTTCGAATTGCTTCTGGAATTTTAGGTTTTGTAACTCGAACAGCCTGTTGGTACAATGACAAAGAAAATGAATCTCCCAACGGAAACTCGTATTTTCTAACATAATATAAAATTCCAAGACTTCATTTTGCTCCAAGGGCAAAAATTGTTTTATATAAAACACTGGGCACTTAATCATTGCACTACATATTTTACCCACTCCACCTCACCTTGCAATTCTTGTCAATATTTTCTTTATTAAGCCATTTGACAACATTAAACTGGAATTACCTACATCAGGCCCAGATGGAATTTAAGCAATTAGAGTATTGGAATTAAAAAGCCTAAGAATCAGATTTGGCAGGTGTAACAAAAAGTGAATGTACATCAAATACATCTTGATAAGAAAATGTAAAATCAAAGACTGCTTCATTTACCTGTATTGTAAGACCAGGTGCCATGGCATTCAAGTCTTTTTGTAAAGCCAACTTGAGGTTTTCATCTATTTGATCTACAGCAAGAATAAATCCAAATGTATGACTATAACATTGTCGGAACATGCCTTTGAGCATCTATATCAAACCATTATGAACAGTCCAGTGAACAGACCAAGATACATTCTCAATTCAACTTTCATAGTCCCATAATTGGTCTGAAGCAAGAAATAAGAGTTTCAGTAGTCCACATATGGTTGGAATGAAACTTGCAGCAAACTGTACCAGCAATTCTTATACAGGTTGAGTATCTGAAATGGTTGGGGCCCGGAGTGTTTCAGAGTTTTTTGGATTTTCTAATATATAATGCAATAGCTTTGGATCGCTATCATTTCCAACTCTGAACTTATGTGCTACTGGTCTTTATCTTGCACTTGCTCATCACAAATATGTACTTAACAGTAAAAATATTACATACCAGTAATATAATGAAAATATAGTGTGTGCAGGGTAACAAAAACAGCACAATAGCATTGGAAGAATACTTGAATCAGCTATTGAACAAATAATGTCAGGCTTTCAGTCTCCACCTACCATACTGTGCTTTAATTAAAAGATTACAGTACACTGCATTTCTATTTTACTCTTTTTTTTAGTGAAGATTTTACGTAAGGTATAAAAACAATCAGCATTGTAGATTTGTTCTGGTGTTAGATTTTCATCCGCAACTATCTTGGCAAACTTAGTAATCAGCAGACGCTTTAAAATTTAATGCTGTGCCTTTTCTTAAATTTCTGCAACCAGCCTGCTGAATGTTCACAATTACCTTCAATTTTCATTGCGCTGTGCTAGATCTTTGCTTGTTTCATAATCAGCATACTGTTAAGCAGCATATGTTCACTCCAGCACTGGTGAATCTACTCGTTCAATACTCACTTGATCAAAATCTTCATTTTTCCCTTAATGTAGTGCTTTTCTACTTTTCATTAACTTCTGTTCATTACACATGTGAGGTCACTTCTCAGAACCGTCTATGGTGTGCAGAAACCTATGTATTACCTGGGAAACTACCGAGCACTTTGTGGAATTTTCCATTTGTGACATAATTTTCAACTTCAGAGTTTCTTGGATTTTGGATTATTGGATAAGGGGTTCTCAACCTGCACACCATTTTGACAGTTTAGTTAGAGGATGTCTAAGTTTTGATTGCTAACCCCCCCCCCCCCCAAATCCATGTTTGCAGCTTATTTAAGTCTAAAGTTAGTACTTGCCATGATATTTAATCTTCCAAACTTTTTAAACTATCAAACTGATGCTCTGTCTGCCAAGAGAAACTGACAATTCATTTATAATTTATAGTTATTAATCATTGTATTGATGGAAAAATTCTAGTTTATCATCTTTTGAAAGTAAATAAATTTCTTTTAAACCAAGTAAGCACATCTTCACCTGGATAGTAAAGAGTGTAAACAGCCCTTACCAAAGTATTCAATGTAGACTTCCTGTAAGGTGTGTACACTGCAAAACTGGTTCAGTTCATGATGAATTTTGTTGAAGATCAAAGTCTTATCGTAGTCTGCCGTGTAATTCTTTGCAATATCATACACTAAAAGGAATGAAAATAGATAGCTTAAAATTCATACACTAAGCCTCATTTTGCATCCAGGTCATTAACATAAACTGTAAACTACTTGAGTCTCAGCATGAATCTTCTTTGCCCCTTCACTAGTAAACATCTGCTAACCTGAAGGAAGACAGTTTTTTGCCTAAGGTATACATTATACCTAACCTTTCAGGCTTTAATAGAACATAAACAGTACAGATAAGGCCCTTCTGCAAATAATGGTGCCTATTTTTTAAACTACACCAAGATCAATCTGATACTTCCCTCCCACACAGCCAATGTTCCCTGTAAAGTGTGCACATGCATACCTTTAGCTACTAGCGCACAAAGGAATTTACACTGCACAAAAAGTTGTCACCCTTTACCTTATTGGTAAGTTAAGTATATTTCACGATCGTGCGCAATTACATTTCCTTTTCCGGTTTCTGATGCGGACGGGTGTTGACAACGTGCAGTTTGCGATGATTTGTCTGCAGATTTTAGAACTGGCTTATTTTTACCTGTTTTTATTGAAGAAATTATTCTTCAACATTTTGCACACACTGGCCACGACCAATTAGAGGGAACATTACACACAGCCCTTCATTTTTCTTTCATCCATTTGCCTAGGTAAATTCTTCAAAACGTATCTGCCTCTATCACACCTAACAGTGTCTTACACATTTTTACGCTCTGCGTTAAAAAAAAACACTATCTCTGACATCTCCCTCCTAAACTTTCCTCAAATCACCTTAAAATTATGTCTTCTCGTACTAGCCATTAATCGTGCATAACAATCTTCTGTTTGGTGGTAGTTCAACAGGAACTAAAATTGAGTTGCCATGGATACCATTCGTAAAAAGGCACAGCAACTCCTCATCATTTAATGGGGAAGCTGTATGAACAAATGAAATGTTGGACCCAGTACAGAGAATGTTTCTCCATCCATTTCAATTGAGGGGAACTGAGGGGAATGGCTGCAAAGACCACAGGAATACTTTAGTTTGATTCAGTTCGAGTTGAGCCTTAAATGTAAGATAGTGGCTTTAGTTTAAAGTTTTTTTTTTCTGAATTCTTCTAAGCATTCTGTAGAACTCTAACAATCCAGGATCCTTGGGACTTTGGACGTACCAGAGTAGCAGATTTTCCAGACTATCGGATGCTATTCAAAAACATACTTTAATTTCACTAAATGCTGGTGGAATGCAGCAGGCCAGGCAGCATCTGTAGGAAGAAGTACAGTCGATGTTTTGGGCCGAGACCCTTCATCAGGACTAACTGAAAGAAGAGATAGTAAGAGATTTGAAAGTGGGAGGGGGAGATCCGAAATGATAGAAGACAGGAGGGGGAGGGATGAAGCTAAGAGCTGGGAAGTTGATTGGCAAAAGGGATACAAGGCTAGAGAAGGGAGAGGATCATGGGATGGGAGGCCCAGGGAGAAAGAAAGGGGGATGGGAGCACCAGAGGAAGATAGAAAGCAGGCAAGAAGTGATTGTGAGAGGGACTGAGAGAGAAAAAGAGAGGAAAAGGGAAAAAATAATAAATAAGGGATGGGGTAAGAAGGGAAGGAGGGGCATTAACAGAAGTTAGAGTAATCAATGTTCATGCCATCAGGTTGGAGGCTACCCAGACGGAATATAAGGTGTTGTTCCTCCAACCTGAGTGTGGCTTCGTCCCGACAGTAGAGGAGGCCATGGATTGACATATTGGAACAGGAATAGGACGTGGAATTAAAATGTGTGGCTACTGGGAGATCCTGCTTTCTCTGGCGGACAGAGCGTAGGTGTTCAGCAAAACAGTCTCCCAGTCTGCGTCTGATCTCACCAATATATAGAAGGCCGCACCGGGAGCACCGGACGCAGTATACCACACCAGCCGACTCACAGGTGAAGTGTCGCCTCACCTGGAAGGACCGTCTGGGGCCCTGAATGGTGGTGAGGGCAGAAGGGTAAGGGCAGGTGTAGCATTTGTTCTGCTTACAAGGATAAGTGCTGGGAGGGAGATCGGTGGGAAGGGATGGGGGGGCAAATGGACAAGGGAGTCGTGTAGGGACTGATCCCAGCAGGAAGTGGGGGGGGGGGAGGGAAAGATGTGCTTGGTGGTGGGATCCCGTTGGAGGTGGCAGAAGTTATGGAGAATTATACGTTGGACACGGAGGCTGGTGGGGTGGTAGTTGAGGACAAGGGAAACCCTATCCCTAGTGGGGTGGCAGGACAATGGGGGTGAGAGCAGATGTACGTGAGGATCGTTCCCTACTCGACTCCCTTGTCCACTTGCCCCCCATCCCTTCCCACCGATCTACCTCCCAGCACATCCTTGTAAGCAGAACAAATGCTATACCTGCCCTTACACTTCCTCCCTCACCACCATTCAGGGCCCCAGACGGTCCTTCCAGGTGAGGCGATGCTTCACCTGTGAGTCGGCTGGTGTGGTATACTGCGTCTGGTGCTCCCGGTGTGGCCTTTTATATATTGGTGAGAGCTGACGCAGACTGGGAGACTGTTTCGCTGAACACCTACGCTCTGTCCACCAGAGAAAGCAGGATCTCCCAGTGGCCACACATTGTAATCCCACATCCCATTCCCATTCTGATTTGTCTATCCATAGCCTCCTCTACTGTCAAGATGAAGCCACACTCAGGTTGGAGGAACAATACCTTATATTCTGTCTGGGTAGCCTCCAACCTGATGGCATGAACATTGATTTCTCTAACATCCATTAATGCCCCTCCTCTCCTTCTTGTTATATTTATTTATCATCTCCCCCCCCCCCCCCTTTTTCTCTTTCCCTCTCACAATCACTTCTTGTCTGTTCTCCATTTTCCTCAGGTGCTCCCCTTCCCCTTTCTTTCTCCCTAGGCCTCCCATCCCATGATCCTCTCCCTTCTCTAGCCTTGTATCCCTTTTGCCAATCAACTTTCCAGCTCTTAGCTTCATCCCTCCCCCTCCTGTCTTCTCTTATCATTTCGGATCTCCCCCTCCCCTTCTCAAATCTCCTACTATCTCTTCTTTCAGTTAGTCCTGACGAAGGGTCTCGGCCCAAAACATTGACTGTACTTCTTCCTATAGATGCTGCCTGGCCTGCTGCATTCCACCAGCATTTTGTGTGTGTTGCTTGAATTTCCAACATTTGCAGATTTCCTCGTGGATACTTTAATTTCAGGTTTTTTTGTCAAGATATACACTACAGTTTAATAATTTTTGCAGTAAACTCAGTAAGATAAAAGGATGCAGAAAATATACAAGTATTCTAGGCCCTGGTCTGGTCTCACACCCACCCATATCCCTGATCCAAACACTGCTCTGGTCACACATCCAACCCACAGCAATATGTTAAACCACCAGGATTTCCAAATAATTGGATGTTGGATTATTGGAGTTTTCATAAAAAGTATATGACAGCTTTGAGAGATCCAAATAAGAAAAAAGGCTATTAATGTCTTTTACTCTCTGGCTCGGTAAACTCATTTTCTTGGAGAAGGCCGGTCCGGTGCCATTTTGGACCTAACCACAAGGGATCAAGCTGGCTCCCAACTACAAGCTGGTTCTGAGAGATCTGCAATAGCCAAGATGGTATAGTATTTGGTAAATGGCAGCAAGTGAAGAGTTCACTGCGAATTCTCATCTGTTCAGGAGGAGACTACTACAACAAAGTTAATCTTACCAACACCACATCATCATGTTCCAAATTAAGTAAAACAGAAATGGGGTAAGCATAGTAAACTTCCCAACATGAATTACCATTTATTGAAGTAGATGTTTCATTATCCACTGCAATATGCTGGAGATACAATTCTGGCCTCTCCAAAGAGGAGGGGGAGAAACAGGGAATTAGAACCAGTTATACCAAACTTGACGTTTATCACCAGGAAAATGAGGACAGAGTGACTAAAAACACTACAATTTTCTGCTGATCAGAGAAAGTCAAAGATGTGATGACGAGGTCACACACATTAAAACTGTCTGAATTACTGAAGAAGAGACCAGAATAGTCCACAGAAAAATGCCTATGTATAAAAAGGTAAATGAAAATGAAAATGAAAAGGTAAATTCTTTTACCTACGTAAAAGAATCTTTATAAAAGACCATTGGTTGAATTTCATGCTCATGAAATTGTTGATCTACTTAAGAGACTACTTGATCAGAAAGAGTCAGGGAGTAAAAATAATGAGTACCCAAACTGTAATTAATTTTGTTCTTCTAGGATGCATTAAGATGTATCTGCTTGTTGTATTGATTGTATTAAAATCAATACACCTAAGTATACAAATGAAAGCAAATGGAAATAAAAAAAATAATTAAAAACTTTACAGAATGGGAAAAAAAATCACATGAACATAAGGCTCAATACGAAATAGAGCCTTATATGAACAACAAACCATGTAATTATACAAAATAACCAAAAAGGCACACAGATTGTTATTATTATCAGAGGGTCAGATAATTGGGCAAAAGAAGTTCATCTCTAGTACATCAGGTCCTGGTTAGACCACACTGGGTGTTCGGAGCACTGCACCTCTGAAAGGAAATATCAGCTTTATAAAGAGTGCAGTGTACATTTAACAGAATGAAACCAGACTCCAAGGGTTGACTTACAAGACAACAAAAGAACTGTGGCTGTAGTCTGTAATGCTGAATATTAAAGAGAGTTTTGATCCAAGTTTGATTATAGGCAAAGAGAAATTACTTCTGATGGATGGAGTGTCTAGGGCCAGGAGTACAACCAAAAATGGTGAAGTTTCCTTTACAAACAACACTTGGTGCATGGTTTACTGTTAATTTTGCAAACAAAAGTTAAATTTTTGACCAACAGATCACAGGATAAAAGCACAAATATAGAGTTAAGATCAGCTTTGATATCACCGACTGGCAGAAGGACAAGAGAGGTACACTTCTGATAAAAATCTTGCTTTTTTTTTTGCTGTTACAGAAACAGAATGCTCAAACATTTTTCAGGGCTTTAAAGTAAAGTTACAAATAATGTGTGAGATGCCATGCAAGAAACTGAGGATCAATCGCCTGGTTATCAATTACTGGATCAACTGCTTACTGAACCACAAAAAGATTGTGTTGTCCCTAATTTATTAATCATTTGATTTCCAACTGGTTGCAAGTTTTATGGCTAAATCTAAGTTTTTACCAAAACATGGATTCTAATTTAGTGTCAGAGTGTTACCCTTGTGAACAAGTCATGCATTTGGAAAAACAATGGCTGAATCTTGCACTAGTGGCATTTGGTCAATATGCATATATGGTAAAAAAATATACAGTGGGTAAGAAACTTGAAGCCTGGATGCCAAATGCAAGGAGACACAATTAAGTGTTTCTTGCTTGTTTCGTCTTAGCAAAGCAGCTTGGTCAAAAACTGCAAACCCACCATTAATATGATACTGTGGATTTCCACCATTCCTTTAGCAAAATGAAATTTCAAGGCAACTTTCTCTTCCAACTTAAGTCCCAGCTGAACTACAAATGATCCTTTGGCATAAGTACAAGTAGTTTTATTAAAAACAACAACCTTGGGGAAAAATAAAATGGAACATAAATACCACATCACCGATGCAGTAGCAGCGAGATAAAAAAAATGCTGGTTGAAACAAGAAACTAGTTAAAGATACACTGCTGTAATCTAAGACCAATAGACGTACAGTAGGAGCAGACCAATCACAAACAAGAGAAAATCTGCAGGTGCTGGAAATCTGAACAACACACACAAAATGGACAACGTCTCGGCCTGATTTGTCAACTGCTTACTCTTTTCCATAGATGCTGCCTGGCCTGCTGAGTTCCTCCAGCATTTTGTGTGTGTCAGTGTGCCCATCAAGTCTGCTCCATCATGGCCAACTCATCATCCCTCTCAAACCCATTCTCTTGCCTTCTTCCTATAACTTTGACACCCTTATTAATCAAGAATCTTATCAACCACTGGTTTAAATATATCCAATGATTTGACCTCCACAGCCGTATGTGGCAATGAATACCTCAGATTCAGCACCCTCTGGCTAAAGAAATTTCTTCTCCTCCCAGTTCTAAAGGGACATCCTTGTATTCTGAGGCTGTTCCTTCTGGTCCTAGACTTCCCCATTATAGGAAACATCCTCTCAAAGTCCACTCTATCTTAGCCTTACAATATTCAATACAATTCAATGAAAAACATCCTCATTCTTCTGAACTCCTGCCAGTACAGGCCCAGAGTCATCAAACGCTCCTCATAAACAAACCCTTTGCTTCCTGGGGTATTTCTCATGAACCTTTTCTGGACCCTCTCCAATCATTTCTTAGATAAGGGGCACGAAACTTCACAGTACTCCAAGTATTCCAGATGTGGTCTGACCAATGCCTTACAAAGCCTCAGCTTTACATGCTTGTTTTTATATTCTAATCCTCTCAAAATGAATACTAACATGCTATTTGCTTTCATTACCGACTCAAACTGCAAGTTAATTTTCAGGGAATTCGGCATGAGGACTCCCAAGTTCCTTTGCACCTCTGCTTTCTAAATTTGCTCCCCATTTATAAAATAGCCTACATCTTTATTCCTCCTTCCAAAGTGCATGACCATACATCTGCCATGTCTTTGCCCATTCTCCTAATCTGTCTAAGTTCTTCTATAGACTCCCAGCTTCCTAACTTGGCCACATAAAAGCAGGAATTATGATGGGAATGATCTTTTAAATAGACAGCCATGCATTGAATATCATGTATAATTAAAAATGCAGAACTTCTAAAGGCTCGAAATAAGAACTTAATCAGTTAAGAACAGTTAGCTACTCCAAAAAATAATTATATATGTGTGTGTATACACAAACACCCCCCAAATAAGGGAATAATTCACAATATCTCTTCCCCAACCCAGAGAAGCTTTTGAAGACTTGATGACAAATTTAATAACAGTACTTCTATTTTTTATCCTTTTCAATTTAGTTTAAAGAAATAAAAGAGCATGAAAGAAAAGAAAAATGAAGCACTTTTGCTGGAGTATCTCAGAAATAATATCCAGGATACATCACAGATTGTGTACATTTAATCCCACCTGAAAAAATCATCACTTCAGAATCTCAGAATTGAGAAATGAAGTGGAAAGCAACAGAATAAATCTGAAGCCACCATTACTTGTTTAAAAAGATTGGATTAAGCAGTAATTTTATGATGGTGATGTCAGTTTTCAAATTAAATTTCATTTTCATATTTTATCATTCGAAATAATTTGCTCAGGTTTGTACGACTGAGAAAACAGTTCAGTAAAAGTATCCAAAACTGTCAATCAACCATTATGACTGAAACGTCAAAAACCGTAAGGCTCACCAAATGCTGACCTGCACTTGGAGCAAGGCTATTCACCACCTCTATCCTGTCGAAATAGATCATGACCCCACCACTGTAGAAGGCAAAAGTAAAATATGTTTAATATTATCATGTAACAGACATAAACAACTCAACTATTAAATATTGATTATGTATTAGTTGAAAAAAATACAGAATAAACCTTAATGAAAGATGTATCAAGTAAAAAAAAAGAAATTGACAGTTCACCTATTCTCTAAGTCAACTACAGAAAAAGACGATGTTTTATGTACGTAGATGTTCACGTTACAAAATAATCACAGAAAGTTCTGAAAACACTCAGTAGAATAGGCAACATCAGTGGAAAGAGAAACCAAAGGTTTTAATCCAGAGTCCAGAGGTTGAAGCCTGAAGGTCAAAGATGAAAGTTGGTGAGCTGGAAGGTAGCGATCCCAAGGAGTTAAGGGAGCTGGTAACCCTTAAAGTCACTGCAATTGGAGGTCCATGCGAATCCAGAAGTTATGGATTGAAGGTCAAATCTGTGATCAGTGAGTCCTGAGTTCAACAGCCAGAGATTAACGAAGTCCTAAGGTGGAGACCTGCTGTCTGCAAGTCTGAGAGTCCAGGGCCAAAGACTGGAGACTGCAGTTGGCCAGAAGTGGGTTTGAAGGCCTCTCTATGTACAGGCGCGGGAGTGAGGGAAAGGGGTGTGGTTTGGTGCTGTTGCTGCTGCCACTGCTTGTGTTGTTCTGCTGAACATTGTGGGCATGCTACATTGGTGCTGGAGTGTATGGTGACACTTGAGGGCTGCCCAATACATGAAAGGGAATGCTTGTGATAGGGTGAGACCAAGATTGCCATCCTCTCATGATACCTTCATACCCATCATACCCATAGTGAGAGTCAGTTGTTTTCCTTTCTAGTTCTGATGAAGGGTCTCTAACCTCAAACATTCACTGTTTCACTATCCACAGAGACTTCATATGCTGCTTTTTTTGCCATCAGAAAAGTATGAAGGAACATTGAAATTTTCATCACACCAATTTATCCAGCTTTCATACAAAAAGAAAAGTGGCTCAAACCAAAGGGAAATTCATTGATACAAAGTAATGATAGATATCTCTGCATGCCTTGGACTGGTGCATGTACAAGTTTTATCTTAAAGTAAGAAGAGAATTATTACTAGTCAAAGTTCCAATGCAAAATATTTACAATTTTAAGTGATACAACTTCAATTAAAATAAACTGTATTCAAGTTGTTGATCCTTTCCCATAATGTTTTTAAAAAATAGTGTAATGGACATTAAAGGGCTCAAATCACAGAATGGAAACATTCACATACCTTGTTCCACAGGGAACATTTTTCACTTCATCTGTTTGTAAAGTTGTCTGCAACAGAACAGTTGAATTATGTTTGAAGAATAAATGTTAGCATCCTTACTAGCTGACAGCAAAGTAGGCAAAGAAATTGATTTGTACTATATATTATGTGAATACTATTTCAATCTCCAGCACCTATCCTTTATTAATCTATTTGTTTTTAATAAGCAATATCACTTCATTAGTATCAAGAGGTTTGGGCTAACAAAACAATGACCATGTATTAATGCCACCCTGGTTTAAATTAATAATAACAAATTTATATAGCACTTTCATACATTAAGGTTAAGTCCAAAGTGCTTTACATAGACTGTAAAGGTAAATCAATATAATCATAAAAATACAAAACGAACTTAAAGATTATAAGACAAAGATTATTTAAAATAAAATAATTGAATATAGCAAATTATATAAATGTAATCAACATCAACAGGCATTAAGTAATCCTATATGTAGGCCAAATTAAGAAAGTAGGTTTTTTTTTAAAAAAAGAAGTATTTTGAAACATCTCACAGTATCTCCGTCTATACAGTATTCCAGAGTTTTGGTGCACAAGAACAAAAAGCCGCATCACCAGTTCTTATATACTTTGCTTTAGAAACACAAAGCAAACCAGTATTCATGGATCTAAGATTACGATTAGGGATGTAAGGGGATAGACATTCCATAATATACAGAGGAGTGAGATTATTCAGAGGCTTGTATAAAATTAAGAGCATTTTAAAAGGACACAGTCAGCCAGTTTAATGATGCCAAAACTGGTGAAACTGTCTCAGATATTCTTTTTTTTTGGTTAAGATTGTTGCTGCTGTATTTTGAACAAGCTGTAGCTGATTATATCTTTCTTAGGCAGCACTGAAAAGAGTGCATTACAGTAGTCCAATTGGCTAAAAGCAAAAGCGTGTATCAATTTTTCTGTATCTTGAGATCTTATAAGAATTGAATTCTTGGATTGTTTCTCAAATGAAGGAATGCAGTCTTAATAGACTGGTTAATATGTGATTTGAAATTTATCTCAGAGTCAATAATAATGCATAAATTCTTTACTTCTGGCTTGATTTGTAAGACCAGATGATCAAGTTTATTTTTAACATAGTTTTTTTTCTTTATTTAGTTTAACTGATCCATTCTGTAATGCTACTAAGACACCAAACCTGAAGTTTCAAGAGCCTCAGGGTCATTTGGTATAACAGACAAATACAGTTGTGTCATCTGCATTGCTGTGCTAATTTACCTTGTGTTTTCTTTAAACAAGTTGACCTAATGGGAACATGTAGAGTGAGAAAAACATGGACTTTGGACGCACAATGAACAACAGTTAAAGAATTTTCTTCTCATTTCTATGACTGAAACCAGCTTAAGGCAGTACAGAAAGACCTACCCACTGATTAAGTGGTTTATGAGAATGCTGTGATCTATGGTATCTAATGCTGCGCTCAAATCTAAGAGACCAAGAGTTAATATGTTACCTGTGTTGGCATTACACTACAAGTCACGAACTACTATAAGCAATGCAGTTTCTGTACTTTGATTAAAATCTGATTGTTACTTGTCAAGAATGAAATTGTTATTATTCACTAAATTGTCAAAAAAAAATTTCTAAGATTTTACAGAAAAGGTAGGTCTATAAATCATCCAAAGCGGAAGAGTCTAGATTTTTTTTTAGAGCAGGTGTTTAATGTCGCAAAAACAAAGGAACTGGTTGTGGACTACAGGAGGAATGGAGACAGGCTAGCCCGTATTGACGTCAATGGATCTGGGGTTGAGAGGGTGAACGGCTTCAAG
The DNA here is from genome assembly GCF_048418815.1 of Hemitrygon akajei. Lineage (NCBI taxonomy): Eukaryota > Metazoa > Chordata > Chondrichthyes > Myliobatiformes > Dasyatidae > Hemitrygon > Hemitrygon akajei. Next base: position 52,700,693 of record NC_133144.1, on the reverse strand, counting down.
TTCCTCGGTAGAAACATCACCGAGGATCTTACATGGCCTGTACATACCGGCTGTGTGTGAAAAAGGCACAAAAGTGCCTCCTTCACCTCAGACGGTTGAAGAGGTTTGGTGCAGGCCCCCAAATTCTAAGAACTTTCTATAGGGACACAACTGAGAGCATCCTGACTGGCTGCATCATTGCCTTGTATGAGAACTGTACTTCGTTCAATCGCAGGACTCCACAGAGAGTGGTGCGGACAGCCCAGCACATCTGCAGATGTGAACTTACCACTATTCAGGATATTTACAGGGACAGATGTGTTAAAAGGGCCCGAAGGATCATTGGGGACCCGAGTCACCCCAACCACAAACAGCTTCAGTTGTTACCATCTGGGAAATAGTACCGCAGCATAAAAACCAGGACCAACAGGCTCTCGGGCAGCTTCTTCCACCAGGCTATTAGACTGTTTAACTCATGCTGACAGAACTGTATTTCTAATGTTATATTGACTATCCTGTTGTAAAAACTATTTATTATAAATTACTATAAACTGCACATTGCACATCTAGATGGAGACGTAATGTAAAGCTTTTTATTCCTCATGTATATGAAGGGTGTTAGTAATAAAGCCAATTCAATTCAATTAACTACTGCAGATTTTAAGGAGTCCGGAAAAATGCCAGAAACTAGTGAGCAATTGACTATGTTGAGGACACTGTCGATTAGTGGGTCAAAAACTTCTTTAAGCCTGTGGGAATAGGGAAAATTAAAACCAATATCCTTTTTCATCTCCTTCACATCCCTGCAGCCCAAATTTAACCACTTCCTGGCTAATTTGCCAGCTTGACTCAACTCTGAAGACAGGTTTAATTTTAAATTGCACATTAACTAAACTTGTGAGAACAGAATGAATCTTTACAACACAATCTCAATAGCCATATTCAGATTCCATTCAAATTAAATTCTGCCATTCTTTTAAAAAAAAGGTATACCTTTAAATTGTTTTTCTTTTACTTACTGACTTTATTTCTTACATCCTTCACATACATGAGTAAAAATCTTTACATATTCAAGACTTTTCTTGTGATGTCAATAAATTTGTGTGTGGACACTGGGACATGAACACATACAGTGTCACAGGGTGGTGAATCTGTGGAAATCACTGCTGTAGATAGCTGTGGAGGTCAAACCATTGGGTATATTTAAAGCGGGGGTTGACAGCTTCTTGATTAGTAAGGGCACCAAAGGTTATGTGGAGAAGGCAGGAGAACAGGGTTGAGAGGGATAATAAATCAGCCATGAAGAAATGGCATAGCAGTTTGACGTGGCGATTGGCCTAATTCTGCAAAGTCTTAAGGTCTCACATATGAGCAACTATCTTACTTGCTGAGCACATCTTCCTGGCTTGTGAATGATGGCTGCTTGGCTCAAGAGCTGCCAAATCATAAAGTTAATGTCACAGCTGAGAAATTGACTTTCAACAGCAGCATAATTCTCATCCTCACTTGATCACTGGCAATCAGCTTTAAGGCCATCTTTTGCAATTCTTTCACTGCTTTATCCGTCTTCTGTCAACTATCGTTTCATCACACTCTTGTCACGCTTTCTTTCATTTCCCTCTGTAACCACTTGCAATCCATTATGTTTTAAGTGCTACTCACTGTTCCATGAAATGTAATGAGCATTACAGATATGCAAATCTTTATTCTTACATCCTTGGCAAAAGGAAATGGAACACAATCAGATTCATTACTTCTCCTCTGGTATATTTAATTTCTGCCTTTGAACAACATTTTAACATGAAATCTTTTTTTTATTTACTTAGAGATACAGCACAATAACAAGCCCTTTCAGCCCAACGAGCCTGCATTGCCCATGTAACCAATTAACCCAATAATCTATATATCTTTGGAATGTGAACACCTGGAGGAAACACACACTGTCACGGGGAGAACATACAAACTCCTTACAGACAGTGATCACCAACACTTGCCATATTCTCAGCCTCATGTGCATGACAACTTTTCTAATGATTTGTTCCTTAAACCAACTTGTATAATGTGGCACTAAAGAATCCAGCTCCTGAATGAATCCTGAGCAACAAACAATCAGCTGGAGGAACTCAGCAGGTCAAGCAGCAGGGCTTCCAGCTGAAATGTGGACTATTTCTTTCTTCCCACAGATACTGTCCAACCCACTTGAATCTCCTTCTCCAGATTCCAGTATCTGCGGTCCAGTCTCTTGTGTTTCCTGAATGAATCTTGCTTTGTGTAAGGGATCTCACCACTGGTGGATAGAGTGCTGGGTTACTCAAGGAGTGCACAAAATATGACAAAGTCACATCCCACATTCTGTGGTGCTGTGTTGTAGTTCTCACAAGAAACTGCTTCCATGTACATATTTTTCTTAAACTCTCTCCATGATCTCTGAACGGCATTTAGTTTACTAGGAATGATAGTTTAAAATTATGACATCACTGCTGCAAATTACACATGCAATACAATTCTTTAACTTCTTTCAGAATATTAACTTAGCATCAATTTTTCATCCACCATGCATTGATTGAAATCTGAACAAGCAGGGCTAACCTGAACAGATCTGAAGGATGTAATGAATGGTATCATGACATGATATCCAGGGCAACTTGGAGTGACCAACAACGCACCACCTCTAAAGAAAAGAAAAAAATATTGAATATGGTGACACTTGAACACAGACACAGACAGAAATGTTCAAATAGTGAGTTGCTGTAAAAGAATGTAACTAATATTGACATGAATTATGTCTGCAGCACAGAACAGGTTCTCATCTGAATTTTAATTATGCACGTAGCATCTGGAAAATTACACAAGAGAGGTGCCCTTAGGTCTGAAAGATCTATGCTGACGTTTCTGTCCTGAGCAAGCATCCTCTATCATCAACAAATTTTAAATGCTACTATCTACATCACTCTCACATAAAGCAACAAAGCAATAAAAAGGTACATTTTGTTCTTGGATTACCTTTAGAACCCATTTCTTACAAAGATAGATATTAGTAATATTCAAAGAGCCAGAAGGACCTATTCTGCACCGCATCTCTAAATAATAAATATAGTTTATATATAAATATAGTGTTAGAAATTTTAAACAGTACAAAGCACAACATTGAGGATTATGCAAGCCACAACCAGTCCCAAAGGTGCAAAGGTAGCCAAGTATAATTCAAAGCTTGTTCCAGAATACAAAGTGGAAAGCAGTTGAGGCACACATTTGGCACTGCTACAGAGCAAATCTACCTCCACACTAGATTAAATATAGGCATTTCCACCTCACCCACCTAAGGGCCAAAATCAAAAAAATGCGAGGCTACGATCAGGGATGTGCTTTTCGCTGAGGATGCATCAATGTTCCCTCTAATTTGTAATGACCAGTGTGCACAAAAACCTTGCGCTATGCAACTTTTTGCTAAGTGACAAGTGTGCACCTGAATAATTTCTTCAATAAAAACAGTATAAGTAAGCCAGTTCTAAAATCTGCAGACAAGTCATCGTAAACTCCATGTTGTCTACACCGTCCACATCAGAACCCTGAAAAGGAAATGTGATTGTGTACGGTCGTGAAAGATACTTAATATGTCAATGAGGTAGAGAGTGACAACCCTTTGTGCGCAGTTTAAATTCTTTTGAGTGCTAGTTGCAAAAGATGTGTGTGCACGCACACACAGACCCCCCCCCCCCCAAGAGGGAACATTGATTGCAACCCACACAAATATTGTGAAGTATTGTACAATAAAAACTGACAAGTAGGTAAAGACAATGCATAATATAAATTATACTGACAAGATCAATACGAAAGTGGCAATTTCTGTTGCAAAGATTGCACTGATAACTGGTCTCAGGTCTGCAGATGTTGAGTTCCTTTCTACGGGCCCATTAATCTTCTGCCGCTTTCAGGAATTTTCCCTCACCTGAGTTAATGTGTGGCTTCAGGGTGCTTCTCCATCTGGTGTGGACAGCTTCAAGTTCCTCACAGAACTCAATGTTGATGTCCAGTGTTTTTATGTCCCTCTTGTAAGACATCCTTGTAACGCAGTCACAGGTGACTGGCTGTTCTCGTCTGAAGCCAGCTCACCACAGAGGATGTCTACTGGGATGTGGCCATCCTGCATGCTGCAGACATAGCCCAGCCAGTGCAGCCTACACTGCCGGAGCAGAGTGTACACTCTAGGGAGGCTGGCATGTGAGAGAACTTCAGCACTGGGTCCTTTGTCTCTCCAGGATATGCCCAAGATGTGACAAGACACCTTAAATGGAAGGCATTGAACCTTCTTTCCTGCCTAACATATATAGTCCAGATCCCACTGCTGCACATCTTTTTTTAAAAAATCATACAGTGAAGACGACTGCAAAACCAAGACCACTGTGCAAAAATCAGGCAAAATCAAAGTCAAGTCCATGGTAGAGCAAGAAGGGAATATAATAAATGAATGGTTGAATTAATTGGCCCTCATTTTAGCACGCTTGATAAGATCAGTAAAGGTATTAAGTGGTCACCTCCTCTATAGTTAAAGAGGTATCCCTGCCACTTAGCAGGCAGTTCAGGGATTGTCTGCTTTTAGACTTAATATTCTGTTTGTACTTTCCAGAAGCCATCCCTTAACCTCTAACAAAAGAGATATTTTAAGTGTCTCATGTTTTGTGCTCAGAAACCTCTGCCTATCTATGGAAATTTGATAGGGGTTCTCCTGGTTGGGATGCGCTCCCATTGTAAACACGTTGTTCTGCTGAAGTTCCCCTTTGAAAGAGGAATCTCTAGGAATCATAAAAAAACTTGGGGAAGTTTGTAATATCGTTAAATATCATACAAACTGGAAAGGGTTGAAGAGAAAATACGTCAAGAGTGGAGGTGATTTAAAGACACATTAGAGGGCAGTCATTAGGTTAGGGAAGTGTTTAGATTGCAAGACATAACTGCTCAGAAAGGAGATAAATAAAGGGAAGTTGGAATGCAGGCAAAGTGCAGGAGAGCTGATTATAACATTAGCAGATTCACAGCAGACAGATAAAACCATAAATTAGTGTACATTGTTGCAAAGTGAATGGAGGAAATGAACATGTACAACAAGCTAGAGGAACTCAGCAGGTCGGGCAGCATCCGTGGAAACGAGCAGTCAACGTTTCCGGCCGAAACCCTGCGTCAGGACTGAAGAGGGAGGGGGCAGGGGCCCTATAAAGAAAGTGGGGGGAGGGCGGGAAGGAGAAGGCTGGTAGGTGCCAGGTGAAAAACAAATATGTTAGATATTTGACGGTTATGACCATACATGGCGTCCTCTACTGCCATGATGAGGCTGCTCTAGCAAAGGAAGGCAAGTCCATCTGTCAGCTAGATAGGGGCAACTCCTCAGGAGATAAAAACAGAGATCAAATACTTAAATAAAATGAATGTGAAATCCAGCTATAACTACTGTAATGCAAACACCATAAATTGCTGGAATCTTTTGGATCAGAGGACTATCTTTGAGCTCTTACTTGAAGAGATCCTTACTGTAGATTGTAATATGATCTAAAACCAACGTGTTCAAAGTAAATTTATTATCAAAGTACGCATATGTTACCATATACTACCCCGAGATTTATTTTCTTGCAAGTACTTACAGGGAAAGAAAAGAAATACAATAGAATTTTAATTTAAAAAAGCTATGCACAAAGACTGGAAGACAACCAATGTGCAAACAGACAAACTGAAAATAAAAACAATACTGAGAAAATGAGTTGCAAAGAGTCCTTGAAAGTGAGTCTATAGGTGATAGAATCAGTTCAGAATGGTGGTGAGTGAAGTTATCCATGCCAGTTCTGGAGCTTGATGGTTGTACTCCTGAGCCTAATTTAAGACTTCTGTACCTCCTGCCTGATGGCAGTTGGGAGAAGAAGTCATGGCATGGATGGTGGGGGTCTTTGATGATGAGTGTCACTTTTTTGTGGCAACACTCCATGTAAATGCACTCAATGATGGGGAGGGCTTTGCCTGTGATGGACTGGGCTGTTTCCACCACTTTCTGTGGCCTCTTTCATTCCTTGGCATCGGTGTTTCTGCACCAGGCTGAGATGCAACCAGTTAGCATACACTCCACTGAGCATCTTCAGAGGTTTGCCAACATTTTTACTGACATGGCAAAGCTATGCAAACTAAGAAAGTAGAGGAGCCGTCATGCCATCTCTGTGATTACACTTATGTGCTGTCCCAGAACAGATCCTCTGATATGTTACTACCAAGGAATTTAAAGCTACTAACCCTCTCCATCTCCGTTTCCCCTACTGAGGATTTAGTTCATGGACCTCTGGCTTTTTCCTCCTGTGGTTAATAATTAGCTCTTTGGTTTTAGACCATAAGACATAAGAGCAGAATTAGGCCATTTAATCCATTGAATCTGCTCCGCCATTCCATCGTGGCTGATTTATTATCCCTTTCAACCTCATTTTCCTGCCTTCTCCTTGTAACCTTTGACATCCTGAATAATCAAAAACTATCAACTTCCACTTTAAATATACCCAATGACTCAGCCTCCACAGCAGTTGGTGGCAATGAATTTCATAGATTTACCATCCTCTGGCTACAGAAACTCCTTCTCGGTTTTGCTGATGTTGAATGAGAGGTGGAAATTGTGGTACAACTCAATCATATTTTCAATCTCCCTCCAATATGTCAATTCATGAAGAAACCCAACACTGACATATGGAGATACAAGAGACTGCATATACTGGAATCAGGAGCAACACACAAAGAATTGGAGAAACTAAGCAGGTCAAGCAGCACCTATGGAGGAAAATGTATTATGCACGTTTTCGATCGAGACTCCGGGCGATATGAGATTTTCTTTCTGTGATGTCATGATCTGAACCACAACAACTGGGAAAGCTGGGATCAGGATGAAAGCCACAAATATAAAATCTCTCCAACATGTGGTGATACATTGGATAGAGAAGATCCATATCATTGTGGGGCAACCGCAAGTTAAGGCACTGAGAAAAACAAATCAAAATGAAGGCATGCTGATTTTACTAGGCAAAGTCGATGCAAGATGGAAGCTGGGGGGGGGGGGGGGGGGGGAGATGGGTGGGGGAAGTGTCAGGATTTTTGCATGACCGATATCTTTCAGTGTCTGTTATATCAAAACTTAACGGTTTAAACGATTTCCTTGAAGTATGTGTGATTACATTTTAGTCTCTTTGGATCGTTGAGCAATAATTGTATTTTGCTTAAAGTGTGTGAACGGTCTGAGGTTTAGAATGCTATATGAGGTGTGGCAATGGGAGTTCACATGATGAGTGAAAAGGTGTTAACCATTTGTTTAATCTGTATTGTAAAACATCTGCTAAACATAATATAAACAGTGGAGTGAGAGTTCTCAACTACAAAAGATTATCTATTTGGAGATAGAGCATGGTAATAAGCCATTCCAGCCCAACGATTGTGCCCCTCCCATTACACCCATGTGACCAATTAACCTGCTAACAGTTGCGTCTATGGAATGTGGGGAGGAAACCAGACTATCCGGAGGAAACACTGCAGTCACGGGGAGAACGTACAAACTCCTTGCAGATAAAGTGGGAATTGAACCTGGTCACTGGCAGTATAACAGTGTTATGATAACCACTACGCTGTCGTGCCAGCCTAATCCTCCAGTATGAGCCAGATGTGGAGTCTAAATGTAAAATCCATATATAAATGCATGCAGCCAGCGCACCCCACACATTTAACTTTATGGTACTGACTGTTGCGAAACTCAACTTTGTTCAGAGAAGAAATTGCTGGAAAATATCCCAATAAAAAGCATTTGGGCAGGTTTTTGGATAGGAATGGCCTACAGGGATGTGCACCTAATGTAAATAAATGGGATTAACATAGATAGGCAACAACTTGTTTGCTATCATTAAAATTGTCTTCTGTCCACATCCCATGCACAAAGCTAGCTCATACAGATACTTTGGTTGACATAGATGAATTAGGTTGAAGAGCCTGCCTCTATGTTGTTACTATGACATTTACATGCCTTCCCCTTGCCCTACAACAAGCTCACTGTCCTCTTTGCCAATCACTTATCTCCCTATAAGATCACTAGCTCAGTCTTCGGAAAGTAAAAAGTTCCAAATGCTGGAGATCTGACATAAAATCTGAAAATATCCACTAGCTTTAGTATCCATTGACTATGTCACAGCCACAATAATTAATTGAATATAAACAAAGAATCCACATAAAGACCAAAGATACATTGCCTTGTAAAAGGATTTAACTGAGAGTTTTTAATTTGTGAAGCACATGCTCCTTTTTTCACAGTACAACCCAAAAGACAGAGAAAATTGTAAAACACGAATAACTAAAAATTCAAAAAACTGAAATGTCAGCAGTTCACAAGTATTCATCCCCCTTTGCTCAGTACTTAGTTGAACCACCTCTCATAGATCTTACAGCCAAAAGTTGTTTTTGGATAAGTCTCTATTAGCTTTGAACAACATGATGAAGCAAGATTTGCCCATTTCTCCTTGCAAAGTTGCACCAGATTAGTTAAGGAGTGGCAGTAGACAACAATCTTGAGGAAACACAAGGAAATCTGCAGATGCTGGAAATTCAAACAACAACACACACAAAATGCTGGTAGAACACAGCAGGGCAGGCAGCATCTATAGGAGAAGCACCGTCGACGTTTCGGGCCGAGAC